>NW_006159624.1:193515-201818 GCF_000334495.1 Tupaia belangeri chinensis
TAGTGTCTTTCACATACACACACACACACACACACACACACACACACACAGCCATTATCTGCTCAATTACTGAATGAAGGAATGATAGACCACCGGCACATGCATCTGGCGCTCTGTACCACTTAGAACAGATGTTTACAGCTGATATCTCTTTTGATGGGCTGACGTGTACATTCTGATTTGTTGTACCGTTTCAATTGGTAAATGTTTTGAATATCATCCAGGTTGAATAATGAATGGATAAATCAATGATTGGAATTGGTCTTTTCATTTATCCTAACCTTAATATTTTTCTGGGTATTTTTACCCTCATACACAAAAATCTTGGAGTAAGTCTTTATCTTACTTACCCTCAATAAAATTCTGATTCTGTCTCTCCTTCCTTTACATATTTCATCGTATTTCATTTAGTAGAGCTGCCTGTGAAGGCGGAGGACTACACAACATTGCATCTGTCTTTCTCTTTCATAGTACCAAAATTTCTTTGTTTTCTATCCACCTTCTACATGATGGTATGTAATCATTTGAGACCACAACTATTATTTCTTTTTTTTGGAGAGGTTTTTGCTGTAGGGCACGTGTGCTTGCCAGAAAGACAGAGAGACAGAAAGTGAGAAATCATCCCCCCCCTCGGGGGGAAGGGTGGCCACGCTGCAATCCCTTCTCCTCCATTCTCCTCTCGGGATCTTGGGCATGCATGCACACGTGCCTGGCATGAGTTTAAGCCACTGGGTCCGGGACGCGAACCGTGGTCGACTACATGGGAGTTCAGCGACATAGCCATTACGCTAACTGCTGGTCCCTATTATTTCATTTTTTTTTTAAAAAAGAATTATTTATTTAATTCTACTTACTATTATTCTTTTAATTTGCTATAGGGCATGTGAGATAGCAAGAGCGAGAGTGAGAGAGTGAGTGAAAAAGAGAGTGAGAGTGAGAAACTGAGAAAGAGTGAGAGTGAAAAAGTGAGACAGCAAGCTGCCTGGTCTGGGGCTCTAACTGCAGTCAGCTATGTGGCAATCCAGTACCTCAACCACTGCACCACCTGTTGGCCCCTCACAGCTATTATTTCTAAATCTCTTTTTAATTATTATCTGGTGGACACTACTGTGTACCTTGGGTCTTGTCATTCCTTTCAGGTTATACCTGCTGTTCTCCATAGTAAGTGGTCACATCCCTCAGTTTTTAATTTTTTCCCTCCCTCTGTAGAGACACATTGGCTGCTAAGATTAGAAGGGCTCTTAGACATTGTCTTGCCATTTATAAAGTGGTTAGGATGAATGGTTCAATGATTTGCTTTAATTAAGTTTAACTGAGGCAAAACTTCAACCAGTGCTCAGCTCTCCTGTTCCACTATCGGGGTTTTTAACCAGGTTAGCTTGGTTTTGGACAAACATATGCTTCCCTGTGCAACTCATATGTGATACATTTCTAGCCCAAGGCTTATCATTTTGGTGTTTTAGATTGTGGTCCAGAAATTGAAATTTCATTCTTTGACACCATCTGCATAGCCAGCCTTTCACCTCCCATGGCCTCCTTTTTCTTCAGAATTCCCAACTGGTAGTTGGAAGAAGCAATGACAACACCACCTGTGCCCCCTTAGATTCCTAATCGAGACTTCATCTTGAAAGATATTGCTTGGAGACTACACTTACTGTCTAATTAATTAATTAATATTTGTTGAGCAGCTATTGTGTGCCAAGATCTGAGTTAGTTAGGTCTTTTCCAATTGAATACTGATAACTAGTAATGAACTTAACAGAAAATTTCCATTGCAACATGCAAACAAGTAAGTTGCTTTCTCCCCACTAAGGGTATTTCTGCCTTGCTTTTCTATAAAATTCTAGAAATACCTAAAATATTACAGAACGAAATTTCCATTTCAATTCTTTAAAGCTTCTGTTTTTTTCTTTTTTAGGTAAGCAATCTGTGTTCATTTTAGGTAAGCAAAAAAGAGGAAAATATTCTAATGTACATGCATTAAAAAAAGATCTGGAGGATTGTATTCCAAGTTAAATTTCTCTGTGACATGGGACTTAAGATGGGGAGAGCAGAAGACTGGAGGACTTGTTAGTTTTTGTATGGCTTGAATTTATATAATCATATATTGATTTATATCTAAAGAAAAGATGTAAAATATGGAACACAAAAAATCAAGAATATATATTGTATTTTATCTGACCTACTAACAGATGGAGCTTTTCTAAATCTATGTGCAGAAGCAGAATCATAAAGACTTTCATATCTTTTGGCATGAAAATGTAAGGATTTCGAGTATTATTATATAATAGCACCACAAAGTACAGATAAATAATTTATAATTATTTGCATCATATCTGACACATAGAGCATTATTATCCTTAGCATTTACATAGTTACAATAATTAATATAAAAGAGACAACATTCCAGTGGACCATAATATAGTGGGACATTGCACACATACACAAACATTGCAAATAGAATAAATATTAAAGCATGTTCAATTTTACTTGGAATTAGGAAGCTGCAATTTTTAATTTTTTAAACTTTTTTATAGGATGCATGTGCTTGCTGGAGGGAGATAGAGACAGAGGGAGAGAGAAAGTGAGAAATCACCCCTTGGGGTGATAGCCATGTTGCAATTCCTTTTTCATTCTCCTCTTGGGATTGGTGTGTTTTTCAAGCTGCTGGGTCTGGGACCGAATTGCTCTGTCAATCATGTGGGATCCAGAGCCTTAAGCTTCCTGTTGCCTGCTGGCTCTTGAGCTGTATTTTTAAACAACTATTAAATACCATTTTAAAATTTAATTTGCAAAGATGAAAGGAAAAAGTATAACCAAAGTAATGAAGGGTAATTTTAATGCATATAGAAATTTCTTGTATTAAAAAGTTCTAATATTTTGTAACTGCATTATTATTTATAGTAATTTCAAAGGAAATTATTATACATATGTCAAAATTTACATTAAATCATAGCTATTATATTATATGTTACAACAAAAGATGAAAAATATCATGTAATTCTAATAATAAATTATAGTAATTCATACTATGGGATACTGTGTAGTCTTTAGAAATGATATTAAAAAGAATTTTTAATGAGATGGGGAAATACTCATTATATATTGTTAGAATGAAAAAAGATTATATAATACAAGTTTTTATTCAAACTTATAACTCCTCTTCCACTTCCACATGTATAAACATATCAGTAAAAACAATCTGAGAAGATATAAAAGCAAAAGCTACCAAAAGCTATTTTTGGTTTTAATTTTTAGTTTTAAATTACTTTTCTGTGTTTTCATCCTGAGCTTTAAGTGATCTATAATGAGTAGCCATTGTTGTACAATCAGAGTCAAACCAATAATTTAAAAATATTAGGTAAATGGGGATGGTTATAATTATTATTAAAAGCATTGAAGATGGATTACCAAAGATAATCTACAAAGTATACAGTGACTATATAGTTTTAGAGGGCATTCTTACAAAATATTTCATGATAACTCCTCTTACTGTTCAAAATAGAAAGCTGATATTTCCTCTGTGTAAAATGCTAGAAATACTGCTTTGAGCCCCTTTTCCATCCTGACTGTTTCTCTTGAACTTCCTTATAGAAATTATGGAATTGCTATTGGTAGAGAAGTTATTTTCTTTATTTTATAGATGGAGAAACTGTGGTTTAGAGCATAAGTCTCTTACACAAATTACATTGCTAGTAAGTCCTGGTGCAGAGCTGGATTTAGGTATTCCATAACTAGTTCAGTGCTCATTTGTCTGTCCCAAACTACCTCTCTACATAAGTAATCTATGTTACCAGTCTTCTCAGTATTAAATACACTTGTATTTTATTGTTAGGATTTTATCAGATGGAGAATGTGGCTTGTAGTCTTTTGATGTTGTTCATGTCTTGCCTTGGAACTATTGGGAGCCAATTTTGAAGGATGCTGTTAGGGATTTAATTGCATCCTCTTGAAAAGATGTATTGGAATCCTAATCCCCACTACTTGGAGTGTGACTTATTTGGAGATAGGGTCATTGCAGAGGTAATTAGTTAAGTTAAAGTGAAGTCATTGTAATGGACCCTAATTGAGTATGACTGGCATTCTTATAAAAATGAGAAATTTGGACACAAGATACACATAGAGGGAGAATGCAATGTGAATGTGAAGGAAGAGATCAGGCCAGTGCATTTGTAAGCAAAGAAACAGTGAAGACCACCAGCAAACTAACAGAAGTTAGGAAAGAGGCCTGGAACAGATCTCTTCTTGGTGTCTTCAAAGGGAACATAGCCCTACTGCCACCTTGATCTTGGACTTTCAGTCTCCAGAACTGAACTGATAAATTTTTGTTACTTAAGGCACTGGTTTGTGGTATTTTATGACAGCCCTAGAAGCTGAAAACGGTGAAAATGTTATGGTCACAATAACAATGAAAGGAAATATAAATTCTGATACTTGTTTTTCCTGTAGTTCAAAGTATCTATTGTGCTCCCAATCACTTGAAACTTCATTTTTCACTTAAAGATGATGTTTGCTAATATTTCATGTGTACAGTTTGGGGATTGAGGGAGAGGGTCTAGTTTTCTGTGTTTGAATCTAATGAATTGAATTAATTCTAATGTGGGGAATTAGAAATCAAGAAAGAAGCAAATGAATTATTAGATCATCAGGAAAGTCATGATGCATTTTTCTATGTAAAACTGTGTCATGACTTCCCAGATGACCCAGAGAAGGGTGCAATGTATTCAGAGTTTAGTCTAGAAAACAGAAATCATTCTAGGCAGAAAGGGATTTAATACAGTAATCAAGTGCTTTCAAAACCATTAGAAGAGTTGGGGGTTCATAAGGTCAAGAAAGGCCCCTGTTGGACCTCAGGTTCACCACTAGCTTTAAAGGAATCAGAAAGTAGCAGGAACCTCACAAATTGTCTGCAACATCAGTTTAGGAAATTAATGAATATTAACTACAAAATTAAATGATTAATTCATGAGTATTCACTACTACAGTAGTCCTTGTGAAAGCTTACATATTCAGGAGCCCAGGTCCACTGAAGCTGGGGGAGCAGTGATATGGCTTTTCCTTGTCTTGTCCCTTCTAATCATGCAGGAGGGCATCTTGTTGGCATTCACAAGCCCAGAACTCTGCCATAGGGATTCTGGGAAATGTGGCACCCAAACTCTCATCCCCTCAGATAAAGGTGAAAGCATACAGGGAGAATTTGGACCTAAGGTGCAAATGGACAGTCCGTGCAAAAACCTTAAGCAATATTACTTATGGGATTGTTTTTTCCCTATCTTGATTTAACCTTTGAATTTTCTTAATATGTAGTTTCTGGAATTATCTAGAGATTATATGGTTCAATATTTCTATTGCAAGTTTAAAATATAATGTCTAAATTTGACTTTTTAATAATATTTTATTGAACTTTATTTTATTTATTTACTTATTTTATTTGACCAGAGAAGGATAGAGTGAGAGAGAGAGCGAGGGAAAGTGAGAAAGAAAGCCACCAGGTCCGGGACTTGAACCATGGTCATCCATGTGGGAGTCCAGCACTCTTAACCAGCACGCCACTTGCTGGCCCCTAAATTTGCTTTTAAAATAACAATGGTTTTTAAAGTAATAAATAGGGTTTTTTTGGCAAATTTTTTTATTTCAATAATTTTGATAAAATTTTCATATTCAATAATTATCACTTATTTTCCCTTTTATTTTTATTTTATTTACTATAGGGCATATGTGCTTGCTGGAGAGGGAAGTAAGGTCCTCAGTTTTGGAGTAGCTGTACATGAGACAGTATATATACTAATAAGATCAGATAATTGAACATCAAATCATGATAGTGGGCTCCTGTTAAGTTTAGAGAAATATCTATGGAAACAAATTGTTTTATATGTAAAAAAAAAAAAAATAAAGTAAGTTTACAATTCAGTAGCACCTTCGTTATTGCCCTAGGCTAGCAGCTCCTGTTAGGATGAAATTCTCAGGGCTAAACAGATGTCATAGGTGCAGTTTTCTGATAACATCTGCAAAGCTGTCATTTCCAGGGCTTAGCAGTTCGTGTCAAAAATCTGAATCAGAAAAAACTAGGAGTCCCAGAGTAGAGAAGCAAAGGAAAGCAAATGGGAAGAAGATGAAGAATGTATTTTTTTTTAAAGAGAGATTTTTTCCTATAGGTCACATGCACTCACCAGAGAGACAAAAGGAGAGAGACAGAAAGTGAGAAATCACCCTCCGGGGGCATAGCCATGCCACAATACCTTTTCCTCCATTCTCTAGGGATTTTGGGCATGCACACATACATGCCAAATGGCAATAGCATGGATGAATCTTAAAACTTAACATAGAATGGAAAAAAAAATAGGTCACAAAAGACTCCATATGGCACAACATAAATTTTAAAATATTTCTAGACAAGCAAAACTTAATTTAGTATTTAGAAATAAATCTATATGGGATAACACTATAGAAAAACAAAGGAATGATAAATATGAATTTCAGGGTAGCAGTTAGTTCTGATGGAAACGTGGAAAGAGACAGACGAGTGGTTAAGAAAGGAGCGTGCAGGTTAATACAGGAACACTGAGAAGTCTAGTTCTAAGGCTATGTTGTAGACTTGTGGATAGTTTATTGTTATGCTTCATAATTAATATACATATGATGTTCTTTTGTATGTCAAGTATTAGATATTTTAAAATCCAAGGAGAGTAATTTCTAATTACAGAAATTTGTCATTTGTAGTCACTGGGTTGTAAATTCCTTGGAGGTACCTATTTGGTACAACAGTATATTCAACAATGACTAGATGAATGAGAAGTCTTATGTATACACTTATTCTTCTGATTTTTTGAGAAATTATACTTATAAACAATTGAAGACCGATGTCACCTATAGTCTTCTTATCACTTTGTCTTAAATTTGTTTAGAATAGCATTTTTTTTCACAGAATACAACTAAATCACCATCCTATTTCATGAGAAATATCAAATTAATGGGATCTGAATGAAAGTGCTTTTGTTAATCTGTGTAAAATTGATGATTATCTTGTATAGAAATTCAACATTTGTCTATGCATACGCAATTTATGTCCTAAAAGGTCTGATGGAAGGAATTAGAATGCTTAATTTATGCTGTGAAAATTTTCTTTCTCAGTCCTGCTCACTTGTTCTAAGTATGAAGTCAAAATTTTACTCTCATGTAATATACATTAGTGAATTTGTTGAAAGGGGAAAAATAGGAGAAAGCTGTAGAAAGAAGGATACTTGTCTAGATAATACTCTCTCTAAAGATGATTTGAACCCTTTATCCCAAAGAGATTCTTTTGGACCGTAAGTAATAGGAATGGGATACCCTTAATCTGTATGGTTCTGGACTTGAATTCTTCCCACACAACTTAGAAGAGACTTTCAGGGAGACACATTCATATCATACTATATAAATTAGAAATATTTGACAGTTAGTCTGAGTCTTCTATTGGTTCTGAGGCTAGCTTGGGTGGTGGATTTGATAGTTACATTAGGCTGGACAGCATAAACAGAAGGAAACTAGAACCAGTGAAGCCTCAGGTTTTGTGGCCAGTAGACCAAGGATGGATACTTTAGACAACCTGTATAGTCAGTGAGGTGTTTACCCTGGGACAGTGTTGCCAAATGGTGGTCGCTTAAAGCCTTAGGGAATCATGGTTTGTTTTGGTGCTACAATTAGGGAGAAAGCAGTCCACAAATGAGAAAGAAATACCTTTCCTACATGGTCCCAAGAAAGAACACATGGGAGACTGAGCTCAGAATAGGATAACACAGCATGCAAGTGTTTGGAGGCTAAAAAAGTCCACAGTCAGTGCCTCTGCACCATACACGTAGCAAACTCATACCATACAAAGAGATTTCTTAAGGAATATTGTTTTGAGTATCTCAGCTTGGGACAGAGGATGAGGAAAGGAAGTCATAAAAAGTTAACGTATTTAGGATTGAAATGAGATTAAAGTTTAGGTAAAGAAACTTGATAAAATATTCTACTTCTCAGCAAATGTATCTTTTTATTTTTATGTTCTGGAATTTTCCTTCATGAAATAATGGAAAACTGTTTGAACAAAGCATCTGCTTCAGGAGACTCTGTCTTAGGAGGAAATATAATGTTTAGAAAAGGAATCCTATTGATGCTGAACTTGACATCTATACCTTGGATGAGTTTCTGAAGTTGTAACCCAATGGTAGACAACCTTAGTTCAAGAAATGTCATCAACATTTGTTAAACCAACAGCTACATGTATTCCAAGGGAGGATGCTTAGACTTAGTGTACAGCTGCAACACTCTGTGTGGGGGAC
>NW_006159624.1:201988-205600 GCF_000334495.1 Tupaia belangeri chinensis
AAGAATCTTTGCTGACACTATTTTTTGTATTGACTATGGTCTTCCATTATGTAGTCTTTGCTTTAAGATCCTGGGTATTTTTGGTATTCATTTGGTTCATGTGGGTTGATTTAAGAGGCATGGTAGAAAATAGTCCCCATCCCTTCTAGGTAACTTAAATAGTAATCAGCATAATAATTCTAAGCATTAGACACTGGGCAGTCTGAAGATTCTGAAGCAGTCACTGAAGTCCCCCAATTAGTTTTGGAGTAGAAGGCAAAGATAAAAAACAAATAACTCTATCTATAAGAAAACTTAAGACCCTATTGTAAGGTATTAGTCTGATCTCATTAGAATTCTTTCTTGAAACAGAAAAGTACTGATTGAAGATCAGTTTTAGGTATAGAACAAGTTTTTACCTTAAATGCAAGACTTTTAATTACTAGAATGTAAGTTGTCATGTTAGGAAATTTCAATATTCTAGTCTTCAAAAAATGGTTGTCTTTTCCTGGGGTTAATCTTTTCCACTTGAAGATTGCAATTTTGTGCACCGTGTCTGGTCCCTAGGATACAATGATGACTTTCTCATTTCATCCCACATGATCACTGTGCCTCCACAGTGGGCCCACCAATACTCTGAATAGACTTAAATAAAGTTCTGCTGACTGCAGAGTGGAGAAATGATTAATAGTAAAACAGCAAGATCCGCCCAAAGTGATTGCACCATAGCTCTTCTTAGCTTCTCACATTTTTTATTAAAACGGTAGATTGATTTTTCTGCTTTCACAGCTTCTTCAGTGTAAGGTGATGCATTTCTTGCCTGGCATCAGCAGCAGCCGGCAGTGGTAAGGTGGAGTGCCTGTTACTGTGTATGTGTGTGCATGCTCTCACATGTGCTATCATTCAAAAGTTCTGGACAGAGTTCTAGGAAAGCCAGACTTATTTTTTGCTTTCTGTAGGCACAATCCAGGTGATTTAGAGAAAGCCACAGCTTTCTTGAACTTTTATATTTTTCAACACTGATGTTTCTTTTGCCTTCCTCATAGGTGTATGAGACCACTACGTCGGTGGGGCTGGGTGAGCCAGAGAGAGTCTGTGGTGTAGTGGTTAGGACCCTTGGTGCTGAACTCAGGAGGATCTTGTTTTGAATCTTGGTCTTGCCATTTTCTCTCTGTGTGACTGTCAAGAAATCACACTGCTTCTCAAGTGGTATTTTCCCATTCACTTGAATATGGCTATTGTGAGCCTCAAGTGCGAGTGTATCTGTACAAAGCAATCAACATTCTCTGACAAGGTGACGATTTGTTTTCTAATGATCATAAATCCTGATCTCTTTCAGCATAGGCTAAAACCTGATTAACACTTATGACAATAATTTTTAGTCACTAAAGATTAATGGTTCAAGAGAGAATTCAGCTGAGATCAGTTAAACATCTTAAGGATAGAGTTGAAAGTGTATGTATGTGATTCTGTTTTCTTACATTTTTTTTCTGCTTTTTCCCCCACAAACAATTTTTGATGTCTAAGTAGGCCAAATAGAAAAGAGATACTTGAGTATTTGGCAGGAGGAGAATTTCCAGGTTTAACTGTAATTAAAAAAAATTGTGACTCATGGGTTTATTTGGAAAGACAAGGTGATTTTCCTGTGTCCTCACGTGTCACTGCCTAATAAACTCTCTCCATACCTGTGTGTGCTAATTCTATTCTACTTCTCCATCTCAAGTCAATATGTGCCAAGTTACTCTCTATTTTTCTATCTGAACCTTTTTTTTTCTAGTATATCATAACTCAGTAAATAGTACCAGCTACCCAAGTGGGAATTCCCAGATACTTCTTATCTTATTTTTTACTTCTTCTCCCTCTGTATTTAATAAATCAAACCCTGGTGCTTCTATGTCTTATCTGTCCCTCCAGTTTATTCAGTTTTCTATATTTTCACCACCATTTTCTTAGTTCAGGTCAGCAATCTCCAATGCATGGCATGTATACTCAGTGATATGTGTGAGCTAATCTGTTGGGATACAGGAAGAAATCATTAGAATTTTTGTTTATATCTATTTCATCTCATGTTACTTATTTTTAAATTATTTATTAGATTTATTTACTAATACAACAGTACAGGTTTATACTTTATACGTAAATGAGCATAGAATGGGAGTGTATGATCAAAACACTTAGGATTAACAGTGGCTTAGTCCTCCATCATTTTTCTTTTTAAAATTTTTTTTTATAGAATTATTTGTTTAATTGTGTTGTTATTCTTACTTACTTTTTAATTTGACCAGAGAGAAACAGTCAGACAGAGAGAGAAAGGGAAAGTGAGAAAGCAAGCCACTAGGTCTGGGAGTCGAACTGTCAGCCATGTGGGAGTTCAGCGCCTTAACCACTGAACCACCTGCCAGTCCAACTCTCCATCATTCTTAACAATACCACTGCAATAATCTATAATCACCTAAACCTGACATGCTTTCCTCTCCTCCAATCCAACCCAAACACTCATGCTAGGTGTTTACATATTACAAAAATACGAATCTGATCATGTCCCTCTCTTGCCTTAAAACCTTCTGTAGTTCTGAGTTTTCTCAGGATAAAGTCCAGTCTGTAAATCTTTCAGATGCCTCTTTTCCTCTCCAGCTTTATCAGTAGTCACCCATTGCTTTACCCTCTAAGCACCCACTGTACTGAATTCCTCATTCTCTAAATGTACCATTTTCTCTGCTGCAGTGTTCTGGGTTTTGGATGTGATTTTCTGTCTCTCTGCAAAGTTCTCCTCATCTCCAGTGTATTCTGATATTCTTCAGATCTCAGTGTAGATATCGCTTATTCTCTAGAAGCTACACCGAGTTACTTAGTGCTTACTATCAATAGCACAGTAAAACATTTGTATTATAATTTCTTGCTTCTTTATCTCTCTTCTCAAATAAGGAGAACACATCTTTTCTGTTGTTTTATCCCCAGCATATTTTATGGTGCTCAGTACGTGTAGCTGGGTATTGAACAAATGGATAAATTCATTAATATTGCCATCATATCAGTAAGTGGTTCAGCCTTGATGACCCATTTAATCTCCAAAACATATTCCAAATGTCCATTGATTTTTATGTTTCATACAAAACATGGAGGCTTTTAGTTAGGAACATTCTTCTGCCATTGTGAACAGCCTCTGTTTGATGAGGAATCCCCTCTAACCCCCACAAAGATAAGAGCTTGCATTTGCTGCTTTGAGAAATTATTTTTATTTTTTTCTGATTTGCCACAAAAATCATAATGGACATTATCATTGTCTTTTCTTTTTAGAATATAATAATTTTTAAATTTTATACTTTGGACAAAAGGTACTCCTAAGCCGCTCTTGCCTTGGAATGGTGGAAAGCACTAGAAACTTGACAGTGTGTGATTTGCTTTCTCCTCAGTGATTATTACTCATAGTTAAGGATATTTCATCATCACCAAATTTTAATATGGTGCTTCATGGTTCATATCCTGCCAACGAAGGAAAATACAAGGTGTAAATAAAGTCAGGAAAAAGATTATGTTTACTATGAGGAAGTTAATTAATAAAAATGTGTCTCAGTTCTAATAGGATGTTTTGGAGATCTCAGTACAAAGACCATTTTGTAGTTCACACTAGGG
>NW_006159624.1:206206-212165 GCF_000334495.1 Tupaia belangeri chinensis
ATGAGAGAAAAAATGAGTAAACACTCTATCTGGTCATATTTTGATAGTTAGGTTATTTATATTCTGTCAAATTCTTAAAACAATGTAAGGTATCTTATGAAGAGCCATAAATAGTAGCAAGATGAAATAAACTGAGAATTCAAGTGAAACATGAATCAGAAAGGAAAAATAAATATAGGGAGGTAGCATGGAGCCTGAAATTACCTTAGAACACAGACAAGCTGTGTGCTGGCCCTGTGGTGTAGCACTGAAGCTACAGGGAGCCAGATACCACACGGCTGACCAAAATTTAAATCCTGGCCCCAGAAAACACACTGAGCATGTGTGCGTGCATGGCCCAAATTTCCTGATGGGAGGAAGAAATGAGGGAAAAAGGATTGTGGCTTGACCAAGCAGCGCTGGAGGTGGAGCGCTCACTCTCTTTCTCTGTCTGGCAAATACATGTCCTCTTTGCAATTAAAAAGAAAAAAAAAAAAAGACAAACTGAGAAATCTTGTATACTTTTTCCAGGGAAGGCCCAAAAGTTTGATATAAACTTCCTATAGGACAGTGTTAAGGTGAAACATATACACTATACAATTTACAGTGTTGGTGGGCCTGGTAGGTCGCATGGTGGTTAAAGGCACTGGATTCCCATATGGTCGACCATGGTTTGAGTTCCAGAGTTCCAGACTTGGCAGCTTGCTTTCTCCTTTTCTCTCTCTCTGTCTCTCTCTGGTCAAATAACAAAATAATAATAACAAATGAAATTAAATAAATATTTTAAAAAATTTACAGTGTTGGTGATATAATGAGACCGTTCTCTTATGAATATTTATAGAGAGGTCATAAACAAAAAGTATATATGCAAAGCTGGTTAAAATGTATAATTGATATGATAGGGCCCTACCTTTTAATCTTCTAGATCCAATGACTCTAGACTGGTGGCAGTTCCTAGGAATCGTCAGAGTTTGCATGTGCCATTTCTTCTGCCTGCAATGCTTTTCCTCCTGCCGTCCTTGTACTTTAGGTCTCTGGTCAAATACTTTCTTCTTGGAAAAGTTCTTCTCTGTTAACCCTCTCGAAAGTAGCCAGACCTCACTGGCCCACCCTTTACAACCTTCGCTCTGTCATATTTCTCGATTTGCATTCTCTAGCACTGTTATTACTAATTGAAACCATCTTGTTTAATTTGCATTCTCTAGCGCTGTTATTACTAACTGAAACCATCTCGATTTGCATTCTCTAGCGCTGTTATTACTAACTGAAACCATCTTGTTTATTTGTTCCTTAGAATGCAAGCTGTGTGAATGTATGACCCTCAGGTGTCTGTTCAGCATCTATACTCTTTTTTGACATGGAAGA
Organism: Tupaia belangeri chinensis; assembly: GCF_000334495.1. Lineage (NCBI taxonomy): Eukaryota > Metazoa > Chordata > Mammalia > Scandentia > Tupaiidae > Tupaia > Tupaia belangeri. The sequence continues at coordinate 207,551 of NW_006159624.1, forward strand.
GATACTCAATGAATATGTATAAATAAATATGTATAATATGTATAAATAAAAATACTGGAAGAGGGCCAGCAGATAGTGTGGTTACATTGCTGGACACTCCCATTGCTGACTGCGGTTTGAGTCCTGTGCCCGATAGCTTGAGAATCATGCTGGGTGTATGTGTGTGGGTGCTCAAGATCCCAGGAGGAAAATGGAGGAGAAGGAATTGTGGGTGGCCATTCTGCCTGGGGGATTGATTTTTCACCTTCCCTTTCTCTGTCTCTGTCTCTGTTTCTCTCTCTGGAAAATGCACATACTCTATGGTAAAAGCCTCTAAAAAAAAAAAAACTGGAAGAACATATATCAAAATGCCACAGTGAGGTTATTTCTAGGTGGAACATTATATTATTGTTTTTCATTTAAATAACTTTTCTGGATTTCCCACATTTACTCAAATGAGTATGTATTACAGATCAGAATAATAAATAAATGGTATTTTGTAGAAGTCGTATTTTATTAAATGATAGCATCTGCATTGTCAGTTTGTTCATCTCAATTAACATTTCAAAAAGATGATAAACTATGCATACTACAAAGAACAAATTTCCTAGAAACAAGAATGTTAGCTTGTGTCCTCTTATTCACACGTTTAACATGTCTAGTTAGCCTAACTGAATGATGTAGAAATCAGGCCAAAAAATAACATCCAAATTGGATCTTCTTTTAAGATTCTAAAATAAATTCTTCAAAGATGGAGAAAAATGATTTTTAAAAGATCAAGTTATCAGGCCAGTTTCATAGCCTAGTGGTTAAGGGAGCCTGATTCCACTTAGTGCGGTTTGAATCCCAGCCTGGTGTCTCTGGTGTCTTGAAAAACATGCTGGGCATGTGTGCATGTGTGCTCTCAGTCTTGACAGAATGGAAAAATGGAGGAGTAGAGATTGTGGCATAACTGTGTCCCATGCAGGAGGGTGGGGAGTGCTTTCTCCTTTTCCCTCTCTGTCTTTCAGTTTCTCTCTGGGCAGTGCACATGACTTTTAGTAGTAGTAGTAGTAGTAGTAGTAGTAGTAGTAGTAATAATAATAATAATAATAATAATAATAATAATAATAATAATGTATCACTTAGACATTTCAAGAAATGGTTACTAGGGATTTAGTCTCTTTGAATTAGCTAGATATTAAGAAGGACAACCGAGGGGCCAGCAGGTGGCATAGTGGTTAAGGTGCTGGACTCTCACGTACGCAACTGCAGTTCTAGTGCTAGACCCGACGACTTGAAACTCATGCTGACTGTGTGTGCATGCATGCTCCAAATCCCAAGAGGAGAAGGGATTGTGGTGTGGCCATTCTCCCTGGGGGATGATTTCTCGCTGTCTCTCTCTCTGTCTCTCTGTCCAGCAAGCACACACACCCTATAGCAAGAACTTCTCTTCAAAAAGAAAAGGACACCTGAAGGCTATACCTGTCTGGTAGAAAAGAGTCGAAAATGTGTATTGCTTGGAAACTACACTGTCATCTAAAATAGAGGCAATTTGGCTCTGGAAAGGTCTGTTATAGAGTTGTATCCATTCTGAACCGTTCTTTGTCACATAACCTTGCTTAACTGATCACTCAATGTGAAGAAAGTAATTTTTCCTCCTAGGATTTTATGTTTGTTTGTTGACACTAAAAATATTTGGTCAGTTTTTTTTTTTTAATATATAGAGCAGTGATACTTTAAATGATCTCAAATAGCCAAGTTATTAGGAGCAAAAATGAAACAAGATATAGCAGCCCTGAATTCATTCATTCTCACCCATGAAATCTTTATTCAGTCCTGGTATGAATCAGGCTTTGTTGGGTTTCGGAGATGCAATGATAAATAAGACATGTGATACCTGTTTTCAAAGCCCTTGCTTCCTAGAGGAGGGAACACAGTAAACAGTCAAACAAAAAAACAGGCATCAGTTATGGTGGGTGCTGGAAAAGAAACATGTTCATAAATAAGAACAATAGGATGAGGAGCAATAGAGAGAACGACAAGGAAAGACCTCCTCAAGGAGGTGCTATTTAGATTGAAACCTGAGAGGATGCGATGGAGCCAGTTATGTGAACAGCCAGGATTGCAGGTGTTCCAGGCCCAGTGCAGAGAGAGAGATGTCTAGGCAATGTAAGACGCCATGTGATAAAATAATATGAGCAGAGGAAACGAGATGAAGTCGGAAAGGTATACAGAGGGCAGGTGACATGGGACATTGTGGTATTTAATTTCAAATGCCATGGGAAGCCACTAAAATGTTTTAATCACAGAAGTTACAGGACTTAAAATACTGGGAAGCCAATAAAATATTTTAATCGGGAAATGACAGAATCCAATTTTAAGCCATCACTCTTGCTAGTACATGGAGATTGTATTTCAAGAGGACAGAGGTAAAAGCAGTAAGACTAGTCAGGGGATGACTATAGTCATCCAGATGAAAGACGAGGGTTAAACCAGAGTTTTAGTGATGGAGGTAGAGAGAAGTAGAGGAATCCAGGATACATGATGGAAGTAACCCACATGGAAGACGGTGGGATTGGATGTAGGAATTCAGAGAACAGGATGAGTCCCAAATGCTATCTTGACCATCTGAGTGCAGAGTATAGACTGGGGAGACTGGTGGAGGTTCTAATTTTGGTATTTGAAAATTGAGATGGTTTTAAAAATATTCAAGGAAAGGCACCAAGTAAATACTTGGATAAATGAGGCTTAAGCTTGGAGAGATCTGGAATGGAAATATAAAATGAGGAGACGACAGTGTTAGGGTATTTAAAGCTGTGGGAACAGATGAGATGAAGGAAGAACATGTGGGAGAGAGAAGAGCCTGGGAATGAGCACTAAATTTAGATTTATGGAAAAATAAGAGCAGTCAGCAAAGGAGACCGAGGGAGGGAGCCTAGGAGAGTGTGATAGGAAGCTGAGGGAGGAGAGTGCTGTGCTTCAATAAGAGGAAAGTGACTCAACTAAGAATGAGAGTAAGACGAAGTAAAAAAAAAATGCTCATTGGATTTGGTAACAACTGAAATACTGATTGAAAAAAAAAAGTTTATTTATTTATTCCCTCCATGAGAGGAGTAGGGGGAAGACAGAGAGATAAAGTTACCCCCAATAGAGTCCTCGTGCCATGATACACCCCCAGTCTATGTCTGCTTAGGAAAAGTCCCGGGTTTGCCTCCCAGGACCTCCTTAAACCCACCCTGCATGTACAAACCCAGGTCCTTTCCCCTGTGAGCCCAGCTGCTGCTATTGCCCCACTCCCTGAATCCTTGGTGTGTGTGTGTTTTAATACATTATTTATTTAAGCCCAGCTGCTGCTATTGCCCCACTACCTGATTCCTTGGTGTGTGTGTAATACATTATTTATTTAATTTTATTTATTATTATTATTATTTAATCTGCTATAGGACATGCGTGCTCACCAGAGAGACAGAGGGCAAGAGTGAGAGCGAGAGTGATAGGAGAGAGAAAGTAGGCCATTACATCCGGCACTCCAACTGTGGTTGGCCACGTGGGAGTCCAGAGCCTTAACCACCATGCCGCCTGCTGGCCCCAGTGATGTTTTTAAAAGCAAGTTTGCTAGATCAATGGATGTAGGAACTCAGATGAATCTTTTGAATTGATGTTTCATTTATTTATTTTTTTATTTTATGTTTAATCACTGGACATCTTTACCACATACAACACATGCACTGCATATCAAGTCAAAGATATTACCATACACACCATTATCAACAGATAACTTTTGATTCTTGTTTCCATTAAATGTTATTAATTTTTTTCCTCCTAAGCCCCTCCTTCCCAACCACCCCTATTGGCCCCTGCCTATATAGTTCAATGTCTTACTCAAATGGTCAAATAAAATCTTGAAATTTTTGGTGATATTTTGTTGCAGACACTGCCCGGGTCCCTAGAGACCCCATCACCCTTTCTGTGTAGACGGGTTCTGAGTGTGTACTTTCATTTCCAATAGACAGCACCTGTATCTATTTGTTGGAGGGCTTCTCTAAGCCCAATGGAGCCCACTTTGCCTGCCTCGATGGAGAGGAGAAATATTCTTGGCATTTGTGAGGACCAGCCCTAACCAAACATTAAGCCGGATTGATATAGAAATATTCTAACTCCACTGCTTTGGATTTTGATAACTGTACTTCCTCCAGAGTTCCCCTACAGGTTGGGCTTAGTGTAGAACTCTTCTTGACATGGTACCCTTGCTTGGCTTATTCTGCTTTCCTAATCCACTTCACTCTTCTATTAGTTTTCTTTGAGAAACTTCCTGGTAAGTCGCATACACATATATCCTGTCTTAGAGTCTTCCTCTAGAGAGCACAATTTAAAACACTTAAAAACAAAAACAAAAACAAAAACAAAGCCACTTTAATCTCCATGCCACCTGCTGGCCTTTTTAAATGCCAGAGAAGTACCCCCAATGTATGGTCCTATCAGTATCCCTGTTCTCCATTTCTACATCCTATCTGAATTCTGAACACACACACATGCACAATGGGTTTTTTTTTTTGAGAGAGATTTTTACTGTAGGGTGCGTGCGCTCGCCAGACAGACAGAGAGAGACATAGAGACAGAAAGCGAGAAATCACCCCCCAGGGGGGATGGTCAC
>NW_006159624.1:212198-249395 GCF_000334495.1 Tupaia belangeri chinensis
CTCCATTCTCCTCTCGGGATCTTGGGCACGCACGCACACGCGCCCGGCGTGAGTTTTAAGCCACCGGGTCCAGGACACGAACCACGGTCGACTACGTGGGAGTCCAGCAACATAGCCATTACGCTAACTGCTGGTTCCCCCCAATGGGTTTTTCAAGCTGCTAGGGTTGGGACTTGAATCTCTGCCAATCATGTGGACTCTAACTCCCAATGCACAGCACTTAACGACTATACTATGAGATCAGTCTGCTAGTTGTTTAGACATGCAGATACTCAGGGCCCATTCCAGACCTACTGAATCCAAATCCAAAATTTTAAGATTCCCAAATGATTCATAATGACATTAAATTTTGAGAAATACTGCTCTAATCTATGAAGGTGTAATTTCTTCTACATTGACCATCACACCAATTCAGGTTTTGCAGTCACTGCTGAAGTTGTAACCACGTGTTTTTCCATCCTTCCCCATCCTTTATTTCCATCTTGCCTTTTGTACATTTTTCTGTCCAGATCAGAACTAAAATTACATAGGGGACATGAAAATCAAATCCTGTATGTAAAAAGCAAATGTTTCCATGGAGAATCCCTCTTCCACATAGTAAAAAGAAGGAATATAATGATACCAGCTATATTGTCTAAGCTCCAGGCCTCAACTCTGGCACTTGTGAAATCTTGAAAGTAACTCTTGCTGATGACATTTACAGGACAAGACTATACTGTTAACTAATTTTTCTTAATGAACACACCAGAACTTATGTACTTAACAGACTTTCGCCATCTTCAAAGGAGTGACCCTGGGAAAGAGAATAACCACAACTGATTTTGTTTAAAGCATATCACTTCTCTTTTATAATTGTCAGTAATCAATATGAAACAATGTTAAGAAATTCCTTCTTTTTGTCTCATTACTCTATGGTCATATTCAAAGCCTAAACAAAAATAATTACTAATTTAATCACTAATTTTGCTGCTCAGAACCATCAGGCAACTGCTTATTTGAATAATTTCCACAAATTAAGTTTATCAAAGTACAAGGCTTCTAACCCAAGTGAATAATCATAGGTACTCAGGACACCTTTACAAAGTTATAGGAAATATAATAGATTTGAAATAAGTATCATCTCCTCTAAAGAGGAAAATACACAACTAGAGAGAATATGGCATTATGTCTTAGAGGGAAAAAAACAGTCACAGAATTCAATAATCAGCATATATACTAATTTTTCAAAGTTATTAATACTATAAGAAACAGCAAGGCAAAAAATAGTAGCAAACTTAACTTTTAAAATAATAAAAAACACACGTCACTTTAAGAAGTCTAGTTTAATTCCAAGAGATTAAACCAGAATGAACAGTATCATTTTCTACTATTTCTACTTGCAGGAAAAACAATTTTTTATAATATATATCGCTTTTTTTATGTTTCTTCTATAAATATCTACAAGTCTCCTTATTTGTATATGTGCTACATATAATTCTTAGATTTAAGAATCCTAAGAGGATTAAAACGTCTTCTTGCAACTATTACTTTATGCCTATGAATTGTGAAGACCACATCTGAACTTATAATGACCTCCAGTTTTCAACCCAATTATAATGTCTTCCAAAGATGAAAACTTCCACAAATTATTATTAGTGACCTGACTCCATTAAAAAAAAAATGGTTTCAGCAAATGTGAAAATAGAAAATACTATTATTTATTTGCTAATTCCTGATATAAGGGGGAAAAAGGGATGTGTTCTTCAGAAAAAGTATGTTGAGAGAACAGTTTTGATAGCATTTCACATGGTCAAAAACAAAAACAAAAACAAAACAAAGGGACCATCATGGTGGTTAAGGTGCTAGACTCCCATGTGGCCGACAGAGGTTTGAGTCCTGTACTTGGTGGCTTGAAACTCATGAGTGCATGTGTGCCCAAAAATCCCGAGAAGAGAATGGAGGAGAAGATATTGCAACATGGCCATCCCCTCTGGGGAGTGATTTCTCACTTTCTCTATCTCCCTGGCTGCTACACGAGCCCTATAGCAAAAATCTCTCTAAAAACAAACAAACATCAACCTGGTTTATCATTGTCTGATTTAGTTAAGGTATGAAAGTCATGATGCTGAAATATTGTCTTCACGGGACCAGCAGTTGGTGTAATGGCTATGTTGCTGGACTTCAATGTAGTCGACCGTGGTTGGAGTCCTGGACCCTGTGGCTTAAACTCACACCATGTGCGTGTACATGTGTGCCCAAGATCCTGAGAGGAGAATGGAGAAGGGACTGCAGCGTGGCCATCCTCCCTGGGGGATGATTTCTTGCTTTCTGTCTGTCTCTCTCTGTCTTTCTGGTGAGCACATGCACCCTATGGCAAAAACCTCTCCCCCCCCAAAAAAAAATACTGTCTTCATAATTTACAAGACATATTCTTTTTGTTTATTTTTATTTGCTATAGGGTATATACCCTCACTGGAGAGAGACGGAGACAGAAACAAAGAGAGAAAGAAAAAAATACTCTTTGTGGGTCATGGTCACCCTACAGTCCCTTCTCTATTTCTTTCTCCTTTGGAGATTTTGGGCATGTGTACACATGTACCTGGTGTGTTTTCCTAAGCTGCTGGTCTGGGACTTGAACTGCATAGTAGGCCATGCAGATCCAGCTGCCTTAACCACCAGGCCATGGGCTAGCCTTGTAAAACATATTCTAAGTGGTTTACTTTGCCTTATACCATCTCCATTAAATGAAAAAAAAAATTTAAGAATGTGTGAAAAAAATTGACTGTAATATAATTGCTATATACCTCAAAACTTTTTCTTACATATTTTTCTAAGATAAAGCAGATGAGTAGAAAATCAAAACAGAAGAATAACTATGATTTTAAAATATTAAATATTTCTCCAGTTTACATGGTGGAATTTTACCTCTTTTTTCATTACTTAAGATTTCAGTTTTATTTGAACAAATAATTTGTTTCTGATATTTCAACTTATTTAAAGCTAGGTTCCAGATGATTGCTAAGTGGTCTTGAGTCTGTTAAAGATAGCAGTGCCATGCCAATAAGGAAGGCAATATTGGCTCTATTAATGATTGCATTTTTGTGGTCAGTCTTAAAAACCCTGGCTTTAGCTCTCTTTGTAATCAATTGCTGAGTCTCATCCATTCCACAACAGTCTCTCTGCCATATTTGTCTTCCTACTTATATGCCTACAGTCTCCACCCATTTTAAGCCTTTAATGCTTAACTAGACTTTAATGGTGACCTTCTTACTGATCCTCATTTACTCATTAATTCCTCCTTTCCATCTCATCTATACTGGAAGTGAGGAGAGAGCTGAATATTCTCCCTGAAGCATATTCTGAGTATGCCACTTGCCAAGTAAATGACCTGCACAAAAGCCACACTTTCAGTAGAATAAAGTCACTTCCACACCAGTCAAAGCACTGGTATAACTCATATGTTGACTGAGATGTTGGACTAGATGTCTTCCAAGTTTTCTCCTATATTAGTTTCCTATCCCTTCTGTAAGAAATTATCAGAAATTGGGTGACTTACAATAACACAGAATTTTCCTATAGTTCTGGAGATCAGAAGTTTGAAGTGGGATGCACTGGACTAAAATCAAGGTATTGGCTGGCTGCATTCCTTCTAGAGGCTCTAGGGGAGAATCCACTTGCTTGCCTTTTGTAGCATTCTGGGGCCACCTGCATTTCCTGGGTTGTGGCCCCTTACTTTGTCTTCAAAGCCAGAAATACCAACTTGAATCCTTCCCAAGCTGCCATCTCTGATCTGATTTTTTTTCTCTTCTACTTCACCAAGGTGACTCCTATGATGACACCAACTAACTTTGCCCTTTCCTCCTAGATAGGCCAATGAGAGTCACCTGCAGGAGACTGGAAAACATGAGTGTAAGCTTAGGGTCTGTATTTTTCTAACTTCCTTCCCTCTGGCTATCTGTAGGTTGGTGTCTGCTGCTCTTCCATATGCCATAGTTCCTGTGGGGTGGTTATGTCTATAGAACTTTCTTCTCTAGGTTCTGGTAACTGCTCCATTCTCAAGATTCATCAGGTCAAGGATGGTAATGGTTCCTGATTGGTTGTTACTAACTGAATAACTCATCCTGGGTTATAACACTGGAAATCTTCAGTCTAGGAAACCCTTAGTCACAACCAAACTAGAATAGTTGGTCACTGCTGTTATTTAGCTCTAAATTCTGCCTGGTATTTTCTGGAAAATTTTTTTTTTTCCCATTATCAGGTTGTTTTTCCATTTCCCAGGTTGAGTGTATTGCGAATTTCCTGTTGGGACTGTAATGGATAGGCTATATTTGTCAGTAAAGTTTTTGGAACTTATCCTTAACATCTGTACCCAAGACCACTCTGGCTATAACATGGAGAACCCATTGAAGAGGGTCAGTGTGGATGTGGGGAGATAAAAAGTTGTAAGAGTAGTCCAACTGAGCTGTGGCCATGCCTGAGTTACGGCAACAGAAATGAGGAGAAAGGAGGAGAGGACTGAGAAATGTGAGTAAAGAACACTAGGATATGACAATTGATTAGATGGGGGTGAACAGAGATAGCAAGAGACAATGATGACATACAGGCTTTTGCTGAGATGTGGGTAGAATATGGTATCACTCACTGAGACAAGAAATCCTGGAGGAGATTTAAGTTTAATTGGAAAAAAGAGTTTCTCCTTCCATAGGCTTTGTTTTCAAATTATGAAATAGGCCTCTATTATGAATTATAATCAATAAAAATCTTATGAATTCATTAGTAAACTGAATTCATATATGATAGGCAACTACCATAGTTATCATTATTAGTGCTACGAAGACCAGTGAAACCTAACCTCTCTTAGGGAAGATTTTATCAGCCTTGTGAGTTTCTGGAGATAAACATAGCAGATAAGTATGCACATTCTGAGGGTAAAAGTGGAAAACTAAGATTAGACTGGGATTTCCCATTGAGATCAAAAGGCTTTAGACAGAATATTTTGAGGAAGGAAGATTTCATGAGAGAATAAATCTTCCTGCTCTGCTGAAATTCTTCCTTCAGTGCTCTGTCCATGCCCAAGCAGGCTGTGACTAGAAACTTGAATTGGAGTGGACCTATGAGCATGCATAACAGATAACTTAGTATATCTTGGGAACATTTTTAGTGCTTGTCTGTGTGACATTTAAGTGTGAGTAGAGTTGAGTAAGTCCCAGAGTTAGTTAACTACAGTCAATAAATGCTTTAACCAGTATACCATGGCATTTGTAACTTGTGTCACAGCTGCTCCTAAATCTCTAGGTGGTTTTGTCCTGCAACACACCATTTCTATGCTTTGTTCATATGGTCCCAGCTGCTGCAAATACTCTCATCTGGAAGCAATTTCTTTCTATTCTGCGTTTTCACAACATGTAGCTTATATATTTGTTCTGAGTACCTGATATTTTGCCTTTTGTGATGGGAGGTGATTTGGATCTCTGCCATCTTTGCTAGAATATGCAACCACAGTCATATTCTGAACCCCCTTCCTGGATAATCATTGTGGGCACATCTCTGAATGACTCATAAATTACCACTGACTAGTTTCTTAGTCCTTTTGGGATGCTTTAGCAAACTACCATATTGACTTGTAAATAACAAAAATTAATCTCTCATAGTTCTGGAAGCTGGGGAGTCCAAGATCAAGGTGCCAGCAGATTTTGATGCCTGATTAGGGCACATTTCCTGATTTGTAGATGGTTGTTCTTTGAGTTTTCACCTGGTAGAAGAGGGAAGGAAGCTCTCTGAGGTCTCTTTTATAAAGGTACAAATCCCATCATTTACCTCCCAAAGAACTTACTTCTAAACAACATCACACTGGGGAAGGTTTTAACATATACTTTTTTTGGGAAGATACAGCCCATAACATTGTTTTTATAGTTTTGTCTTGCAGTACTGGTACCTGATCTCTCCTTCACCACTGGAGCAATCTTTTTATTTTTTTATTTTTTGAGAGTTTTTTGCCATAGGGTGTGTGACAGAGAGAGACAGAGAGACAGAAAGCGAGAAATCACCCCCCAGGGGGGATGGCCACGCTGCAATCCCTTCTCCATTCTCCTCTCGGGATCTTGGGCACGCACACACGCACATGCACCTGGCGTGAGTTTTAAGCCACCGGGTCCGGGACTTGAACCGCGGTCGACTACATGGGAGTCCAGCAACATAGCCATTAGGCTAACTGCTGGTCCAAACCACTGGAGCAATCTTGATTTCTTTCTTTTGCTCTATTATTAACCAAACCACATTTACAATGTCTATTGAGTCTATGGAAGGCTGGTAGACTTAATTTTCTGTGACCTTTAGTGTAAGACTTATTTCCCTCAGCCAGCAATGGGGGAAATTCTATAGGCACCTCATAGAATCTAACTTCTAATAGTTTTTTTTTCCAAATCTCTAGTGTCTTACATTTCATTAATAATGCTCAGATTCTCACATTTTCCTTTTTTCTTTCACTGTGGTAAATACACATACCATCAGTTTTTCCACCTTAACTATTTTTGAGTGTACAGTTATAAATACTATATTTTTAATTTGTATTATTTTTATTGTTGCATTGTTATTTTTTCTGAAAAAATTTTAAAGAATTATTTTATTTAACTTTATTTATTTATTTATTTATTTAAATTTGACCAGATAGGGACAGAGCAAGAGTGAGAGAGAGAGGGAGGGGAAATGAGAAAACAAGCTGCCAGGTCTGGGACTCAACTCAGACCATGGTCAACCATATGGGAGTCTAAAACCCTTAACCACCATGCCAGCTGCTGGTCCCTTTTTGTGAATATTTTTTATCCACAGTGGTCAACTTTATAGACTACATTTTGCTTATCCATTCATCTGTTCATGGACACGTAGAGTTACTTTCATGTTTTAGTTATTATGAATAATGTTGCTAGGAATATGACTATTCCCTTACATTCTTTTTTATTTTTAACGTACATTCTTTTTTATTTTTAACGTGCTCCTTTCTTATTCATGGCAGTTCCTAAGACCCTGAGAAGAACATTTGTGTGTAGAGAATTGACTAAGGACCTGTTTCCAGGAAATACTAGGAAGGCAGTGGAGAAGAAGAATAGGAAAGAAGACAAAGACATACAAGTATGCAATTATGCAATTTCAGGAAGATCTATAGATCAATACTGTCCTTTCCCAAAGCAAGAGAGCTTAGTTTTCATTCTCCTGTACCCTTTAATCTTAGTCTTTGGGAATGTAAATTCCTAGGCACCTGTAGCTTTCTGTATGCTTGGGCAAAGTGGCTCTAGCACTTTCAGAGCAGCCCTCCAAATAACCAATGTAGGTGCGGGCTGTTGCAGTAAAAGCACACCAAAGCTAGGGAAGGGCACGCAGAAAGAGTAGAAGGGATTGTGGGGCTCTGGGTAGAGCACTACAAAACCCACTCCTGTTTCTCATTGGGAGTTTACCTTTCAGTGTTCTGAGCACAAACCATCACTTTTAGTGTCACCTTCCTTGGCTTTCCAGGAGGCCCATTGAATATTCCTGGAAATGTGACTGCTAGTTACCTTCTCCAGTATGCCAGCATTTCTGAGAGGGTGCTTCAGTGAACATTACTTCACAAGTTGCCTGAGAATAGCAACCATGGATTCTCAATTCTGGTTTTCTACCATTAGCTGAAAGCTTTGCAAATGGAAAATTCACTTGCAAATGAGTTTCTAGTTTTCTGAACACAGGATCGATCATGTTGAATGGCACATGAGGGAAACTCCAAACAAAAGCAGATTTAGAAGAACAAACTATCTTCAAGTCCAGGTATGCTTACCAGACTGATGATCACTTTCAATAGTTTTGTTTCTTGCTTTTAAACTAGTCATTAGGGAAAACAACTTTCTTGGAGGAATTTATGTACATTCTGTTTTGTATGGTCTCTGTACAGATGATCTGGTCATACCTGGAACTTCTCTTAATATCCAGAACTGTAAAACCTCAGGCCTGATTTTCTAAGGCACTCACTAAATGTCCATTATTATGTTGGCAGTCCTCTCTGTTCCCATCAAAATTAATTTAGAAGGTTGTTCACAAAGTTATAGGAATGATTTTCCTCTTGTCAACTGCAGAAGGAAAACATTTGGGAACAATATGGCAGACAAGACACATCATTAATGTTATTTTGCAAACTCATAAATATAACCTCCATTATATGAGTACACTTTGATACCAGTGCTCAGTTTCAAGGGACTTTCTATGGCTGGCAATGCTGCATGGAATGGAAGATATTATTAAAATCTACAAATCTGGGGCCAGCAGGTGGTGTGGTGGTTAATGGTGCTGGACTCCCACATGGCTGACCACTGTTTGAGTCCTGGACCTGGTGGCTTGCTTTCTCACTTTACCTCTTTCTCTCTCTCTGTCCCTCTCTGCTCAAATTAAAGTAAATAAATAAATAAAGTTAAATGGAGTAATTCTTGAAAAAAAAATTTCTTAAAAAGCTACAAATCCATTTCTCCCATTGTGAACATAACTTTTAATTTGACAGTCATAAAAGTCATCAACTAAATCATAACCACCATTTTAAAGATAAAGGAAGTGAGGCAGAGAGAGTTAATGGCATTTCACTGGAATTTTATTAATACAGTGGTATAGATCCTGATTAACTATAACTAGCTCATTTTTAGTCAAAAATACATTTATTTCATGGGAAATGATGATTATTGTTTAGCAATCTGGTTTTACTTCCTTTAAAAACTTACTTTTCTAGCTTCCACTCTTTATCTTTGCCATATAAAGTCCAGTTATTGCAAATGAAGTTTGAAACTCAGTGGTAAAATTATGCTTTGCTCTATTGAAGCCTAAGGATCTTTGACCTTTGTAACCTAGAATTTTGAGATAGAGCTGCACAGACTGGAGTTCAAATCATATTTAGAGCCAACCAGTTTTAATTAAATGATTTCTATGTGCTTTACTCTGCTATATTATTTCTCAAATATTATTCAACTTAATATACACAACAATCCTTTGAGAAGGGATTATTGGTCCCAGTTTTACAACTGAAGGTGACAATTGATTTTGATTAAAGAATGTATGATTGTTTGATCGCAGTATTCAGTATCATCATTCTCCTAAGTTCCATGATCATATAAGAATTGTATAACTGGCACTCATTGATCATTGAACCCAAAAAAAAAAAAAAAGAATTGTATAACTGGCACTCATTGATCATTAGTCAAATGGGGGAAGGATATTAAGGAAAGAAAATGATGATCTGAATATATTAAAAGTAGTTCTTGGAACATGTTATTTGTAGGCTTGGGGAATTTTCAAATAAACATACATTTTGGAGAGCTAGGAAAGACAGAAAGAAGTAGAGATTATAGCTGTCAGACTATGTAAGGACATTCTATTTAGATCTTGCCGATAGGGAATCTACCAAAGAAGTATGAAGACAGTGTTCCATGAGACTGAACAAGCACAAGACATGGAATGTATTAGGTTGCTGGGAAAGTCATGACACGTTTTTGCATAGAAAAATGTGTCATGACTTTTCTGATGACCCAATAATAATAAAGCAACTTTGTTTTAGAATTCCAATGAATCTTTAAATTTATGATGTGAGGCTAGTTCTTTCCTTCTCATTGGATGAACATTGTAGCAGGAGTCATCACTGTTTTAGTTTCTCTTAGGTAATATGTAATATAAAAGCCAGTTTAAGACATAGAACACCATTTAACAATTAAAATATTGAATCCATTGCTTTAAAGTTAAGACTGCTCCTCCTCCCCAGCTAAACCTCTTTAAGACAGCAAATTTGTGATTGGAGAAGAGAGGAACATGATGGGTTTCTGTTTCCTCACCTACCTGTGCTCTCAGCTAATTGGGAGGCTGAGATAGGAAGGGCCACAAGCTCTCCATTGGTATAGGCAACATAGCCAGACCCTGTTTGAATGAGCCGGATATGATGGTCATGCATACTGGTAGCAACTACTAGGGAGGCTGAGGCAGAAAGATTATGACACTACACACATACACACAAACACACACAATGATAAATGCAAGATAATAAAATGAAGAGTTTATTGCCATACTAAATTTTCAACTTAATTTATTTACAATAATTTTTCTTTTGGTTATCTAACAGTTTTTATTGCTGAATTCTATGGAAAAAAAAACATTTAAAATGAAAATCATCACAATCCAGACAGTAATAGCCATCACTAATAGTCCAGTATATATTTTTGGAGGAATAATTTGCTATCTGACTGCCCCATTGGTCCACCTTATTTGCTGACTACCTCATTGGTTCATCTATGGCATCTATGTTTATAAAAACATTAATTCTTGACATGCTGTACATTTATAGACGTAAAATTCCTGGGTAGAATTATTTAAGGAGTTCAAAGGATTTTGATTTTTTTTCTAAGTTATTCTCCAAAATTAGCATAATTCATTATTATTTTGTAAAGCAGAGTATGAATGCCATTTCCATACCCATTTGCCAAAAAGATTTTTTCAATCTTTGCAATTAAACATGTAGACAATGGTATCTTAATTTTTGAAATTAATTTTACTCTTTTTTTTGGAGAGGTTTTTGCTATAGGGCACGTGTGCTTGCCAGAAAGACAGAGACAGAAAGCGAGAAATCACCCCCTGGGGGGATGGCCATGTTGCAATTCCTTCTCTTCCACTCTCCTCCCAGAACCCTGGCATGCACATGCACATGCACCTGGCGTGGGTTCAAGCCACCAGGTCTGGGACTCAAACTGTGGTCAACCACATGGGAATCCAGCGACACAGCAATCATGCCAACTGCTGGTCCCACTTTTATCCTTTTTAATACCAAAAGGTTTCATGTTTATTAATGAAACTTTAGGAAATTTAGATAAAATATGAAATAACAAAATGCATCCATATCAAAAGAAAAGTTAGTGTGTACATTTTTAAGTGTCATTAATAGTGAATATATATTTGGTCATATCTAAATAGATAGCACGAAGTCCTGTTCCTTATCTGCTCATATGTAAAGTGGCTTCTCTCCCTGTATAGTTCTAAGAATCCCTAAAGTTATATACCAATGTATACCATTTACCCCCTGAGCCCTCCAAGTGTCACTTTCTTTCTAAGATTTCCTGATAGAAGGAAAGTATTTTCTCATCGGTAATCAGAACTTCTGACGAGAGCTCTTTGCTCTCCTTTGGCTAGCATGGCCAATGCTCCCACTTGTCCATACCAGAAGTCTGCTGTCACGCTGCTGCTCTTGGCTTAGTTCCCTCACTGCATGTTCCTTAGCAAACCTCCTTCCATTACCTGACTTACACCTTGGCTTGTTAGCAGTGCTGCCACCTGCTCTGAACTTTTGAATCTGCGCTGCCCGTGGATTGTGGTCATCATTGCTGCCTGTCTTGAGCTGATTCCCAGTCTCTACAGCTTCACCAAACCTGTAGTCCCAGATATTCATTGCTCAACTCTCCTGCAAGCCTTCGTTTTTTTTCTTGTGTCCAACTCTTATCAGAATGTTGTCTCCATAGCAGATTGTCTGGATCTCTAGTGATATATAAGCACAAATTCCTCAATACTTTTATTTTTTTAAAGAATTATTTAATTAATTTATTATTATTATTATTTAATTTGACCAGAGAGAGACGGGGAGGTGAGAGGGGGGCGGGAGAGAGAGACAAAAAGTGCGAAAGCAAGCTGCCATATCTGGGACTTGAACCATGGTTGGCCATGTGGGAGTCCAGCGCCTTAACCACCATGCCACCTGCCAGCCGCCCTCAATGTTTTTTCGATAATCTTTCTTTAAAAGTAGTTTGAGAAATTCTACAAGTTAGAAGAAATGTTCTAAGTGGCTGTGTTATCAAAAGCATTCATGGTGTTTGCATACATTTATAGAGAAGAGAAATAGATAAAGTGGTTGTTTTCACAAACATCCACTTAGAGACGACAGTGTTACAGTTCTTGAGTATGTAGTCACTGCACATGGCAGAGATCAAATGAATGTGTTTATGGCTCAGTCGCTCAAACACTGAACTAAACATCATCCACAACTCATGGTGAACTTGGCAATCATATCTGGCTAGAAAGTATCTTTATTCTTGGTCAAAGAGTAAAATTATTATTCATGTTGAACAATTATTTAAGATCAGAATATAAGAATACAGAACCTAACATGCTTCAACTTAATGAGCATAGAATGTTAATATTTCTGAAATTTACCTCAAAATAAACTTTACAAAGCCTATAAAATGCATCCATTTTGATCAAAATTCTTTTTTTCTCTTTAAATTTATTTTTTACATTAATTCACTATACATCATTACAGCATACAAATGAATTTTCCATCCAAAATACACTGTGTATTGGCTCAATCAAGCACATCAACATATATGTTTTCAGCAAATAATTTTCCAATTCTTATGTCTTATATACTTTGTTTTTTGTTTTGTCATCCTTGATTCCTTATCCCTCACCCTCTGCCATGTCCCACCCTCCTCCCACATTGTCTCTGGTATCCATGGTTGCTTTCTATGCCCCCCCCTATTTAATTGATTTGCTAATGAACTTAATTAGTCTAAATATATCCAATAGCTAGCACAGCTGATATATACCTATACATGAATCCAAGTGTGACTTTAGGCATAAACCTCAGTGAGTAGAATGAACATATTATAAAGTAGTACCCAGCTGGGCCTATATAGCTTACTGCAGTCATCAAATATGCATTTTTTTAAAATTTCGATACAAACAGTTTTACCGTTTTGATCAAAATTCTTATGTAACACATCAGGAGATTTAAGAATAATTCAAATGCCAATATCAAATGGAGGACATAAAGATGATTTTTATTTATATGAGAATAAGGCCTTATGTATTTAATTTTATGTGTTATTATCATTTAGTTTTAAATTTGACCAGAGACAAAGAGAGTGAGAAAGGGAAAGTGAGAGACAAAGAGAGACAGACAGAAAGTGGTAAATCACCCCCAGGGGGGTTGCTCACAACATAGTCCCTTCTCCTTCATTCTCCTCTTGAGATTTTGGACACATATGCATATGCATCTGGTGTGAGTTTTAAGCCACCTGGCCCGAGACTCAAACCATGGTCGACTATGTGGGAGTCCAGCGACGTAACCATTATGCCATCTGCTGGTCCCAAGCTGGGATTTAACTCAGGAAATCTATCATGCTTGTATTTTGGCTTATACAGCTTTTCCTCTGCTTTTTTGTTGACCCTTGAGATCTAAGGCTAACATGGGTCCACTTGGTAACTTGGTGGTTATAATTCTACTATTTTAAAGGGAAAGAAATTTAAGAGCAAGTACACATGTTAAATTACCTAACAATATACATTTATAGACTGTTGTCAACTTTGAGATGCTATGTGCAAATGGCATCTTGATGGGACAAACCAAAGCTGTTGATCAAAGGGACAAAGACACGCACCTCTACAGAGACAGCCTTGTGTTTGTTTGCAGCTGAAACAATTATGAGTTTTTGCTATGGTTGAGCAAACTCTGACAATATGCTGTCAGCCAAAGATCTAGAAAATGCACAGTTAAGCCAGTCTCAACTTGGCATTGATAAGGAATGAAACTCCAGCCAAAAATAGATGTCTATGTTGTCATGAGTAAGGACCTCCAGGTGTTTACCTCATTCATAGCCCAGTGTTTTGGAGACTGGATAATTCATGTGACTCCAACTTTGTGACAGATTTGAGAGTAAGTTTTCTGAGTCTCAGAGCTCAGGAAGAAATAATGCTACACAGATGGAGGGCTGATGCACAATTTGAAGTATTGTCATGTCTCAGTCAATGGCTAAGAAAGTTTCTGCAAGCAGTCAGAACACATTATTGATCGTCAATCGGATAAAACATTGCTGAATTTCAGCAAAACCCTGCTGGCCTTGAGGGTGAAACTGTATCGTCAAAGCTTTTTGTCTTTATTTATAAGACAGATACTAGGCTTCTACAGTACATTGTGTGTGTGTGTGTGTGTGTGTGTGTGTGTGTATACATATTGGCTGGACTCCTTCAGTATCAAATGTCAAAAACTCAGTTTAAACCAGTTCATACACACACACCAAAAACCACAAATTGGAATCTGCTGACCCATCAAACTGGATTTTCAAGGGATCAAACCATGTTTAGGCAGGGCTGAATCGTGAGATTAGACTGGTGTCATTAAGAATCTGTCTTTGCCATCTCCCAGATATGCATTCCTCTCTTGGATGCATTCTCAGGAAGGTTCTCTTTATGGACCCCATTGCTGTCCTAAACCACATGATCTTACATGGTCTTTCACCTCTACAATCCCTCAAACACAAGCACTTTTTCCTCAGTAGTTCCAGAGCACTGGTGACCAGAAGGATGGGAACCGTGATTGATCAGGTTCTGTCATGTGCCCAACTTCAGAAAGAGAAGGCAGAGGCCACCCCACCCAGACTGCATGGTCTGAGAGTGGGGTAGAGGTGATCTGCAATGAACAATGAGTTTCTCTTAGCAACCAAATAAAAAGATGGTCACTACTTGTGGGTGTGCACACGTGTACTGTATTAAGGGACAAACCTAGCCAGGGTCCATGAGTGACATTAACAAGATTTGATTCAAATATGACTTATAACCTTGTTATAAATCTTTTTTTTTTGAGAGATTTTTGCTATAGGGTGCGTGCGCTCGCCAGACAGATAGAGTTTAAGACAGAAAGTGAGAAATCACCCCCCAGGGGGGAGGGTCATGCCGCAATCCCTTCTCCTCCATTCTCCTCTCAGGATTTTGGGCATGCACGCACACACGCCCGGCGTGAGTTTTAAGCCACTGGGTCCAGGATGCGAACCGCGGTCGACTACGTGGGAGACTAGTGACATAGCCATTATGCTAACTGCTGGTTCCCTAACCTTGTTATAAATCTTTTCTTTTGTTAGTCTAGAAAGTTTATGTTCAACTAGATTTCAGTGTAAGAAAGTGATTGATTTCAGTTGCTGATAAGAATGGCTAGATATGAAATTCAAATACCTTTATAAGTTTACTACATATACTAACAAAATTAAATTATCATTAATTTTTGTGTACTAATGACTTAAAATATAATCAAATAATTAGCATTAGCTTGAGTATTTCATAAATATTTGTTGGCCTCTAAATGAATATATAGGCAAAATTCCAATGAACTTTTCTCTACTATCGTTTTAATGCTCTTAAAAAATTTTGATTTCTGTAGCTACAATATTTTAGAAGTTTGCCAGCATAAATGCAATTAAACCTACTTTCACTAGATAATTTTAATTATTTTATTTGACTCTCATGGACTTTCAGTTGATTGTGTTTATGAGACTGAAGTTGGACTTTATTTTTTTCTAAATGAAAAATGAATTCTTGGTGGATATGATGGGGGATTCACTTTTTTTTTGTTGTTTTTTTTTGAGAGTTTTTTTTCTATAGGGCACATGCACTCACCAGAAAGACACAGAGAGACAGAGAGACAGAAAGTGAGAAATCACCCCTCTCATGGGGGATGGCCACGCCAACTGCTGGTCCCGGGGATTCACATTTTTAAAAAACTGTCTTTTATATATTTATCTCCCTGAGAGAGACAGAGAGACAAGCAGTGCTAACAAGGTCCCCATGCCATGATCCACTTCAGGCTCAGCTGGCCTGGTTCATGGGCATGCATTCATGTGCCCTGGGTGCTCAGGGAAGTCTTGGAACATGAACCCAGGACCTTTCTCATGTGAGTCTAATTGTGTTAGTACTGTACCACCAGCTAGACCCAGAATTCTCTTTAGTAATAAAATATGAGCAAAGCTAATTTATAGAGACCTATATTTTTTTCTTTGAATTTCCACAAAATAAAGTTATTTTGGAACCATCCCCATGACTAGTGGTTAAAGGAACCTCTCATGGCTGACTGAGCAGTTTGAATATAGACCCTGGGGCTTTAATAACTTTCTGGGTACAAGTGCATGCGTGCCCCAAATCCTGATGGGATAGAGAAATGGAGAAGGGATTATGATGTGGCTAAGTCCGGCTGAAGAATGCTTTCTCCTGCTTCCTCTCTCTCTGTCTTTCTGTCTTGCAAGCCCACCTGCCTTCTGTCATTAAAAAAAGTGGTCTGCTCTTTTGGCTATTTGGCAGAATTCTTCAAACTAATTTGTAAGATGTCATGGTAATTTTTATTTTTTAAGAGAGATTTTGCTGTAGGGCACATGCGCTCACTGGAGAGACAGAAACAGAGAGACATCACCCCCGAGGGGGGATGACCACACCACATTCCTTCTCCATTCTCCTCTCAGGATCTTGGGCAGACATGTGCATGCGCCCAGCGTGAGTTTCAGGTTGCCAGGTCCAGGACTTGAACTATAGTTGACTATGTGGGAGTCCAGCAACATAGCTATTACTCTGGTCCTTTTTAAGAATTTTTTATTTAATTGTGTTAATTATTATTGTTATTTAAAAATTTGCTACAGGACATGTGTGCATGAGGGAGAAAGAAAGTGAGAAAACAAGCCACCAGGTCCAGGGTTCAAAACATGGTCAACTATGTCCAGCACCTTAACCACCATGCCACCTGCTAATCCTCTTGCTAGTTATTCTTTTTTCTTTTTCTTTTCTCTCTCTCTCTCTCTCTTTTCTTTTTAATAATAGAGATTTTTGCTACAGAGTGCATGTGCTTGCTGGAGAGACAGACAGAAAGTGAGAGATTATGTCCCATAATCTCTTCTCCTCCATTCTCCTCTTAGGATCTTAGGCACACATGTACATGCACCTGGAGTGAGTTTTAAGTTGCCAAGTCCAGGACTCAAACTGTGGTTGACTATGTGGGAGTCCAATGACATAACCATTATGCAATCTGCTGGTCCCACTAGTTATTTTTATTTTTTTTATTATTTTTAGAATGAGAATTTTTTTTTTGCTATAGGGTGTGTGTGCTCTCTGGAGAGACAGAAATACAGAGACAGAAAGATTTTCTTGCTATCGGGTATGTGCACTCACTGGAGAGACAGAGAGACAAAAATCAAGAAATCACCCCCCCTCAGGGGTGCATGATCATGCTGCTGAAATCCCTTTTCCTTCATTCTCCTCTTGAGATTTTGGGTATGGATGCACACGTGCTTGGTGTGAGATTTAAGCCACTGGGTCCAGGACTCAAACTACAGTTGACTATGTGAGAGTCCAGTGACATTACCTTTATGCCATCTGCTAATTCTGCTAGTTATTCTTAAATTGTGAAATTTGATGTGATTGTAGGAGCCACTACAGCTTTATTGTGTATCATTCTTATTTTGTATAGAAATTACAACACTTTGAAAGATTTTCAACCTAAGATACCATCCAGAAATCAACACCACCCAGAACGATGGGTCTCTAGAAAAGAAAATTCTTATCATGTGATGATTTAGATTACTGAGTTAAAATGCAATAATGTTCACTCCTCTAAAATACACAATTTGTCATTAAAGAAAAGTAGACTTTAAGGGTATTCAGCCAGCGAATTCCATGTTGCCTAAAACATCTTTGTAACTATTTTCTCCCTTATTTTAATTACTAATAAAAGAACATACGATGACTTTCTATCACATTTCTTTCTGTTTCAAATGTTGTTCATTCAAAATCATCCTATGATCTACGGTGAGGTGAAGCTGTTAGTGTGTAAAGTTTGGTGTCAAAGGTGAGTGAGCGAAGGCAGAGGCGCCTTGTTGCTTTTCTTCAGATTCTATGGGAACACTACACGACTAAGGTACTAAAGGTTGACAGCACCTTTTCCCCCTTGACTCTCATCTATCATCACCTTGACTCCAGTCTATGAACAATCTCAAGCAAAGCTCAGGGCTGCCAGTTCCTTTCATGAGGAATGTTCTGGAATGTCTTCCTGGTTCTTGTTTCAGTTCTTTTTATGGGCTGACCCAGCACTAACATTTCCTCTTGTTTTTCACTTTCAGCCTCATTGTCAGCCCTTGGGTGGAATACCACCTCTCTCCTTCCATTCTTTTCCCTCTTTTCACTGCCTTGTGGCATGCTGCAGAACTGTCTTTGCTATCACCTTTGTAGTTCATTTATAGCCTTCAGGTATTAACTGTTTCAGTTTAAGGCTAGTCTACAGGTAGTCAAAGACAGAGCTCAAGGCCAAAATCTAAGGGCTCTAAATGTCCAAGCTGAAAGACAGATAAGAAATGAAGGGATAGGGGCTAGTGGGTGGTTTGGTGGTTAAAGGTTCTGGACTCCCACGTGGCCGACCAAGGTTGGATTCCTGGCCTGGTGTCTTGCTTTCTCACACTCTCCCTTCCTCTCTCTCTCTCTCTTTGGGTCAAGTTAGAAACAAAATAATGATGATAGTAAATGAAATGAAATAAAATAAATTTTAAAAAAGAAATGAAGAGCTAGTGAAAGGAGAGAAAGCTGCATCACAAAATTCTATAGTCAGATAAGTATTCTCTGGAGACTCTGCAGAGGCAGGGGTAGAATCTGAAAGACAGCTCAGTTAGCAAGCTATGTTAAAAGCCAATGTCAGAAACTAGTTTTAGCAGAATAAATACAATGGGGATCCCATTGGAGGGGTGAGAACTGGCTAGGATAATGTTAGAAACAGTAATTTCATCTTGGTTTGTTAAAAATTTGAATGCAGGGGCCAGCATGTGGCATGCTTGTTAAGGTACTGGACTCCCGCATGGCCAACCATAGTTCAAGTCCTGGACCTGGCGACTTGCTTTCTCACTTTCCCTCTCTGTCTCTTTCTGGTGAGTACATGTGCCCTATAGCAAATTAAATAATAGCTAAAATTAAATAGTTTTAAAAAATATGAATGCATCTCTATGTGGTATAGTCTTTCTACCCTCACTTCTCAAGAAGGTTGTAGGTGTTTTATGACAGTATAATAATGTAACCAACAGCTAATGCATTCAGTTGTGATGGAAACCAACTGATATTTCTCTATCCTGTTCTCAAGGATATTATGAGAGATGAAGCATCAAGTGCTATGTTTTATTCCAGACGGACTATGCCTCATATTTCCCTAATCTATTAATCTACCAAATCTACTAACTGGTCATGTGAACTAGTGTTGACCCCTAGTGATATATGCATTTTTACAGGTGACAACAATGATCAGTTTTACATTGTATGCTCTTTGTTAAATACTGGGATCATATTCTTCCATATCCTATGTCCTGGCATCCTTTTCACTTCTGTGATTCATCAACAATTACTAACATTAGCAGTTTCCCTAAATCCATTAATGTCATGTTTGTCAGATAGAAGACTTAGGGCAATATAATGTAACTGGTGTTTTCTTAGGATTTCTTTACTCATTTTGATTTTATTTCTGTTAACTGGACAAAGAAGTTAAAGGGACCACAAGAGCTGAGGAATTCTGATTCCTCTGTGTGTGTGTGTGTGTGTGTGTCTGTGTGTAGGATCTAGTATTGTTATATAATTTGCCCAATAGTCAGTGTATTTTAAATTTTTGCACTGCAAAAATGAAGATATGGAAAAAACTACATCTTTTGCTGAACTTGTCTTCTTTTCAGGTATTAGGTCATTTGGTTTGTAGAAACTAGACTTGAGTTTCTGAGCTGCTGCCTTAGAAACTGAATACTGGTTGGGGCCAGCAGGCGGTTTAGTAGTTAAAGCATTGGACTCCCACATGGCATGACTGAGATTCGAGTTTTGGACTTGGTGTTTGCTTTCTCACTTTTCCTCTCTGTCTCTCTCTCTCTCTGGTGAGTGCACATCACCTATAGCAAATTAAAACAAAAAAAAATAATTAATAAAATTAAACAAATAATTATTTTTAAAAATGAATACTGGTGTAAGAGGTGACTAAAGGAGAAAGAATTATTATTATTATTATTATTTGGAAAGGTTTTTGCTATAGGGCACATGCGCTCGCCAGAAAGGCAGAGAGAGACAGAGAGACAGAAAGTGAGAAATCACCCCCCTGGGGGGATGGCCACGCTGCAATCCCTTCTCCTCCATTCTCCTCTTGGGATCTTGGGCATGCACATACATGCTTCCGGCCTGAGTTTAAGCCACCAAGTCCAGGCTCAAACCACGGTCGACTACATGGGAGTCCAGTGACCTAGCCATTATGCCAACTGCTGGTCCCCCCAGCGTGAGTTTTAAGCCACTGGATCTGAGACTTGAACCATGGTCAACTACATGGGATTCCAATGACCTACCCATTACACCATGTGCTGGGTCCATGATTTTTATATCTTAAACACAAGTAGTACTTGGCAAAAGTCAATCAAGACTATCTAATTTTGTGAGAAAACTCCAAATATCTTGGATATTCAGTATATCTATGTGGCGGGTTCAAAAATATGTTAGGAAAACAGTCTTTCATAAAGAAGATAATTGAGGAGGAAGTGTTAAAATAGTAATCTTAAGCAGTTCTATACTAATTTAAAACAAATAATTGACTTCAAAAGTACAGGGGTCCTAATATTCTAGAAACATGGTGAAAGGAAACTCATATATTATGGACATTAAGGTCCATTTTCTGTTGACAGTGTAAAATACTATTAAGACAATATAATATCACCTGGAAAGGAAGGTTTACTTCATGTTCATAGAATACCAAATGCACAGATCATATTAGAACACATTCCCCAAGCTGACTGGCCTGTCATGTGCTAATGGTTCACAGCTGTTTCTTTGCAGGTGCTGCCTCAGTCAAAGAAAGCTACTCCTCCCAAAACTATGTCTTCAAAGGGTTGCCCACATCCACTGAAGGGTCAATATGAAATTACAAAGCCTGCCCCTTGCCTTCATTTCAGTCAGTATTGTATCTCAGTACTTCCATGTTATCTGGTGCATGGCAGGCACTAGACAGGTTTGTTGAATGAGTGAATTCTCTTGAGTGTTTGTGTTTAAGATTGCCCTTCCATTAGCATTCAACATTGTAATATATGCCGGCTTTATTCACTACTGTTTCCCCAGAGCCTTCTACACTGAGAGCGATTTTGTAGATATATTATTAAATATTTATTTAACGAAAGCACGAGCAAATATTATATGATTCTTAGGCTAACTGATCACAACTATGAATCTCGACACTTAATTAGTTTTAATTAAGATTGATTTCAGTAAAGGTGAAGGACATTTGCAACAAGATAGAAAAAAGTGAGTGGTTCTTACATTGAATTAGTACTTTTCCAGGCCAATTTCCACCTGTTATCCTTGTACAATAAGCTATGGTTGCTCAAAGGCAGCTTACTTGTCTTTGAGAACAGCCTCTGTTTGAAATCAATCAAATTTTGGTTCCTTTTGAGTCAAGAAAGGAAAGAGATGGAGTGTAGGAGTGGGAATCCAGGCTTTAGCATTATAAAGAATCAAGTTGCAGGAGCAGTCTAACTACTTACTAGGAATGCATGTTTTTAAAAGTTTTATCCAGCGTGAGATTCCATTTTTTCTTTTTTATCTGTTAATGAAATCAGTAATACTTATGTCATTGACTTGTTAAGGTTAAATAAAACACTTAATAACTTTCAATATCCATTCCTTAAAAATATTCCTATAATTTTATTTTGTGGTATATAACAAATGTGTGTGTGTGTGCATGTGCATGCCTGTGTATATCCACACACATAATAAATTTTCGGTACATTGGATTTAATTTGACATATAACTTTCTTTATAAAGGAATCCTGTCATTCTTTTGGAAATAGGAGAAGCATGTCCCTAGTATGTCTTGTTTGAAAATTCAGGTTTAGGTACAATTGGTCTTGCAGCATGAATTTCCATTAATCTTCATAAACAAATAATCAATTTTAGATTTGTTTTAACTTTAAAATGAAATAAATATGACTTTTGGCTCCCAGTGACTTCAGGTCCCTGACATTTTTATTGTACATATTAAAACAAGTTAAGTATATCATAGTGGTTGATGTCACTGGAAAGACTGTACCTCACTTTCATAAAGTCAAAATGGAAATATTAATTGTACTGATATCATATTCCTACTATAAGAATCGAAAGACTCAACATCTGTAGGTGTCTTACATGTGATAAGTAGTAAAGAAATTTTATTTATTTACAAAACCTAACCTGGAACTTATTGTAAGTTGTAGAGGCAGAGCTAGCTGAGGGCATGAAAAAGTTTGGGTTTTGGCACTTTTTATTCCTTTGTTTTTCCAGTTTACTCAGAATACTATTCACAAAACTGTTGTTTAAAATGGGGCTCTCTGTAGTGTTTTTGAGATTCTCTGGTGTATATTTAATTCTATTGCTTTTCCTAAATGTTTCCAATGTACTTAGATGGCTTCACAGTTGAAATTTTTTTCTCATCTGTTGTGGAATTCACTAAAGATAGTGAATAGCTATAAATAAGCCTATCCATGCAACTGTAACCATGGCAACTACCAGCCTTCCAATGGGGAACATGGGGCTTACAAGGCTGGTCTCAACTTTACCACAATTTGATATGTCCCCTTTCAAATTAGCTCACAACTGTGCTTTGCATGCAGCACAGACGTTTGTCGCTCTTCACGAAGCATCTATCATTTACTTCAATCTGGTACTATTTATTGTATTTCTATCTTCAGTACATAACTTGTAAACACTGTAAATTCTGTGGGGGGAGAAGTAAAAAATGACTTTGGCTAAGCTCTTCCACCAACATACAGTGGAGTCTTCCCAACCTCAGGTCACTCCTTTGTTCAAAGCTCTTTAATGGTTCCCCGGTAGAAAAGAATCTGGCTCTTCCCTACTTTTTAGCTTCCTTTCTCACTATCCTTCTCTTGACACCCTAAACTCTAGTCTTACCCTGGAACATTTTATGTTCCCTAATGACATTCTTTTTCTCTTTCCCCAAATTGTCTTATTTGTTCCTTGAACTTATTTGTTTTATGTTTTGTTTTGTTTTTAAGAGGTTTTTGCCTCAGGGTACATGTGCTTACCAGAGACAGAGCAACAAACACTGTGAAAGAGAAAGTGAGAAATCACCTCCCCCCCAGGGGGAATGGCCACGCCACAGTCCCTTCTCCATTCTCCCAGGATCTTGGGCAGGCACACATGCACACCTGCCTGGTGTGGTTTCCAAGCCACTAGTCTGGGACTGAAACTGCGGTCAGCCATGTGGGAGTCCAGCAAAGCAGCTGCTACACTATGTGCTGGTCCCTCTTAATCATTTTTAAAACTTTTATTTTTTTCTCTACTCTTGATTCAAGTGCCTCCCCATGTAAACCGTTCTTGTATATTATCATTTTAAGTAATTTAATTTTTATAGAAGTTAGTCAAGTCTCACTTGCTGACATGAATTATTCAGTGAAATTAAGTATTTCCCTCACTAGGTGCTAAAAAATGAAAAATAAAAATAGATACCAGCAGTTAGCATAATGGCTATGTCACTGGACTCCCATGTAGTTGACCGTGGTTCAAATCCTGGACCTGGTGGCTTAAACTCACGCAGGTCACATGTGCATGCTTACCCAAGATCCTGAGAGGAGAATGGAGGAGAAGTGATTGTGGCCTGGCTATACCCCTGGGGAATGATTTCTCGCTTTCTGTCTTTCTGTCTCTCTGTCTCTCTCTGTCTTTCTGGTGAGCGAACATGCCCTATAGCAAAAATCTCTCTCTCAAAAAAAAAAAAAGGAAACAAAATAATGACAAAAACAAATTCAAAAACTCATTTGTTCAAAAGGATAGATGGAGCTAATAATGCTTAGCGCATCATCCCTAGTTGCAACATAAAAGATACTTATGGTTTCATTTTTGTCTTTGGGTGAATATGGTCAGTGAGAATTGTGAGTGCAGGCATTTGGGAAAAGATAAACATTGGTGTGATAGACATTCAGAAAGCAGTTTATAGAACTTGACTAAATATAAGTGGGAGATAAAGAAAGGAGAAAAATTAACTACAGAGCATAGGTGGCTGGGACTTCCTCAGTTGTGACAAATCAGGGTAAGAATATATTGGGGACACGAAATTATACTTAATTTTTGGACATATTTACCTGATGTATCATTAGGACATAAAAGTCCAGTACCCAGTTGGAAATCTCCACTTAGGCCTCAGAAGAAAGTCAGAAGTAGAGATAGGGATTACAGTATCATCAAAATGTAGATGAAAATTTATGACAATGGCATCAATAAAACTGCCCACGGGGAGTAGAGATTAAGGAGAGACAGCCATATTCAAGAAAGACTTCAGAGAAGGAGACTCAAAATGAATCTCTGTGAGGGACAATGGAAGACGTAAAGGCCCAGGCCAGATGCAGAGACTGGTCTTAAAAGGGGGAGGGATTCTCCCATTGAACAAGGTGGGAAGGCAGTATAGGATTACCTGGAGGTGAGTACCGTCAATATCTATTCTCCTCTCTCAACAAAGTAGGAATCAAGGACATCAGTGGAGAGTCCAAAGTATGAGTGGCCGGTTTGCTACCTCGGTAAGAATTGACTTAGAAATTTTGTTGTGAGATGTGGGTTAGTGAAGAAAGAATGTAACTGGGACTGGGTTACAACAGCCGAGGTTGGGTAATGTATCTCAAAATGGTGTGTGCCACTGCCTTTAGGTGACTTGCTTCGGTGGGATTTAATAGCTTAGAGTGGGAATAAACATGAATAAGGAGAGTGAGATGACCTCCTCTCCCATTACTTTTTCTCTTGGTTGTTTGACACACTGTCTTCCAGTTCTTGAACACATCGTGAATACCAGCGTCCCCACTGCAGGAATGTTCTTGCAGGTCAGCTAACTGCTGGGCTAGCTCCTACCTGTCTTTGAATAGTATCTGGCCTTCTCAATGATGGTAACCCTAACTATTCAGTTTAATAGTGTGACTTCAACTCTCTGCAATTTTGACCTCTTATCCTCTTTACCCTTTTCTTTGGCCTTACTTTCTAAGAAAGTAATTTTTTATTTATTGTGTTTACTGTTTATTGTCTATCTCCCTTTACTGGTGTCTAAGCTTCTCCAGGACAGGGATCTTAGTTCTGTTGTGATGCATCCTAAATGACCAGAACACGTTGCCTGGCACACAGTGGTAGCGCAGTAAATATTTGCTGAATGATATAGTAAGAAGTCTAAATAAATGTGGGTGTCAATGAAGAGAGAAAGAAAGAGAAGGAAATTGAAAAAGCAAGCTACCAAGTTTGGGACTCAAACTGTAGTCGGTCATGTGCGAGTCCAACGCCTTAAGCACCATGCCACTTCCTGGTCTTTGTTATTAATTTTTACTAAACCAGAAACAGAAAATCCATAGAAAATTGCAAATTTCACTGTTGTCTTTTTTATTTAACTTGTAAAAAATATCTTAGAATATAAAATTAAATCCTCCTCCCTCTTTCTTCAAACACCCACCTCTCCATCTCCCTCCACATATAGTTGTAGTTATATCCTACTCTACTAGATCACTCACATCTAAGGATAAAAGCATCTCTAATTATCTCTCATAGTCATTTTGCGTTATAATGTTATCTCTTCTATGACCTATATACTAGGCTTGTCTTCTGCTGTGTTAGTTCCAGTTGTCCAGAAGCCTTAAAGTTGAAGGAGGTTTTGTTTTTGTTTTTGTTTCATTTTGTCTTTTGTTTTTGTTAGTGGTAGGGGGAGGACTATGATTGTGGTATAACTAAGAGCTTCCTAGTCTACCTGTAGGTGAAATAGCCCTTGTTTCTACAATACCACACCTTTATCATGTGCTGAGGCTTACCCTAGAAAAAAATTTTTTTTTCTAATTCTAGATAATCAGGTAACAACTTAATTCAAAGGGTCAGTGAACCATTTTAATGTCTTGTAGAATTATTCTACATGGTTACCTAAAAAGTAGCCTTGGGATTGTTAGAGATCATTAGTTGCTTTACCTCATGTTGAAGATCTGGTGAAGGTGATAAAAACAACTTCAGAGCAAAGCAAATTTCTCATAACTTAAAAAGAGAAGTGGCCTTCGGTTAGATTAAGAACTGGGCCCTCTCCTCAGATGAGCAAAGCATACTTTACTACCCTCTTCCAGCAGAAGAGGCTTCTGCTTCTTCTTTAAAACAAAATATTTATTGGGGTAGCAGGTGGTGTGGTGGTTAAGGCGGCTGAACTCCCACATGGCTGACTGTGGTTT
Source organism: Tupaia belangeri chinensis (assembly GCF_000334495.1). Taxonomy (NCBI): domain Eukaryota; kingdom Metazoa; phylum Chordata; class Mammalia; order Scandentia; family Tupaiidae; genus Tupaia; species Tupaia belangeri. The sequence continues at coordinate 238,199 of NW_006159624.1, forward strand.
GAGTCCTGGACCTCCTTTCTCACTTTCCTTCACGCTCTCTCTCTCCCTCTGGTAAACTTCAAAAACAAAAACATAAAACAAACAAACAAATAAAAAGACACTAAATAAAATAAAAATAAAATAAAATAATTATTTAAAAATATTTATTATTTACATTTAATCACTATCCATCTTTACAGTGTATAACATGGTTTTTCCCAGCAGAAATACAGTGCATGTCAGTCAACACAAAGACATTACCATATACATTATCATTGGCAAATAACTTTTCATTTTTGTGTCAATTAAATGTATTTGTTTTTCCCTCTGTTCTCCTCCCTCCCTCCCTCCCTTCCGTTACTCACTCCTATTACCTCTCCCTTAGTATCTCCAGTTGCCCTCCCTACTACCATACCCTCCAATCTTCCAGTTTCTGTTATAGTGCACAGACATTGGTATATATTGAGCAGGGACATAAAAAGTCTGTCTTTCATAGCCTGGCTTGCTTTGCTTAACATTAAGCCTTCGTATTTGTCCCCTTTGTATCAAATGTCAGTCAGAGTTGCATTGTACTTTATGGCTGAATAGTATTCTGTCGAGTACATATGCCACTTTTTTTCTTTTTAAGAACGATCCACTTATCTATTTTTGGACATTCAGGTTGATTCCATGTCCTAGTAATTGTAAATAATGTCTTAATAAACATGGATATGTAAGTGTTTTCTCAACTGAGGCTTTTCCTATTTTGGGGGTAAATACCTAAGAGTGGAATTGCTGGGTTGACTGGTAGTTCTATTTGTAGGTTTTTGAGGAATTTCCGTATCATTCTCCACAGAGGTTGTTCAAATTTACCTTCCCACCAACAGTGAAAAAGAGTTCCCTTTTCATCACATCCCTGTCACTCTTATCATTCTTTATTTTTTAGATTTTAGCCATTCTGACTGGGGTTAAGTGGTATCTCATTGTGGTTTGTATTTGCATTTCCCTTGTGCTAAGAGATAGTGAGCATGTTTTTATATGGTTTTTATCCTCTGCTTCTTAGTCATACAGGGTTTGTGGCATAAAATGTTTGCTCTTGTTCTCTCCACACTCAAACTTGGGAGGCCCTGCTTTACCATGGAGGTAATCACTTTTGGCTCTCTTCTTCTTCCCCTAATCTTTTTCATAATTATTCAGTGGAGATTAGTGGAAACATTTTGCGAATGGGTACAGGTACCCCTTGCGTCTGGAGATTCGAGGCATTCTACACTGTCTCGCCAGCCCAAACTCATCATTTCATATTTTAATTAAAATATCACATGTTTTCTTATCGTTCACCTCTGTGGTAGCTAGCTCTATTACCACTCCTTTGCCAAAGAAAAAACAGTACTGGGATGCATTTCTCTCGAAGGACATTGATACCTTTTTTCGATTTTAGTGCAGTAGATTACCTTGTGACCTCAGTTCTCAGAGGGGGGCTAATTATTAAAAACTCTTTGGGTTATTCTCCTTTATTTTAAATAATTTTTTAATAATTATTTATTTTATTTTATTTATTCATTCATTTATTTTTTAATTTGACCAGAGAGAGACAGACATTGAGAATGAGAGAGGAAGTGAGAAAGCAAGCCACTAGATTCAGGACTCGAACCCTGGTCAGCCATGTGGGAGTGTCCAGTGCCCTAACCACCACGCCACCTGCTGTTCCCTAAGAGTTATTCTCCTTTTTAGAGTAGGAACTGCTTTCTCTGATGACCATTAGCAATCTAAGTGGAAGATATTTTTAATATCTGCAAGGATTATTTGTTTTTTTCCCTCCAATCGGAGTATTTATAAATCTTTTTTTTCCTGCTCACGTATGAAATCTTTTATTCATTAAACATATAAGACATAGTTATTTTATATTCAGTGTCCAATAACACTATTATCAAGAATTTTTGCAGATGTGATTTTGCTGGCTACTGCTTTTGATGTACTCAGTGATTGTTCTTTGTGTTCTTATGTGTTTTGGGATTTTTGACTATGACCTCATGTTCTTTTGAACTTTATCTGTCTGAATTCTTTGAAGCCAGGATTGAAGTTGTATTCCTCTAGAGAGAGTGTATTTATTGCTATATGGAGCATGACCAAATATTTCATATTAAATTATCTGCCTGAAGTTTTTCAGACCACACTGGTAGCATGAGTAATAGGTTATAGTTTTGAATTCTCAGGGATTGTGTGTTTTTTCCCTTCTACCAAGGCTAGGATAATTTGATTCCTGAATAATGCAGTTTTGTAAGACAGATATACTTCACATTTACCACTATACTTATAATGTAGCTTTTAGATGTATCAGCTTTATTTTGGGGTCTGGATCTGTTTATCTCAAGCAGATTCGTGACTTTTTCTGTCTCTTCCATACTCTGTGTAGATGTCAAGAGAAGAACATTTTCTCCACAGAAACTTAAGAAAAAATAATTTTTTTTGGTTTTGCTTTCCCATCAAGGTTTCTTTTACTTCTTTGTTTGACATCTGTTAAAACTGTTCTGCAATGTATTACTATTTTTTTTTTTAGAAAAACTCCTTTAATAGACATGAAAGAACAAAATATTTATTTTTAATCAATTAATATTTAAGTGACAAAAATTAAATGTATTATGCACAATATAGATTGGCTAAAGTGAGCTAATTAATATATGTCTCACCTTGTGTACCTTTTTTTGTGGTAAAACCCCATTAATATCTAATCTTTTAGGGATTTTCAATGATATATTATTTATAATTATCATGTTGTACAGTAGATCTCTTTAGGTCGATCCTTCTGTCTAACTGAAATTTTGCATCCTTTGTCTGTTTCTCCAACATCCCCTCAACCCCTACCCAATCTCACCATTTTATTTGGCTTCTGTGAGATCAATATTTTTAGATTCTATAGATGAGTGAGATCATATGGTACTCTTTCTGTGTTTGGATTATTTCACTTAACATAAGGTCCTCCAGTTTATCCATATTGTGCAAATGATAGGATTTCCTTCTTTTAAAAAGTTTAATAGCATTCTCTACCACATTTTCTTTATCCACTCACCCACTGATGGAAACTAGACTGCTTTCTACATCTTGGCTATTGTGAATAATACTGCAGTAAACATGGCAGTGCAGCTATCTCTTTGATGCACTGATTTCATTTCTTTTGTATATATTCCCACTAATAGGATTGCTGGGTCATATGGTAATTTTATGTTGGATGTTTTGCAGAATCTCCATACTATTCTCCATTATGACTGTATTCATTTATATTCCCACCAACAGTTTTCAAGTATTCCCTTTTCTCCATATTCTTGCCACTACTTGCTAACATTTTTCTTTTTGGTAAAAACCATTCTAACAGGTGTGAGGTGATATTGCAACAGGGTCTTAATTTGCATTTTCCTTATGATTAGTGATTTTAACATCTTTTCATGTACTTGTTGGCTATTCGTATGTTTGTATTTATTTATTTGATAGCGTTTTCATGTGCCTATGCATAGGAAGAGTAGTAGAGAGCATGCTTGAGTGGGTATCATCATACTATGATTCTTCCTTTCCCAGTCCTCCAGCCCTTCGTGGTTTTGGGTGACTGTGCATATGCCCAGCTTGTTTTTAGGTCAACCCAGGAATCCAAACCCATGCTTGCCCATGTGGCGTTCAACACTGCAGTCTAGTATGCCATGGAATGTACACCTCGCAGGGCCTGTTTGTCTTCATTTGAGAAATGTCTACTTAAGACTTTTTTTCATTTTTAAATCAAGCTACTTATTTCTGTGGTATTGAGTTGAGTTCTTTATATATTTGTATTTTGTCCCCTTATCAGATGTATGGTTTATTAATGCTCTGTCCCATTATCTCTTCATTCTGTTGATTGTCTCTTTTCCTATACACATGGTTTTTTTTTTTTTTTTGAGAGATTTTTGCTATAAGGCGTGTGTGCTCACCAGAAAGACAGAGACAGAGAGAAAGAAAGCAAGAAATCACCCCTCAGAGGGGATGGCCATGCCTCAATCTCTTCTCCTCCATTTTCCTCTTGGGATCTTGGGCACGCACGTGCATGTGCCAGGCGTGAGTCAAAGCCACCGGGTCCAGAATTCAAACCACGGTTGACGACAGGGGCATCCAGTGACATAGCCATTACACTAACTGCTGGTCCCCCTATATACATGCTTTTAAGTTTGATGGAATCCTTTTTGTCTTTTTTTGCTTTTGTTGCCTGTCCTTTTGTGGTCATATGTAGATTTTTGCCCAGGCCACTCTCATGCAGCTTTTCTCCTATCTTCTAATAGTTTTACAGTTTCAGGTCGTGTATTAAAGACTTTAATCCATATTGGGGCCAGCAGGTAGCATGGTGGTTAAGGGCGCTGGACTTCTACATGGCTGACGGCAGTTCAAGTCTTTGACCTGGCTGCTTGCATTCTCACTTTCCCTCCCTCTCTCTCTCTCCCCCACGACCATCTCTGGTCAAATTAAAATAAATAAATAAATAAATAAAGTTAAATAAAAATAATTCTCAAAAAAGACTTTAATACATTTTGAGTTGATTTTTGTACATGGTATGAGATAAGGGCTTAATCTCGTTCTTCATTTGAGTATTCAGTTTTCCAATACCAATTATATGATTTAGTGATTTTTTTCTATATTCTTATATTCTGTACTTTTCTAAATTTGTTTATTAGTTCTAATAGTTTTTTGGTGGGGTAGAGTTTTCTATATATAAGATCATGTTGTCTTCAAATAGAATTTAAATTCTTCACTTCAAGTTAGATGTCATTTATTTCTTTCTGTGCCGCTTTGGCTAGGACTTCTAGTACTATGTTGAATAGAAATGGCTAAGGGGGACATTCTTTGTCATCTTGTTCCTGATCTTAGAGTAAAAGCTAGTAATGTTGAGAATGATTTTAGCTTTGGGTTTGTGATGTATGACTTTTATTTGCAATGTATTGATTTAAAAGCATTTTGTCAGCATTTAATTGTGAGGGTCATTTGAGGTATCTATTAAGTCACACAGCTACAAACAAAATTTAATCTTTTAAATTCATTTATACTATATTAGTGAAGTCCTAGAAGAGAGAAGAAAAAAATTTATGTTTCCAGGGTATAATGTTTAACTTCAGAAATGAAAGAACCCTTTTCCAAGAATAGATTTATTCAAATAGCTACTTAAATGTTTAAGACCAGTTACTTTTCTTTAGACTGATTCCTGAAAGTTCTTGTTGATAGGACATGTCTCTCCATGGGTCAGTATTTTGTTACTTATAAATATATGAATAATTAGTGTATTCTTAGTCTTTTGTCATCCAAACTGATTGTTTTCAGAAAACAGAATAATTACGAAAAAGAATCTTGAAAGTTTAAAAAAACTTTATTATGCCGAACACACAGAAATGGGACCTGATCATTCCACAATCTTTTTCCTTTCAACTTCCAACTCATCAGGATCTTGGGCAAGTGAGTTCATGCCCAGTGTGCAAGCAGCTGGGACAGGGACTTGAACCCTTGTCGACACATGTGGGATCCTGCTTACTCTGCATAGTACTTAACTGCTGTGCTATGGTGCCAGCCCCTCTCCCCACCTCCCCACACCAAATAATTTGGATCTGTGCATTTCTCAATTTCCAAAATCATGATTATATAAATTTGGGATGGTTTCTCCTTGAGATAAAAGGTTTACTGATATTTTTGCTCCATCTTCTTTGAATAACTGGTGGTTTCCCACACAGTGGGGTATTACCAAAGAAATAAGCCCTGCAGGAAATCATTTGAGTGACTATTTTCTTAATTAATCTTTATTTACATTATCATTCTAGATGTATAGCAAGTTAATTCATTCCATACAGCGTATACCTGGGCCTGAAATTATGGCTTAATTTTCTCATGGGACCTCATGTGAGGAGAGCAGCTAAACACTTGTATACCACATGACTGTTATTTTTGAGAGTACCCTTCAGCTGATTTCAGTCCTGAAGGAAGTGAAAGGTGGGGTTTTTAGAGGAACTGAAGAAAAAGACAAGAATGGGGAAGGGGTTTCTCTGTAATCATTGTGGTATGCCTATGCTTGCCGTATCTCATCTGCATGATTGAAAATATACAACAGTTCAGTGAAGAGGACATAATTTATGAGATAATCATGGCTATCGTGGTTTATAAATGTCATTTGTTACTTTGGCTCAAGGAGAGTTTTCTTGATTGAAGAAAAATAAATGGCTTTAGTTTAAAAATGTGAATTTTTATGCCTGTTATCACCTTCTTTCCTCTGTCTTCATTCCAGGTGGGATGAAAACTTCCTGACACCAAACATAGGCTTGTGAATCACTTTAGTTCTATTCATACCTAGATGATTGTCAAATTTATTCTAAATCTCTCAAGTTCACGTACTTTGGGATAAGAGCTGTGGTGTAAAAGAACCATGGAGAACTAACTTTGAATTAAATCACACATATTATTTAAATATTATTATAACTATTGAACAGCATCCAGTATGATGCAACAGAAGAAACCACTGACTAGCCAGAATTTTTTCAGATTATTTTAATAAATCTAAGCCATTTACTAAACTTTATTCTATCTATTCCCCAGAGAATCATCTTTCTAAAATGTAGATCAGATTCTATTTCACTTCCATACTTAAAAACATTTAAAAGCTCTCTTTGGTATGATGAATACAGTAACAAATTTTTATTATGGAATTCAAAGTCTTTTAAATTCTGGTTCCATCCAGTCTTGCCCATCTTGTTTTTCTTCTTCATCCCACAAAGTTTTTGTTCTAGATAGCCTTTGTCCTAACAGCTATGCCTTTGCTCATGCTCCTTCTTCTGCAGAAGTGCCCTGTCCTCTTTCCTCATATGCTAAACTTTCAATACCTCAACTGTCAACTCAACCTCACCTTCACCCTTCTTCAAAAGTAAAATAATGGAGCAGTTCTCAAATTTGAGATCACTTATATAACTTAAAGAAGAAAAAATACCAATTTCTGGGTCTCACATTCAGAAATTCTGATTTATTTGGTGTGAACTTGAGGCCTGAGTATCAATTTTTTTTTTTTTTTTTTTTTAAGATTGCAAGCGTAGCTAACATACGGTCAAGTCAAACCCCTGACTCTAGCCAGACTGTGAGACTATCCTGGTTTTACCACTATGCTGTTTTGTTGTTCAACTTCCTATGTCTCAGTTTTCTTATCTGTAAAATGGAGAAGACAATTGTACTTAATTGTAAGGTTGTTGTGAATAGTGACTTGATAAGGTGAGGGCAGAACTTAGCTGCCTTAACCACCACAAGGCTGTCCTTGTGCTATAGTTCTTAATAGCATTTTGGTATTTTTCCATCCGTAGATTGTGTCATACATACTTGGGAACACCACCCTGGTACTATTCTTCTCTGCCTTCAACTTCCTGTTCCATCAGAATGATTTCTCCTTTATCTTATCTCATGCACAAAACAGTTGAAAACTTCATGTTCCCTTTAAAGGAAAATTACAATAACCTCTTAACTAATATTCCTTCATCTGGCTCTTCCCTATCAACTATCTCATATACCAATTTATCATCTTCTTTACGCTGCTATGGACATTGTAAAGCTATTGCTATGGAACTTATGATTCTTTATTTACAAGTTTGGCTCTATTTGCGACTGTAGGTCTTCAAGGGCTTGGTCTATTTTTTATTTCATTTACATATCTAGCTTCTGGCAATGGCCAAGAAAATAGTAGGTGCTCGATTTGTAAGAAGAAAAAAAGAGAAAGGAAGAATGAAAGAAGCAAACAGTGTTTCTCAGCTTAATTTAGAAATATGACTGAAAGGAGTCTTTGAAACTGTGTCTGTTTCCAGAACTTACATAGAACAGAAGGAGGATGTAAATATGAAGAAAATATAAGACAACATAAATTCATAAATCACTGTGCAGCTGTCATAGACTGTACTAGAAGAGTTTTGAAGATTCAATATCATTTGCTTTAATCATTTCTTATGCTCTTCAATAAAAGTCTCTAATTATCTGCCTATGATTTCTTTTTCTCTTCCCCTTCCATGGTTGCTATCAATCTAAGAAACTATTATGACAGGCCTTAAGATTGAAACACTGTAATTGGATTAATTTTTTATATGCCGGCTATTGAATCTCAATGTTTTTCAGAAAAGAGAAAGTTGAAAAAGTAAATAGAAATGTTAAATTCTCTTTGCCAGAGTGCTGATGTAGAATGCTTCAAGGGATATAATAATACAGAAAAGAGAGATGACTACATAAAGATGCTTAAAAGAAATCTGGATTTAATCTGTATATTCTTTATGATTAAATAGAAAATTAAAACCAGCTTAATAGCCATGCTGTTCAAATGTATCGTGGTATTTTAATAGCATATTTCAAATTTTAGTGCCAAACTCATTATGCAGTATTTTAAATATCTGCATTTTGCCTAGCCATAAGACCATTAAAATGTACATTTTCCTTTTCCTGTGGGAATTATATGCTACTTCTTATTTACTAGCCTTGGGGCATATTTCAAACTACTTAGATTGCTATTTATGATCCAAAGTAGACAAAATAAAAGTGAACTACAGCCTCTGTTAGTTATAAAATTTAGCTAGTGTTATATTTTTATTTTTACTTATTTTGTTTTCTTTTTGAAGAAATAATATTTGTTTCTGTTTAGAGAAGTGGTTCAGGCTCATTATTTAATATTTTGAAGCAAATAAGAGCAAAATGAAGTAAAAAATACCTCTCTTAATCTATGACATTTTACTTTTACTTTTTATTTTATTATTTTATATTTAATTTAAACTGTTTTTACATGTGAAAGTGTATAACTTAAGGAAAAATCCTCCAAATGTTGCCTATAATTTTGATAGTAAAAGTATTTCTAGGGTCCAGCAGTTAGCGTAATGGCTATGTTGCTGGACTCCCATGTAGTCAACTGCAGTTTGAGTCCCAGACCCGGCGGCTTAAACTCACGCCGGGTGTATGTGCGAGCGTGCCCAAGATCCCAAGAGAAAAATGGAGGAGAAGGGATTGCGGTGTGGCCATCCCCCCTGGGGGGTGACTTCTCGCTTTCTGTCTCTTTGTCTCTCTCTGTCTTTCTGGTAAGCGTACCCTATAGCAAAAACCTCTCCAAAAAAAAGAAAAAAAAGTATTTCTGTAGCTTAATTAAAAAATGATTTATTTATTCCAGGAGTGAGAGAGACAGAGAGAGGGAGACAGATAACATCCTCAACAGGGTCTTGACATTACAATCCACATTGAGCTTTAGCCAGTTCAAGATCATGATCATGAACATATCCAGTGTTCCACGAAACATTTGAACAGCATGGCTATTAAGCTGGTTTTAATTTCAGGGAGGTTTTCATATATGTCAACACAGAATCTTCTCATGTGAATCAGCTTTATCGAGCAATATGTTTTACTGCTGTGGCACTGCCTGGCCCCTAGGCAACTTAATTTTTATGGTCATTGATTGTTTCCATAGAGAATCTAAGAAAAAAATATAGGACATTTGGGGTCGGCAGGTGGTGTGGTGGTTAAGGCGCTGGACTCCAATATGGCTGACCGCAGTTCGAGTCTTGGACTTGGCACCTTGCTTCCTCACTTTCTCTCTCTCATCAAATTAAAAGATAATAATGATGAATTACTAGAATTATTGAATTAATTCAATTAAGAATTATTGAAAAAAGAAAAGAAATTGGATATTTAATATTCTAGTACTATCTTACCCAGAAATCCACAGTAGTTTTTGAACAAATGAGTTGAGAATGAGAATGAAACAGACTTTAGTCACCAAGTGAAAGCCAGAAATAACATGTGAAGGGATCAAGTGTGGTAATCAAGTCTCAGACACAGCAGCATCAGAGGAGAAACGATGGGGAGACTTAAAGGTGAACCTATAGGCTGAAACAACCAGTGCTGGAGAAGTAGATCCCGGACAGATGACAGAGTCTGAGAGGTCATTGACCTTTTACCTATCCTGTTTGACATTAATTGCAAAGAGAACCCATGTTACAAATGACCACTGTTCTCTTTTACTGTAAAGGTTTTGGTACCTACATATAGATCAATACTCATTTCTATGAAGTCTTTTTATTGAAAGCAAAGTTTCATTATTGTAACCTCCTAGGAAATTTGGGCATGCAAGGGTTAAATTTTCAGTCAGACTTAAGCAGACTTTTTGGGGTAGCTGATACTGGATGCGTTTGCAATTGTCAAGCAAGCTTTACTTATTTTGTGCTTTCCTTGAATATCTCATCTACCAGACAAGAAATCTCATGAGACAGCTACTATTGGTCCCATTTTACATCGAAGGAAGAGGAAGTTCAGAGAAGTTACATTACTCATTCAAGTCTGCAGAGTGAAGGAATTCAAGATTTAAATTCAGGTCTATTGACCAAAAGGATGGTGTATAATTTTATTTTCTTTCTTTGGAGAGGTTTTTGCTATAGGGCGCGTGCACTCGCCAGACAGACAGAGAGAGAGAGAGAGAGAGACAGAAAGCGAGAAATCACCCCCCAGGGGGAACGGCCATGCCACAATCCCTTCTCCTCCATTCTCCTCTCGGGATCTTGGGTACGCACGCACACACGCCCAGTGTGAGTTTAAGTCACAGGGTACGGGACTCGAACCACAGTCGACTACGTAGAAGTCCAACGACATAGCCATTATGCTAACTGCTGGTCCCCAGGATGGTGTATAATTTTAAAAAAAATCTTTAAAATAATGGAGATGAATTCTTAAGTATTAACATAATGGGAACTTGGTAAGCATTAAAGGTATAATAACGGGAAGAACAACTTTACATTATACATGTAGATTTTTTAAAAATAAAAACAAAACACTATAACTTTTTTTTTTTGAGAGTGTTTGCTATAGGGCACATGCGCTCGCCAGAGAGACAGAGAGACAGAAAGTGAGAAATCACCCCCCAGGGGGGATAGCCATGCCACAGTCCCTTCTCCTCCATTCTCTTCTCGGGATCTTGGGCATGCACAAACATGTGCCCAGCGTGAGTTTAAGCCACCAGTCTGGGACTCGAACCGTGGTTGGCCACATGGGAGTCCAGCGACATAGCCATTATGTCAACTGCTGGTCCCTAGATTTCATTTCCTCAAGAATTTGTGTCATCTAAGAAGATACATATGTTCAAGAAAAATGTTCAGAAATTTGCTATAGAGAAAGTATGTGTTTGTTTCAATAGCTTTTCAACTTCTAAGACTTTCTGCTCTCATAAAAAGCAAAACCCTCCCCCCAA
>NW_006159624.1:250105-347779 GCF_000334495.1 Tupaia belangeri chinensis
CCCTGTCGGCTCTCATAAAAACCAAAACCCTCCCCCCAACCCCCTCCCAACCTCCTCTGCCCAACAGGCATAAGATACAAATGGATTAAGGGCCAAAGTTTTAGTGGCACCATTAATGAGCTGTAGAAATTGGACACATTATTTAACCTTTCTGAATCTGTTTGAGTTTTGACAACGATATTAAGGGGATAATAATTCCTTTCTCATAAACTTGTGATACTGATGAAATGAGATTATGGATTATGAAAGTTGTCTAGAAATGTTGTTTGTTGTTAGACAATGACTATTACTAAACAGTGAGAGAAATCATTCTTAAAAAAAAAAATTCCAGATGTTATTCTTGGTTGTGTTTCAAAGAACACTAAATGTGGCTGTATTCTCTGGGGTGATTGTTTTATAAGCCAGGTGTGAAAAGGAAGCACTTTCTCAGAAACTTCACATGGACTATCAGCTAATTCATGCAATTTAAGACCAATTCAAGGTACCTTGTGGATCTTGTATCCATCTTTGTTTGAGTAAATCATAATTTAATCCCTATTTACAGTTAAACAAAATAGATAAGAGCATCTACCATTGCTTATTCATTGATAATTTATTTGTTCCTTATATAATTATTGCATCTCAGTTGATATTTATGTAGATAAGCTTGCAACAGCCTAAAATGAATTTCTTTAACCTTGGCCAAATATTGCAACAATCAATAGGAAATACAGATCCTCTTTTACTCAGACACTCAATTAACCCTGCATTATGACTGAATTCTTCTTTCCTACAGACATTCTTGACCCACAGAATAAAATCTCAGCTCTTCAAAGCTGTACACAAAGGCCTTCACTAATTAATCTCTGCAATTAATGTCCTATCTTCTCTCCTCTCCCTTCCATGCTTTATATTTTTTTCTATTCACAAAAATCTTGAATATTTTTTCAAAGTCTTCAATCGCTTTCATCTTTGTCTTTCCTGGTTGTTGTACCACCTGCTCTAGGTTACCCCTTCATTTTCAGAGTTGAACAAACATCATACTTCAGTGTAGGATCTATGTTCCTGAACAATTGTCAAGGAGCTAGCTGACTCACCATTGGGAGAACCTTGACCGATGGGAAAACTGACAGATATATTTTCTTCCTTCCTCTTGTTTGTGTTCTACTCCCAGATATGGGTCTTCTGGAGTTGTACAGAACACATATGCTTGCTGAATGGTATGATTTCTGAAATTATTGTAACACACTGTATTAATCTTGTATCACATTTTTTTGGTCCCCAATCCTCCCTGCCTCTTTTTGTCACTTTGGTGGTCCTGGGCATGTGCCTCCCACATTAAGTGTTAGCAGTTTAATTCTTCATGTTCTGTTTTCTAAATTATTTACCAATTTACCACACTCTTCTCCACTTCTACATTTTGTGTACATGTTTAGAATGATCCTGCACTCTTCATTACTCTTCAAAATCCAGTTCAATCAATTGCTGCCATCTCTGGTGCAACTATGTCACTGGTACCCCTGCTACTACTAAACCTCACATCATTGCTCTTTTGTGTACATGATAGGTTAGTCTCCCTTAACAGACTGTTAATCTTCTTGAGGATGCCATTTATCCCTGTCTTCTCAGTACTTAGAATGGTGCTTGTCATTAGCATGGTATACCCTAAAGTTGATTAAGGAATGAGGAATGGGACCAAACAGGTTTCTGTGCTCTCTTTGGTTTCTCTTGAGCCTAGTAGTATAATGCTAAGGTATTTTAGAATTATTTATCACAGAAAATGTATTATGTTATTATTATTTTATGCCAGAGGGCATATATGTATGCACGAGAGGAGAGAGGGAGAAAGCACCGCCCCAAGCCTGGTCATGCTGCAGTCCTTTTCCTCCAGTTCTCCAATCCAGCAGAATCCTAGGCACATATGTGTGTGCCTGGTATGTTTTTCAAGCCAACTGGGTCAGGACTTGGTTAGCCACGTGAAATCCATCTTGCTCTGCACAGAGCCTAACTGTTGTACTGTGGAGCTGGCCCGATTATCTTTATTTATAATAGAAAGTATCTAGGAGCCTCTTTGACCTGAAACCAAGAGGAAGAAGTCATCTGCATGATTGTAATATGGGAAACTTCTCACTTGATTTGCTCTCTCTCTCTTTAAATTTGCCAGAGAGAGGAAGTGTGTGAGGGAGGGAGGGCAAAGGAAAGAGGGAGAGAGGGAGGGAGGGAGGGAGAGAGAGAGAGAGGAGAGAAAGGGGAAGAGAAAGAGAAAGATTCTCTTGAAAAGAGAAAATGAGCAAGCAACTCCTATGGGGAATGGTCATGCCACAATCCCTACTCATTTTTTTTTTTTCTCTTTTGGGATTTTGGGCACACACACATGTGCCTGGTGTGTTTCTCAAGCTGCTGAGTCTGAGACTTGAACTGTACCCTGTGAGATCCAGCTGCCTTAACCACCAGGCCATGGGCTGACCCAGTGATCTTCACTCTTATTGATTTCTATATGACATGCATCTCTACAACCCATGTTTTAATCTGATTTCTTTTGGACAAACTAATAATTGATCAGCACATCTTTAGACAGGGTAATCCTAAAATACTTATATGTGTAATCATCTAGAATGCCTGGCTAATTAGGATTACACAGCTGATCTGAAGTTTAAACATGGCCACTCCAGGTGGGTTTATGTAATAGATCTTGATGATAGAAATTTAGAAAAGCTTCAATGAGGCTGGGGAAGTATTTTGTGTTACCTAGATAAACATTAGGGATTTGGAATTAAAGCAGCTCTAGGATTGGGCAGTGTTAAGCCTACCATCTTATATATTCTTATTTAGTATAAAACATTCACCAATGATGTCTTTTACTTCTTCACCTTTTCCTGGGCTGCTATGTAGAATTTATGTAATTTGGGTATTTTCCTGTTGACCCAAAAAAGCTGGGTCAGCATGTTTTAGTAAATGTGTTTATGAACAGATGCTAAAGACCACAAAAGGCCAAGAGAAAATAAAAATATATGGGAGAAATTGCTAGGATGATGGGTAAGGGATATATTCCTCTCACTTTTGAATATACAAAAATCTCCATGGTCTTTTCTTCTTCCCCCTTGCTGCTACCTTCTCTATGACTCTCCTGTTGTCTTAAGAGAGTTCGATTGCAAAATCCATAAGGTAGTATTTCTTACTTTCCATAGTGTAAGGTACAGGAGGTGTCAAATAACCTTTTAAGATTTTACCTGTCAAATAATGTCGATATATGAGTCTATATATAATCCTATGACTCCTGTAAATCCTAATCCTAATAGACAAATGGATTTTAGTCATTGTTGGGCATTGTTGGAGGGTGAGCTCAAGATTCAGAACTGTGAGGGAGATAGATAGTAATACTATGGATTGCCTTAGGACCATTCTCAGTGTTTTATTCCTATAACTTTTCCAATAACAATTGTGTAAAGTGGATATAGTAATCTTCGGTTTACATATGAGGAAACAGGGGTTTAAGTAATTTGTCCTGCATTACAGAACCAGAAAGAGGCTGAATAATAGGGCACTATTTACATGCCAGCTTGGTGCCACCCCTGCCTCATGTGATATGGTGAGGATTTTCCAGGAAGAAAACACTTTGGGTGACTTCTCACTCTCATCTCCACCTGTTTCCACTCTTATCGAAATGTTCATTACACATCATACTATTTCAGGCACAAGACCACTTTTCAGAAAGGGAGCCATTTTTCAAGTAATTCTTCTGGTTGGCTAAGACTATGAAGATTTACAGTAGTAATTGACTGTCAGTTCAATAGTCAATGCTTGGTAGTATAAAGCATCTCATGGAGAGGAACAATGGAGTGAAAATTTCACCATAGTAGACTTGGGCAGACATCCCATGAAGCAAACAAGCCTTCTGACATAGGAAGGCATCCCATTCTATTTGATATTGGTTGAAAAGCTTAAGGAATGTTGTAAACATTCCCAATATCTTCTCCTGCAGAGATAATATCACATCATTTCTGAGAAGAGCAGAAAGTTTAGTTCATGTACTTTTCAAATTTCAGAACTCAGACATAAGTTCTTACAATTTGAACAGTTCAACAGAACGTTCAGATAAAAAGATGGTGAAAGCCTTTTCCCCCTGTTGTCTCTTACTTATTACTGTTGAGAAGCCACTTTAAGAGAAAGATTTTTCTTTTCTCTTTTCAAGATAAAGACTTATGCCCTAAGACTCTTCCAAAATAAACTATTTTGCATAACAATTTATTCAGAAAAGAAGTACATGTTAAAATTCCTAATATTCCACAAAGCTCTCCTACTTTCATATAAATGAAGTATTAAAATGTAATAAGGAGTTGGAGCCTCCAAAATTATGATTGTTGGGAGAAAAATATAGCAGCAGAAATTTCCTGTAGGTGAGTTTCATTTCAGAACTTCCTTATAATGGCACTGTTTTGTCGATTTTTATATACTCATGAGAAGCCATATATCCTCATCTCCTGCCTAGCTGCCATGTCTTGATTTCTTAAAAATTTTACATGACTGAGGTTGAATGCATCTATGTCCTCTAAAAGCTCTCCCACCCCTACCCCCTATATTTTAAAAGAAATGGCCTTATCCTTGCCAACTGCAATTCAGGGAGCCACCTTGAAGTCCCTTGCTCTGTTGGGTTGCTTTTCCAAATAGGTTTATGTGTCTTGTCCAGCACTACACAACCAGGAAGAGGCTTAACAATAGGACATTTCATGCTATTTGCATGTCCTTTTTTTAAAAATCATTTTATTTAGCTTTATGTATTTATTTATTCTTAATTCGGTCAGAGAGGGACAGAGTGAGAATGAGAGCAAGAGAGAGAAAGAGGAAGTGAGAAAGGAAGCTGCCAGGTCCAGGACTCAAACTGTGGCCAGCCATGTGGTAGTCCAGTGACCTTAACCACCATGCCACCTGCCGGCCCCTGCATTCCTTCTTAATAGCCACCTTTCTCTCATATGATTTTGTCCTCTCATTCTCCAAGCCATTGTGCTTGCTTAGAGTGTTCTCAATTCAGATAAATCACTGCTGTGATCTCTTACGTGAGCTGCCAGGTCCGGGACTCAAACTGTGGCCAGCCATGTGGTAGTCCAGTGACCTTAACCACCATGCCACCTGCCGGCCCCTGCATTCCTTCTTAATAGCCACCTTTCTCTCATATGATTTTGTCCTCTCATTCTCCAAGCCATTGTGCTTGCTTAGAGTGTTCTCAATTCAGATAAATCACTGCTGTGATCTCTTACGTGACATCTCATCTGCTCCAGCCTGTATTACTTCCCAAAGTTTGTTGAGGAAGAATCAAAACTCTCCATTTTTCATTAACCAACCCTATTGTCTATGGAACTCCATGATCCTTTATTTCTGACCATCAACCTCTATTCATGGTCGGTCAGCCTGCCTTCCTTCCTTCCTTCTTTCCTTCCTCCCTCCCTCCCTCCCTACCTACCTCCCTTCCTTCCTTTTTTCTTTTAAGACAGAGGTCTTTTCTATAGGGTGTATGCACTCGCCAGAGAGATAGAGAGAGGCAGAAAGCAAGAAATCACCCCCAGGGGGGATATGGCCAGTCTCATCTCAGGATTTTGGACACACACACGCACACACACACACACACACACACGCGCGCCTGGTGTGAGTTTTTTAAAATCATTTTTGAGAGATTTTTGCTATAGGGCACATGTGCTCACTGGAAAGACTTAGGGAGACAGAGAGACAGAAAGTGAGAAACCACCCCCCAGGGGAGATGGCCATGCCACAATCCCTTCTCCTCCATTCTCCTCTTGGGATCTTGGGCACGCACGCGTATGCGCCCGGCGTGAATTTAAGCCACCTGGTCCAGGACTACATGGAAGTCCAGCGACATAGCCATTAAGCTAACTGCTGGTACCCCTGGCATGAGTTTTAAGCTGCCAGGTCCAGGACTTGAACCATGGTCAACTATGTGGGAGTCCAGCGATGTAACTATTATGCCATCTGCTGGTCTCTATTCATGGTCTTGCTAAAGCATGATGCTATTTCATCACCATTGTAAACATTTTCTACATATCAGCTAATGTAGTCCTCATAATGGTGTAGTGAACACCAGTGCCATCCAGTTGGGCATTGAACTCGGACAGGAAATATAACCCACTGTTTCATATGTGCGCTTCCTCATTTGTTAAGTGAGGGTAATACTGGCATCTACCTCATTGCGTCATTGTGAGACGTAACACAGGTATGTATGAACAGTGCCCTAACCAATAGACTTTGGTCATTAGTTTCATATCATACAGAAAGGGACACTGAGGCACAGACTGGTTAAACAGTGCCAATGTGCAGTAATGAGTTAGTAAAGGTGCAGTTTGAATCAAGTGTGATTCAAAATCCACTTAAATATTGTACTATTCGACTTCTCTTCATACCATTTTCATCGGCAGTCCCTCCTCTATCTCTTGCTTTCAAAAAGCATCTTCAATTTCCAGCTCTAACAGAAGCAGCTCTCCCCACCTCTTATGCCTAAGGTTCTGTGCAACCATGAGCCGTAGCAGTTGGCCTTAGTGTGTATCTCTACTCGCTTTGTCTTGACTCCTGGCCAGGAGTCTATGATGGCCAAGAGTCTGTGGTCACCAGCTGCTACCCCTCTCCTGGACTCTGAATACACTGAGTGAAAGGCCTGCTTTAGGCAGAGAATGGAATACCTGGACAGAGGTCCTCACTGAGGCAAGCAGATCTATGTTTTTTTTTTTTTAATCACAAAAGAGGCTTCCAAAGAGTTACAACCTGAACTTTAAGATGCCAGGGCTGGATGAGAGAGCTAGCGATAACCCTGTGTGGTAAAGGCAGAGTCCATTTTCAGAGCTTGGATCTTGATCATGGCTTGATGATCCCCTTTATATAAGAGAACGTCAGTAAGTTCATAGAATTAAAATATGAGTTTATTTTGCTAAAAATGTTGAAATCCATACATAATTTTTTCAGAATGGAGATATTTTTCCATGAACTTTTTGAAGATTCTCTTTACTCCTCACTAGCTAAGTTCAAAACAGGAAAAAACAAACCAAAGAACTCCCTTGGGATTCATGACTATTAGCACAGAATCAGGTTCATTTATTTAGGCAGAGGAAGGTCCCTAAAATGCTGGAGGATAAAAAAAGAAAGTATGAAACTACTATTTTATTGTGTGAGGATTTATTCTATGACCGACACTATTTTAAATATTGTCATATATCCATTCATGAATTCAGTCTATAAAACGGTAATGAGTACTTGCTATTTATCAGAAAAGCATGTGGTAGATCCGGGGGTGCTGAGAAGAATACAGCAAACATGCTCTCTGCCCTTGTGGAGCTTAGAATGTCGCGGAGGAACAGATGTAGAGCGAATATATTAATTTTCCTAACCCCTGACGACTGGAAATTTGGATTAATTTGCAAATATGGAAACTGAGGCCCAGAGAAATGAGCTTAATGTAATGGGCCCATTAAGTTGAGAAGCTGGGGTTCTAGTTCTTTCTAGACATTAATTTTGATATCCTTCCATTTGTCACAGAATACCTTCTGCCATTAACTTTATGGGTTAGTTTTGTAGCTAACATTAGGTTAAACAATACATTTGAGAGACAAGGTTGTGAGATTTTTTACTTATTCTGGATTGTTCTTAAGGATATAAGAAAAGGCTTTCGGAGGCTTTTCATCAGCCTCTAAAAATTCTCAATAGCAAGCGTTCTTAATGTGGATTCTATTGCCAAAGCACAGGTATATTAGGCATAATTATTTCTGAGTAACTCAAGAGCAATGAAATTTCTTCCAACCCAACCCCTTAAAAGATATATTTTGATTTAAAATAAAATTATCTTCAGGATTAACCTTTCTCTGAGCCCCGGAAAGTAGATTTTGACTGGAGAGTCTGAAAAAATACAAAAATAGAAAACATTTTCTATCTGCCCTAGAATATAATAAAGGATGTGTAAGGGCCAGCAGGTGGTGTGGTGGCTAAGGTGCTGGACAGTCCCACATGGCCGACCACATTTCGAGTCCTGGACCTGGTGGCTTGCCTTCTCACTTTCCCTGTCTCTCTCTGGCCAAATTAAAATAATGAATGAATACATAAAGTAAAATAAAGTAATTCTAAAAAAAGAGAAAGAAAGCATATTATTAAGAGTAGGCACTAACAAACAACCCCAAATACTAGTCCGTATGTCTGTCACAACAAAGATTTATGGCTCACTCTTCCCCATTTCGCTCATCCCCTTGTGTCTTTGCTGGAATATCAGCTTTTTAGCGAGATCTTATTTTAAAATTTTCCTAGCCTTCTTCTTCTAGTGTTATATACTTTTCCCCTGTTCTACTTTTATCTGTAGTTTTTTTTTTTTTTTTTGAAAGGTTTTTGCTATAGGGTGTGTGTGCTCACCAGAAAGACAGAGAGAGAAAGTGAGAAATCACCCCGCAAATGGCCATACTGCAATCCCTTCTCCTCCATTCTCCTCCTGGGATCTTGGACATGCATGCACATGTGCCGGGCGTAAGTT
This sequence comes from Tupaia belangeri chinensis, assembly GCF_000334495.1. NCBI lineage: Eukaryota > Metazoa > Chordata > Mammalia > Scandentia > Tupaiidae > Tupaia > Tupaia belangeri. The sequence goes on from NW_006159624.1 coordinate 258,600, forward strand.
TACGACACCGGGTCTGGGACTCGAACCACACTCAACTACATGGAAGTCCAGCGACATAGCCATTACGATAACTGCTGGTCCCTATCCATAGTTTATTAAAGGTTAAATCACCTAATTTACCATTTATCTCCCTGTCTCATTCTACTAGAATGTAACTTCTGTAAAGGAAGAGTTTTTTTCCTTTCATCCTTCCTTTCTTTGTCCCTATTGCCTAAAACAGGCCCTGGTACACAGTAGGTATTTGATCAAGAATTCTTGAATGCACGGATCATTGTTTTTCAGATGAAGAAACTGAAGTTAGAGAGTACTGAGCATCTCTTTCTCCCTTATTCCCTATTCAACATTATGTTTCTGAGATCTCTCCATGTTGATATATATACAGAGATCTACTGAGCTCTTCTTAACACAGTGTTACATAATTTGAATATGTCCATTTTGTTTTTCTATTTCCCTATCGATGGTCATTTAGGCTGTTTCCGATGGTAATATAAGAAGTTGGTGCTAGGTGTTGAGTAGCACCAGTTGGCTCAGAAATTCCGAAAGCTAATAAAGCTAAAGACCAAAGGTACTTAATTCCTCTCACATTCTATGCTTATGGATGCTGTGATCCACCTCTCATCTTCCTCCTTTTTTTTTTTTTTTTTTTTAAGAGAGGGGGATTTTTGCTAAAGGGTGTATGCACTCAAGAGAGAGATGAAAAGTGAGAAATAACCCTCCCCCCCTAGGCAGGATGACCACTCCGCAATGCCTTCTCCTTTATTCTCCTTTCGAGACTTTGGGCATGAACGCACATGTACCCAGAGTGAGTTTAAGACTCCAGGTCTAGGACTTGAACCACAGTTGACTACGTGGGAGTCCAGTGACGTAGCCATTATTCCAAATGCTATTCCCCATTTCCTCTCATTTAAGAGTTTGCTTTTTGAGTAGAAAAGAAGATACTTGAGGTGGGGGAAATGGAGTAACTTATTGGGAGTAATGATGTCACAAAGCGAAGTTCTCTCCTCACCTAACCTGTGTGTGCTTATATGAGGAGTAAAAGTGTCATATGTCTTTCTCCTGAATCCAGGGGAAGGAGTCCACAAGCAAATTATTCATAAAGTCTGTGGAGCACAGAGAATCCACTCTAGACTACATTTTGAGCTGCGACACTTCCCTGAAAGTTGTTGATTCTCTCTGGGACATTGGAGAACGAGGAAGGAAAGAAAGGACAGATATATGGGAGCAAGCGGGTGGTGTAGTGGTTGAGGTGTTGGATTCCCACATGGTCAACTGCCGTTTGCGCCCCGGACCCAGTGGCTTGGAAATCATGCTGGGAGTGTGTGTATGTGAGTGCCAAAATCTTAGGAGGAGAACAGAGGAGAAGGGATTGTGGTGTGGCCATTTCCCCTGGGAGGAGGATGATTTCTCACTTTTCTTCTTAGATCTCTGTCTTTCTCTGGCAAGTGCATGCACCCCATGGCAAAAACCTGAAGGGGAAAAAAAGATAGTTATAAGGAAAGGAGCAGCAGAAAGGCCATGCCAGTTTCCTCTACTAGGTATGGCAAAGCTATCTTCTTTTTCTGTCTTTTAGATGAAGAGTACTGTTTTTTTTTGATAGTCTTATTTAAACATTTAAATTGAAATTTTATATATATTTGTTGTTTTTTTTGCCTTTCATCATTGACTTGAAAATTGTTTTTAATCTTCTTACATATACTTCTGAAAGCACAAAATTTCAAATAAAAGTGCTGATGTAAACCACATATGAAAAAACGTAGTTGTGCAAACCTTTTTTTAAAAAATTACATTTATCTACTAATTTATTATGATTTTTCAAGCTACTGGGTCTAGGACTTGAACTGTGGTTGACCATGCGGGAATCCAGTGCCTCAACCACCATGCTACCTGCTGGCTCCCTAGTTGTGCAACTCTTACTAGTAGGACACAATGCCTTTAAAATAAAGAAAATTATGCTATATTCAGGCACTCCAATAGGGCAAAATAATTTTTGATCACTTACAACAAGTTGGTTCTACTTGAGGCTTGAGTATATACTTAGAGTAATTTTTAGATATATTATCAATAAAAACAGTTTCTAGGCTGTCTTTTTTAAATGTCCTGGGTAAGATTTATTTATTTTTTATAGAGAGATTTTTGCTATAGGGCATGTGTGTTTTCTGGAGAAGCAGACAGATAGAGAAACAGAAAGTGAGAAATCACCACCCGGGGGGATGGCCATGCCACAATTCCTTCTCTATTCTCCTCTCGGGATCTTGAGCATGCATGTACATGTGCCCAGTGTGAATTTCAAGCCACTGGTTCTGGAACTGGAACCACAGTCAGTCATATGGGAGTCCAGGGACATAACCATTCCACCATTCTGCTGGTCCCAGATTTATTTATTTTTAAAAAATATTAGATTGGGAGTTGGCAGGTGGCATGGTGGTTGAGGGTGCTGGTCTCCCACATGGCTGACCGCGGTTCTAGTCCTAGACCTGGCTGCCTGCGTGTGCATGCTCTTTCTCTCTCTTCCTCACCCCGGTCAAATTAAACTAAATAAATAAAGTTAAAATAAAGTAATGATTTTAAAAAAAATTAGGTCATTGGGAAAGTCATGACATATTTTCTATGTGAAAACATGTAGTGACTTTCCTGACAGCCCAATAAATAGATCCCTACTTACTGAGTCAAAGTTACTTCCTAAAACCCCACTGTAGGATTGTTTAATGCAATGATGACAGCACCTCTTTGCCCTCTGCCTTACTGATCTATTTTCTTTTTTTGTTTTTTCAATTACCAGAGAGTATGTGCACTTGCCAGGAAGAGACAGAGAGAGGACTTTAAAAATATACTTGAAGTGATTAAAAGTATCCGATCATATCATTTACATGTAATTAGTTAATAAGATATTTCCCATTAGCTCTTATTCCTTGCCTTCCCTATATTGCTGGTGCCCTTTCTGATTTGATCATATCTTCCACCGACAGTCCCTACATCTGAGTGTGGCATGGCCATCCCCCCAGGGGGGCGATTTCTGTCTTTCTGTCTCTCTGTCTCTCTCTGTCTTTCTGGCGATCATATGTGTGCTACAGCAAAAATCTCTCGAAAAAATTAAAAACAAAAAATATAATAAAATGCCTTATCATTATGTTTTCCTCTAGTGCAGGGACAGTGAATGCTTTTGAGTGTTTGCTAAAAGACACAGTTTTTGGGATTAGCAGTTGCCATAATGGCTATGTCACTGGACTCCCATGTAGTTGGCCACGGTTCGAGTCCCGGACCCGGTGGCTTAAATTCATGCCAGACTCCTGTGTGTGCATTTAAGATCCTGAGAGAAGAATGGAGGAGAAGGGATTGCAGCGTGGCCATCCCCACTGGGGGGTGATTTCTCGCTTTTTGTCTCTCTGTCTTTCTGGCAAGTGCATGCTCCCTATAGCAAAAAACAAAAACAAAAAACCAAAAAACAAACAAACAAACAAAAACAAAAACAAAAACAAACCTCGGGACCAGCAGTTAGTGTAATGGCTATGTCGCTGGACTCCCACATAGTCGACCGCGGTTCGTGTCCCGGACCCGGTGGCTTAAAACACACCGGGTGCGTGTGCGTGCGTGCCCAAGATCCCGAGAGGAGAGTGGAGGAGAAGGGACTGCGGCGTGGCCATCCCCCCGGAGGATGATTTCTTGCTTTCTGTCTCTCTCTGTCTTTTTGGCAAGCGCATGCGCCCTATAGCGAAAACCTCTCAAAAAAAAAAAAAAAGATGAAGTTTTTTTTGTTAAGGTCACACTGAACTTAAATTATGCATGGACGTTTCTGACTATTCACCCTGTAATTCCCCATGACTCCTTTCCAGATCTGCTCGTTGCATATTTTGTTTGAATTGCCTCTCCTTGCCAAAGTTTTGATTAAGTAAATGCCAGAGCTAGAAATTAAATTAGGAGCACTTCTCAAATTGCAGCCAAGTGATATCGATCTCTAAATGTAAAACCTATATATTCAACGTAGCATGCAGGGTGTGGGCTTGCTATCTCTGAAATGAGCCGTAGTAATAAATTGGGTAGTCTACATTCCTCATCAGGCTTTTAGAGTCCATTACACCAATTACTAAAAAGTTGGGACAGAGTGGATGGAGAGAGAGGTGATGAATGCTGCGAGTGTTTAAATGTACACTGTTCCCAAGGAGGAGAAGGCACGGCACTGTTTACTTCTTTAGGATTTATTTTCCGAAGTTGTTTCTCTACTGCCCATCATCACCTTCTGTTGGGTGTCTCTTACTTGCTGCACTTCAAGTTGGTTCTTCTTGGGGGAAATACCACTGCAGACAGAATTCGTTTTGCACTGTGGCTTGTTGTGAGTGTTTGTCCAATCACAAGACATTAGAGAAGCTGCTGCCAATAGCTCCCCGCCAGCCCCTTGCCCATCGCCTTCAATTAGGGAGAACAGGCGTCCCACCAGACAGCTGTGACTGCTGAGGGGGCATTGCAGCTGCCAGGTTAATGCCAAGACTGCAAATGAATGGCCAGATTGCTGCCTGAGGGCGCTGAGGTTTAAAATTTCCCGTGCAGGGACAATTACCTCCAACTCAGAAGGTGAAAAAGAACTTCTGTTGCGGCTTTCTCCCTGTGGGAGCCCCCGCCAGCACACAGGGAAGACATGAATTAATTGGATGTCAGCCCTGACTTTGCTGTCAGGAGGGCTGTGATAACTGGGTCATTCTTATTTTAATCCCAGCTAAGGAAATTGGGGGATTAAAATAATTGCCTGGATATTTCTGGGACAAACTGGAGTAGAAACTGAGGTTGGTGGATAAAGCGGATCTCTTGGCTAACGCTTGTCTTATTTTTACTGGATCCTTTATCTCTCCTCGCCTTCCCCTATTCTGTTCCTGCATTACCTGAAATATTGAATGGTAGTAAAAAGAGTTTTGGAGTTGGAAAGATTGGGCTCATGGCCCCAGTTTTCTTATTCACTGGTGTGAGTTGGACAAATTGTTGTATTTGTGGAGCCTCCATTTTCTCATTTTCTTTCTTTCTTTCTTTCTTTCTTTCTTTCTTTCTCTCTCTCTCTCTCTCTCTCTCTCTCTCTCTCTCTCTTTCTTTCTTTCTTTCTTTCTTTCTTTCTTTCTTTCTTTCTTTCTTTCTTCGTCCTCTTCTTCTTCTTTTCTTTTGAAGTTGCTATAAGGTGTGAGTGCTCACCAGAGAGTGACAGAGAGGGAAAGTGAGAAAGTGTCCTGCAGGGTGGATGGCCTTACTGCAGTCCCTTCTCCTGCATTCTCCTCTCAGGATTTCAGGCATGTAAGCATGCACATGCACCTGGCATATTTTTCAAGCAGCCTGTCAGGGAGTGTGCCACATAGTCCCCCATATGGGATCCAGCTGCTTTTACTACCAGGCCGCTGGCCACCCCGAGCCTCCATTTTTCTTATCTACCAAATGGATTGTTGTGAGAATTAATGAGTTTTGATATGAATGGTCTTGTGCTTGGTACATTGTTGGCACCTCATTAAAAACTAATGCCTTTATCTTTCTCAAAATTATTTCTCCATTTTATTCATGCAGAGTCCTCATAGTTCTAGTCTATAAAGCTTCAAAGCTTATCCTGATGTTCTGAAACTATCTTGGATAATTAAAATAATAACCCACATCAAGTAGTTTGCAGACAAGTTTAACTCTATAGCTATAATATTATGCCACTCATTGCCTAGCTGATTAATTGGTTTGATGAATTCATTCATCGAAAATTATTTCATAAGCAGCACTGTATTCTGGATAGTGGCTGATCAGGAGGTAGAAAAGAGAGAGCTTTTCAAGGAGATAAATGAAAACAAAGTCTGGGAAAGCAGAAAAATTTCTCAGAAATTTTTGTACTACTACTGTATACACATGGTACTTTGTATGATTAACTTACCATAAAAGAAAAATAATAAAATCCTGCCCCAAATGATTTGTTTTGTGTTTTTTTATTTTCATCTCTTTTGTGCTCTCTCTCTGGAGAGGTTTTTGCTATAGGGCACATACATTTGCAGAAAGATAGAGACAGAGACAGAAAGTGAGAAATCACTCCCTAGGGGGATGGCCATGCTGCAATCCTTTCTCCTCTTGGGATCTCAGGCATGCATGCACATGTACCTAGCATGAGTTTAAGCCACCAGGTCTGGGACTCGAACTGCGGTCAACTACATGGGAATCCAGTGACATAGCCATTATACCAACTGCTGGTTCCTCTCTTTGGCTCTCTTAAGGCAGTTACCCTCATGCTTCAAACAGCAGAGTAAGATACAAGCACTAAAACATAGACTCTAGTTTAGAACTATACTTACTGGCTTTATAATTCAGGTTCAATCACTTAGCCTCATTGTGTCTCAGCTTTCACCTTTGTTAAATGGGTCTGTAGCAGATGATCATCTGTTAGTGTTGTTGGGAAGATAAATAGACTAGTATTGGGTTGTCGGGAAAGTTATGATGAATTTTTGCATAGAAAAACCTAGAAAAATATGTCATGATTTTTCTAATAATATATGTAAAGTACTCTGAACTATGCTAGGCACTATGCCTGGAGTATTAATACCCAGCCTTGAGTATTAATAGTTAGCCCTAGAGTGTTAGTACTTAGCACTGGAAAGGAGTGTCTCTAACCTATGCTGACATTGCATCTTTTCTCTAGTCTTGCTAATCCAGGAGATTTTGGCCAGATCTGCTTTCCTCAATATGTAGAACAAAACAAGGGTGTATGCAATTCTCCCTTCTAAACTACACATTCGACCTTAAGATTCCTATATACATTCCCCACCCCTCTCTCTAGCTCTCTTCTGTTTAAGAGCTACTGAAAGAAATGAGTCAACTGGAAATAAAATGTTGGGTACTTGGTGGGCTGTGGAGGGTGGTTAGTTATATATCTAAAAGCTGAAAGGATGGAAGACTATTGGCTGGATCATTCCTGTAAGACTTTTACTAGCACTAATGAAATGCAGTGTGCCCATCTCCCCCTACAGAATACATCTGGTGCAATTTCCCCTTTGGCCATAAATTTGTGTAGATACAGACAGCTGAGCAATAAATTCTTTGTTCAATTTCTCAGAGTTCTCTGTGGGGAAGGGTTTTTTTTCATGTGATTATGCTTGATGCAAAAAAAAAAAAAAAATGACCATGTTCCTGTCCCATTTTAATCAGTTTCCCTCTGTGTTATGTAGAGAGTTTAGATTCTTCTTCTACACTTAAGCATGATGAGATATTTAAGCAGAGTTCTAATCATTTTAATCACTCAGCTTTATTAATTTTTGTAAAAGTAGTATTGACTTTGAGAAAATGAAGGCTTTTTTTCGGACTTATTTTTATGATTTGAATTCATGGCATTAGATAGCCACAACCTCCATATAGTCCCATGCGTACTCTGTTACTACATTTCTAAGTGCAGTTATTGCTCAGAGTCAGAGCAATTGAGCAGATTGAATCGCTCTGTCTTAGGCTAGCATGTGCTCTCCCTGGGTGAGCTTATAAAGTTAGATCTTATTTTGCTAGCATCTCTCTTCTTTTATGTGGAATGAAAACACCCACTCTAGTCATTCTTCATCAATTCTATTTTGTTTTAATCACTTGAATCTACAATGGCTTAACTTGTACAATTTCCAAGTTTTATTTACTGTTTTTTATAGTAAGCTCTATGAAATGGGGTGCTGGTTTGAATTTTTGGGGGAAACATGCCTTGGTTAGTAGCATATGTCCCTGTGGTGCCATAATGTAAATGTTACCATCCCGGTGGAAGCCAAGGTGCTGACGTCACACCTATGAATATGAATTTGGGACGAGATGTGTTTCCTTTCCATTTGAGGGCTGAGGAAACTCCACTATGCCACTGCCTTTATTGTTAACAGCTTATTTTACTGAGAAAACTCTAATTAGTATTTCAAAATTATTCCACACTAATTGGAAGACATTATATATGGATATCAGATATATATATACATATAGATAGATAGGTAGGTAGATAGATAGATAGATAGATAGATAGATAGATAGATAGATAAACACAAGGGGACTTCCAAGAGTTCCTGGAAGCTGCATATTATGAAAAAACTATGTGTTGATTTCAATGTTTTTGCACCAAATGTACGCTTTAATTCTGTTTACCCATGAACTGTGGAAGTCCCCTGGTACATGTTGTATGTATAGACACAGACATATACACTCCTCTCCTTTTCCTTTGTAACCAGAATTTTAAGCATATTGATATCCTTGGTAACTGAGTATCATGTGATTGCAGGTGAAATCCACTATAACAGCTTTACTCCTTTGGATAAAAATCTAAACGAATAAAGAGATTAGGCATAAAAACTCTCCACAGTTGGAGAGATGCCTTCTGTTCAGGTTGCTTTTCTAACCAGCCAGGTGTTCTTGGACAAAAAGAAAAAAACAATCTCCCAGAGTATTGTTCTCTTAACCTGGCTTTCAGTTTAGCTGCATTTAAATGAATACAAAGTCTAATTGAAGAGGCAGCGCTCTTCCTACTTCCTGAAAACAGACCCAGATTGCCAGGAGTTGTGATCTTTATTTATTTATTATTATTATTGTTATTCAAATACTGCTCTAGGGAACTTCCCTTAGGATGATTAAGTGTACAATGGGGGAGACTCTTAGAGTCTTGATAATTCTGTCTTTATTATCTGGAAAGGTGCTGACTTTTGGAAAAGAAGTTCGTGTGCTGGATGGTGCCGTTCAGCTGGATGGTGCCGTTCAGCTGGTATGGTCAATAGTCTCCCTGTGTAACGGTGCCTTCTGGATGTCTCTGAAACTCTGTTTACACGTAGGCAGCCACGGAACTGATGGGAGGAGGAAACAAATTGGTTCTGAGGCCACTGAAAAACTAGATCTAATAGAACACTGAGGCTCATTCTTGCTATCACAAAGGCCTTAGAAGGTCAGTCAGCAGGATTGGCTACCTAATTTATGGGGCCCAGAGCAAAATGAAAATGTAAGGCCCCTTGTTAAAAATTATAAATGATTTCAAGGTGTGGGGAGCATTAAGCTAAGTGTGGACCTTTCTAAATTCAGACCCTGGGGGCCAGCAGATTGTGTAGCAGTTATGTTGCTAGACTCCCAGATGGCCTACCCTGGTTTGATTCCTGGACCCAGGGGCTTCAAAATCATGCTAGATATGTGTGCATTCATGCTCAAGATCTTAGGAAGAGAATGGAGGAAAAGGATTGAAGCCTGGCCATCCTCCTTAGTGGGTGATGTCTCACTTTTCCTCTTACTGTGTCTGTTTCTCTCCAGTGAGCACACACACCTTAAGACAAAAACCTCTTAAAAAAACAGATAAATGCAGTCCCTGAGTGCCTGCACAGGCCATGTGCCATGAAACTGGCTCTGGATATCGGTCGGCATGGGTCCTCTGTATCTTCTTTCTGCCATGCCATCATTACTGTGACAATGGAGCTTCAGTGGGGACAAGACAGACCTGGGAGCCCTTTACCATCATGGACAGGAAAGTGTCCAGTTCTTAAATGAAAAACAAAAGCCAGCACTTCCTCTAGGAGTCACCTTGGGCAGAGAATGACAATATGCAGCAGCAGAATGATTAGTCACAAGGAATCCAATAAAAAAGAAATTGCCATGCTGTGACAGTCCAGGGGGTCAAATCCGGGCTTCTCTGGCCAAAAGGAGTCAGAAACCTTAAGTTGAAAAGGTTCAGTGAGACCAATCTATTATTGAGTGCTCTGTAAGCAAGGACATCTAAGCCAAAATGACATGCTCGCTTTCTGCCAGATTCCTACGAAGACAGCATTAAAACAAAAGACTAAAGTCTGTGAAAACTTCTGCTCACCGACTTAGTGAAAAACGCTTAATTAGCAACATATAGAGGTTAAAACATAATTTAGACTCTCTTTTAAAAAAAGGTCAGCATCTTTCTATGAGCAATGTATTATACAGACCTGTTGGGAATGATTATTCCCATTTTAAAAGGATTCTCCAGAGCAGAATGGTGTCGAAAGTCCTGCTGTCACATAAAAACATAAAGAGTTGACAGTTCTCCTTCTCCTTCTATATGAATGACAACTAGGGGATAGTGCTACAAAAATGTAGACAAGAAACTGTAGCTGGGTCAGAGAGTCTAGATATCAGGAAGGGTAAAGGGCGGGGGCTCTAGTGTGGGAGAGCTTGTTGTCTGGAATTGAATAGCGTGTTCAGAAATAATCAGGTCCATTGCAGGTCTCGGGCCTTGGCCTGTATTTCTCACACTATATACCAAAAGCAGTGTTGTTCTCTTTCAGCTCAGCAAGGTCCTTGAGGCTGAGGATATACAAAGCTCAGGCTGCAGCTCATAGCTCTCTTCTGAGTTACAGACTCACAGCTCATTTCCTGTCACTCCCTGTCAAACGGAGCTTCCTGCAAGACTTCCAACACACCATGACCTTTCCCTTGCTGTTCCCTCTTCCTAAAATTCTATCTCTGATGCTAACCACCAATAATAATCTACCTCACCACCTTTCTAGCTTGCTAACTCCTGATCTTTCTAGACTCAGTTCCAGTGGAATTCCTCCTAGGTGCTTTTCCTTTTCTTTGCAGGGGGAGGGGGGGAGGTTTTTGCTATAGGAAGTGTGCGCTCACCAGACAGAGAGAGACAGAAAGTGAGAAATCACCCCCTGAGGGGATGGTCACACCGCAATTCCTCCATTCTCCTCTCGGGATCTTGGGCACGCACGCACACACACCCGGCATGAGTTTAAACCACGGGGTCCGGAACTTGAACTATGGTTGACTACATGGGAGTTCAACAACATAGCCATTATGCTAACTGCTGGTCCCCTTCCTAGGTGCTTTTCTCAGTTGCCTTTCTGAGTTAATGCCTTTGTCATTTACTTCTTCCCTACAGTATTCACCATAGTATACAGGTTGAGCATTACACATTTAAACGTCTCATCCAAAATACTCCAAAATCTGAGGTTTTTTGAGAACCAACATGGTGTCACGAGAAGAAAATGCTACACCTCACCTTATGTGACAGGTTGAAGCCAAAACACTATAATGCAAAGAGTACTAGCAAATAAAATTGCTTTCAGGCTATGTGCATAAGGTGTTTATAAAACATGCATGAATTTGGGAACCAGCAGTTAGCGTAATGGCTATGTTGCTGGACTCCCACGTAGTCGACCATGGTTTGCATCCCGGACCCGGTGGCTTGAGACTCACGCCGGGCGCGTGTGCGTGCGTGCCCAAGATCCCGAGAGGAGAATGGAGGAGAAGGGATTGCGGCGTGACCATCCCCCCTGGGGGGTGATTTCTCGCTTTCTGTCTCTAATGTCTCTCTCTGTCTGGCGAGCGCACACGCCCTATAGTGAAAATCTCTCAAAAAAAAAAAAAGCATGAATTTTATATAGTTAATGGAGGGGTAGGAAGGATAGCCTTACTTATATGTAGTTTAACTAGATGGTTGTTACTGAAAACATGTCCCAATAATGTATATTTGTGGTTTGTTCCTTCACGGTGACTGTGACGGGTAATGGGGATAATTGGTTTATACTCCTATGGCAGCTGTACATCAATGTGGCCTTTAATCAGGGACTCCACAGTGGCCAGGAGTTCAGCATATTCATATCTGGATTTCCTCATTCATTTACTCTCTCTCCTTCACCAGTTCTTTTCTTTTGGCGCCACTTTTGGCTGCACTTGAAAGTTGTCAGGACTGGTTAAAGCAGATAGAATGGGCTCCTGCTGTGTGTGTGCTCCCTCCTCCTGGGCCTGAGACTGAGACTGGGACTCTGGGATGTGGTGGCAGTGAGGTGATTGGCGACAGGCTAGCTGCTGCCCGCTCTCCTCTCTCCTTCCCTCATTGTCACTCACTTGGCCTCAAGTCGTTGTGTGATGGCCAAGACCTAGGTGCTGGGTTTACTCTGCTGAAATAGCCTGAGAAAATGGGACTGTCACCCGCTTGTGCCTTTTCAGGCAAGACCAGGAGGCCAAGTGGTAAATAAATGAGAAAGTAATGGAGTGAGTTTATCTCAATTACCCACAGGGTCACCTCCTATGGTAACTTCAGCTTCTGCACAGGAATCTGGACAGTGGACATACAGGTGATTACTCTGCCAAGCACTTCTAATTGTCTTGCATTCTGTCTACAGTGTGTCAGAATAAAATTTACTTAAGAGGAAATCTCACAAGTCTGAAGGAGGTAGATGACCAAAGTCCCACAGTGTAGAACCACAACATAGTGCACCAGGAATGGGAAAGAAATTCAGAGAAAATCTGACCCTCTCAATTTCTTAAATAACCACAATAATTATCATTCATTGAGAACTATGTGCAGCATCAAGTATCATCTCTATTAGCACATTTTTTTTCTCCTAAGTTTACTCATTTATTTCTTTCATGAAAGAGAAAGAGAGAGAGCCAGGAAAAGAGAGAGAGACACTGGACAGGATCCTGTTACACTGCAACACTCTCTCCAGCCTTCTAGCCAGCCACGACCCTGGGAATACCTATGGACATGCTGGGCATGTTCAGGTTGACCTGGGATCTGAACTCTTGCTTTCCCATATGGCTCCAGCATCACTCAGTGGCCTCCACCCCTTGTGCCACCATTGCTGGGCCTTTACCATCTCATTTATATCTTAAAATAAATGGGTGGTAGGTCTCATTATTTTCCATTTTAGAGGTGAAGGAATTGATATTCAGAGAAGTAAATAAATTACCTGAGATCATTTAACTAGGGGTGATGGAGACATAGTTAGGATCCAAGCATCCCTTAATTTTTATCTGTACTAATCCTAGCTACTATTTAGTGCTCACCTGCGATGAGCCTTTCACATCATTAAATCTCCTGTCTCTGAGCCAGGGACACTGTTGCCGCAATTTGATAGCTAGGAAACAGATTCAGTGAGGTTAAGGAGTCTATTCAAGGTCAAGCAGTAGAACTGAATCAGGTAGAAATCAGCTCTTCTCTCGGTCAAATATTCTTTTCATTCTTTTAGGTTATGTCAATGTCTTAAAGTCTTAGAATACCCTTAAGTATGAGGGGACATGAAAAAGTTTGTAGACAAATGGAATTAAAGTATGAGTTTAATTTGGTGTAACTTTTTTTTTTTATTAGTTCAATTTTAGTTTAGTTTAACTTTGAAAAGTTTATTTCTTCCTTCCATAGGGGAGAAAGAGTGACAGAGATATCTCAAACAAGGTCTTCATGTCACAATCCATCCCTCGCCCTGGCCTTAGCCAGTCCAAGATCATGGGTACATGCATGCCCGGCACACTCAGGGAGCTCTCCTGATGCAAACTTGCAACTCGCCCAGCTGGTCAGCTTCGCAGGACATTGTGTTACCACTGTCTGGGTCCTGGTGCAAAAAACTTTTGAAACCCAAGCATGATTTCCTCATGGCACACATTATCTGCAAACTCTCTGAAGACCTTCCTAGTATTTTTGACAATATTATTTTCAGATCCTAGAGGAGAAGGTAAGGGAAAGTTAATGTGCCGCAATGCCTGTTGGTATATAACTGTTTTCCTGCCTGCTTATAGTCTCTTCTCAGTATCTAGAGATTGGGAACCCAGAATTTCATCTCTCAGAATCTCTTGTCAACAGGGTTTTATTTAGATTCTACAGACAAGAGAAATTCATAGAAGATGTGGGAGAGGAAGAGAGACCGAAGTTATTTTCTACCCCTCACCTGATCTCCTCCTCCTCCTTAGTTTATGCCACTCCAGCTTTTCTCCTGACCTCTTTGCTGTTTCTCAAATGCTCCAAGAATACTATTTATCCTTATTTATTTTAAACTTGACCAGAGAGGGAGAGAGAGAGAGAAAGAGAAAGTGAGAAAGCAAGCCGCCCGGTCCGCAACTCGAACTGCCATGGGAGAGTTCAGCCCTAAACAACCATGCCACTTGCCAGCCCCACCCTTCAGGAATTTTGCACTCAATTTTCTTTCTATTTGGACTGTTCTTTTTCCAGATATCTACAAAACTCTCTCCCTCATCTCTTTCAGGTTTTTATTCAAATGTTCCTTACTGACTGAAATCCTCCCTGAGCCCCTTATTTAAAGTTGCAAAGCCCATCCTCGCTCATTTCTATCCTCCATTCTCTGCTTCATTTTTCCTCATTGCACTTATCATTTTCTGATATATATTTTTATTTATGTCCATCTGTTCCACTAGAAAACGAGCTCCACAAAAGAACTGCTATGTCTGTTCATCACTGATTCTCTAGTCCAAGAATAGTATCTGGCTGAAATTGGGTACTCCGGAAATATTTGTTGAATCAATGAGAACAAATACTGCTCCTGACAGGTGACTATAGGTGGTCACTATGTGCCAGGGACCCTGGTGCATTTCTGGAAATCAATCATAAAAGTTCGTTTGCTTTGATCCAGGGCTTACATTACCTTTGCTTTTACTTCTCATCTTTCTTGCTGCTCTGATCTGTGGGGGCATCTGTGTGGAGTAAGAGATCCAATTTTCCAGAAAGCGTGCAGATGGAGTTATCAGGAAGGCTATGCAGAGCAGGGCGTTTCACTCTGCCAACCATTTGGAAATTCTTTGTCATAGCTCAGCAAAGGGGAGGTGGTAAGGACTGTTTTCTCTGATGAGAAGAGGTGCCCTGATACTGTTTAGAGTTTCCTGTACACGGTGATAGAAGAAGCTAGCTGATTTTAAGTTGGCTTTATTGGTAGTCTTTAAATCATCTCCGGAAAACCTACCCCTTTACTGCTTTCACACGAGGTTTGGCATTTCCCCTGCTGTGTGCTTGGTACACTGCAGGCAGCAGTGCAGAGGCAGCTGGGGTTGACCTGTAACCAGCATGGCCACAGTGATTGGGAGCTTGCTTTTGTTGCGGTAGCACTTACATCCTTAAGAACATTGCTCATTCACGAAAAAAGGCTATGTAGGCACTGACACAGAACTGAATTTTGTCAGTTTGTCCACTCCTTCCTGATGAGCGAGCCTTATTTCTAAGTCCTGAATTTCTATTAGGAGAGGTTACTGAATATAGGATCTATCATTTTGTAAAAAAAAAAAAAAAAAAAGATGCTAAAATATAATGAGTTAAAACATTGTTTATTATCTTAGCACTTCCAAGAGCTAGGATTCTGGGCCTCTGAACTGGGTGTTTAGGCTTCAGGGTCTCTCATAAGCTGCAGTCAGTGTAGGCTGGAGCTCAGGTTTCATCTCAAGTTTGAATGGGGAAGCGTCTACTTCCAAGCTCACTATCTGGTTGTCGGCAGGCCACAGTTCCTCAAGGGTTTTTGGACTGAGAACCTCAGTTCCTCACCGATGATGTTGGCAAGAACCACCCTCAGTTCTTTACCAT
This sequence comes from Tupaia belangeri chinensis, assembly GCF_000334495.1. Taxonomy (NCBI): domain Eukaryota; kingdom Metazoa; phylum Chordata; class Mammalia; order Scandentia; family Tupaiidae; genus Tupaia; species Tupaia belangeri. Next base: position 273,871 of record NW_006159624.1, read on the forward strand.
AGGGCATCTCAAAACATGGCAGAGTGAGCAAGGTAGAAGTTAAGAAAGAGTACCAGCAAGACGGAGAGGAATCGCAAAAGGGAAGTCAGTCTCTTATACCTCAACCTCAGAAGTGATATTCCTGGGACCAGCAGTTAGCGTAATGGCTATGTCGCTGGACTCCCATGTAGTTAACCACAGTTCGAGTCCCAGACTTGATGCCTTAAAACTCACGCTGGGCGTGTGTGTGTGCATGCCCAAAAGCCCGAGTGTACCCAATATCCCGAGAAGAGAATGAAGGAGAAGGGATTGCGGTGTGGCCATCCCCTCTGGGGGGTGATTTCTCTGTCTCTCTGGAGAGCACACATACCCTATAGCAAAAACCTCTCCAAAAAAAAAAGTGATATTCCATTATTCTTATTTATCTGTTAGTTAGAAGCACATCTCTAGGTTCAGCGCACACTTATGTACGTGGAGAGGAGATTACACCAGGGTATAAATACCAAAGGCAGAGATCACTGAGACTCTTTTGAGAGGATGCCTCACATGGGGTCACTTCTTGAGTAATTACCACACATATTTTAAATGTACCTACGTTGAATCTTGGGATGCTCAATAATTTCCTCAACTAGATCCTATTTTTTGCTATACCTTGTAGAAACTGCAGTACCTAAAAGCTCTGGCAGATGAATACATTTATTTTCTAGGTTATGCTGAGCATGAAACAATTTTTTCTGCTTTAAAATTTCAAAGGGAATTTGGGAGGGAAGGGAGTTAAATGTATACGATCAAATGTTATTTTTATGTGGAAGTCTTCAAATAATTTTGTTTTTAAAGATAGGCACATGAGCCATTCAGTTTTTGAGGTCTTGCAAATAAAGATGTTTTGCTGCTGCATTTTATTCCTACAACAGCTGAGTGAATATTAATTTATTATTATTTGTAGTTAATTTCATGAGTGAGGGAGATAGAGAGAGACAGAGAAACAGCACCCTAAGTAGGGTTTTGACACCATAATCCATCCCCAGCCTCAGCCAGCCCTGGAGTACAGACCCACATGTGCCTGGCATATTCAGGAAGGTCTCTGGATGCAAACTTGGAACCTTCCCATGTGGGCCAGTCTGGGCAGGACATTGAGAATTACTGCTGGGTTGCTGTGCAGCCCCCAGATTATTGATACACTTTTTCTTTCTTCCTTAAAACCTTGCCTTCTAACATTTGTTATTATCATAGGGGGAGTCTTAGATTAATTAGGTTTTGATCATTTATTAGTAGGTACTTTCAGTGCTTTCCCACATGTTTTAATCCATTAGGATTGAGCCTCCATTGGCCATAGTTGTAACCAGGTCATTGACATTTACCTTAAGGATTCTAACTCTTCCCCATGTCATGTTGCTACTCCCCTATCAGTGCTTCCTGTGAGCAGCAGACTCTTGTCTTGGAATTTTCTTTTGGGGGGACACACTGAAAGATAATTCTTTTTTATTGTATTTTTAAAATTTTCTGTAGGGTATGTGTACTCCCTGGAGGGAGGGAAGGAGGGAGGGAAACAGAGAGAGAGAGAGAGAGAGAGAGAGAGAGAGAGAGAGAGAGAAAGAAAGTACTCCACATGGGAGATGGTCAGGTTACAACCTTTCTTCTCCATTTCTTCTCTCAGGGGTTTGGGTACAATTGCATGTGCCTGTTTTGTTTTTCAAGCTGTTGGATCTGGACTTGAACGCTGCAGTCGGCTATGTAGGATCCAGCTGCCTTAAGCACCATGCCAATGGCTGGCCCAACAATAGTTTATATGTAACTTTGTTCAGGTATAGATAACTCTATTTAGATGCATTTAATATTTAAAACAAATTATCTTGGTTACTCAAAATTTTGTCAGGTTTGCCTAAAGGTTATGTTCAACTTATTTGTCTTGGACTTGAGGACTCTTTCAAAAATGAATCCCCTTGGGAACTAGCAGTTAGCGTAATGGCTATGTCGCTGGACTCCCACGTAGTCGACTGCGGTTCGTGTCCCAGACCTGGTGGCTTAAAACTCATGCCGGGCGCGTGTGCGTGCATGCCCAAGATCCCGAGAGGAGAATGGAGGAGAAGGGATTGTGGCATGACCATCCCCTCTGGGGGGTGATTTCTCGCTTTCTGTCTCTATGTCTCTGTCTGTCTGGTGAGCTCACGCACCCTATAGCGAAAACCTCTCCAAAAAAAAAAAAAAAGAATCCCCTTGTCTTTTCTCAAGTCAAAGATTTATGAAACCATAGCTTTGCTTAATTCTTTATCAATTTATTATGATTTATTTTTAAAACGTTTTATTTGTTCTGAGCTTTCCTCTAATATCACCAAACTTTTGCTCTTTACTCCCTCAATGTATTTTTTAAAGAATTATTTATTTCATTTTATTTATTAATTCATTTATTTTAATTTGACCAGAAACACACACACACACACACACACACACACACACACAGAGAGAGAGAGAGAGAGAGAGAGAGAGAGAAAGCGAGAAAGCAAGCAAACCACTGGGTCTGGGACTTGAACTGTGATTGGCCATGTGGAAGTGTCTCGTGTCTTAGCCACCATGCCACATGCTGGTCCCATCTCAATGTGTTTTAAATTATGCCATTGTATTTTCCAGTTCTTCATTATTTTATCCATTTTCCCCTTTCATCTCAGTTCAGCTTTTAAAATGATTTACTGTCTTGTTGACATATGGTTTACACTAACTAAAAAATTCTGGTATTTTCTTCTAGACCTTGCCATTAATACTATGTTTTGTTTTCTTCCATATTAATTTTTATTTTTTTTTTAACTCATCCTTGGTAAAAATAGCATCTTCCTAGATTGAATCCTAGAAAGGATTCTCCAGGGAAACAGAATCAATAGGTCCCACATACACAGTGGATGGGTGTGGGGGGAGAATGTGGGGAATGGGATCCTGAGGTTATGGTGACTGAGAAGTCTTATGATCTGCCATGATCAGCCATCTGTAAGTTGGAGGCTCAGGAAAGCCATTGTTCTACTTTGAGTCCAAGCTTGAGGACCTAAGAATGAAGGGAGCACAGGCTGTAAGTCTGAGTCTGAAGGCCTGAGAATAAGGAGCTGTAATGTATAGGGACAGGAGAAGTCGGTGTCCCATCTCATGCAGAGGGAGCAAATTTATCTTTTCTCTGGCTTTTTGTTCTATTTAAGCACTTAATGGGTTGGATCTTCACCTGCATTGGTGAAGGCAGCTCTTTATTAAGTCCACCAATTCAAATGTTAATTTCTTCTGGGAGCACACTCACAGACACACCCAGAAATAATGTTTTACCAGCTATCTGGGCATCCCTTAGCACAGTCGAGTTGATACACAGAATTAACCATTAAGTAGACTTAGTATTTATCAATAAATGGAATAATTAATTGGGTCTATGTGCTTCTTTCTTTCTTTCTTTCTTTCTTTCTTTTTTTTTTTTTGGAGAGGTTTTTGCTATAGGGCACATGCGTTCACCAGAAAGACAGAGAGAGACAGAGAGACAGAAAGGGAGAAATCACCCCCAACCCCCTCCGGGGGGGATGGCCATGCTGCAATCCATTCTCCTCCATTCTCCCCTCAGGATCTTGGGCACGCACACACATGCACCCGGCATGAGTTTAAGCCACCGGGCTGGGACTCAAAACACTATCAACTACATGGAATCCAGCCATATAGCCATTACGCCAACTGCTGGTCCCATATGTGGTTCTTTCTATATGTGCAGAAACCAAATCCCTTTTTCAGATCTTTTGTTGAAAGAGGTATCGACGGAAAAAATATAACCAACTGTAAAATTAATAATTAATAATTAATGCGGTTTATTTCCAAGCCAACTGTGAGTGACCTAGGCGGTCATGACCACATGTACAGAGGTTCCTTTTATTTGCTTTTGAGATTGACACACAACATTTAATTAAAAGATTTCCCATTGGTCTGGCCCAAAAAGGCGGGACATGTAGAAGGGGGGGGGCTTGTAGGTTATAGGTGGGTTCCACAAATTCTTAGGTCAGCAATTGGAAGGGAAGATCCCTGTCTTAGTTAACAAAGGCTTGAAATACACATCTCAAATATACTATGCCAGGGACAGGAGGTAGGAAGAATCCTGTTAATAGAAAGTAAATGGTCTGTTAATGTTTGTGGGCATGACTTCCCCAGTCTCCTTTTGAAAAGATTTTGGAAAAATAGGAAAAGTAGTCAGACTTCTGTCCACAGAGGGAAGATTTATATACACAGGTCTAAATTTAAAAAATTCCATTTTCTAGCATATATGAAACCAGAGAGGGCTTCTCCTTAATTGCTTAATTTTCTACAACATTAAAAACTATCATTAAATTGGCTAGGATTCTCCACGCCATTTTTAACTTTCTTCTCCCATTTCCTGTTCATTATTAGTTTTTTTTTTAATTTACAAACTCTGAAAGGATCTAGAAAAATGACAGTGGAAGTGGGAAGTGCAGAGCTCTTCCACAGTAGCTCTAAGTATTACAGAGGGATATTTTCTTAGAGCAGAGCAGACCCTATATAACTGTTTGAGAAACACTTTATGGTGCAAAGATTCCAGTAATTTTTTTTCTACCTTATTTTACATGGTTCAGTTTTCATAATGCAAAGCTGGTTAATGCTATGAGCTGCTGCTTTGGTGAGTTTTCTAAATTAATTTCCATTTTCCTTATAACTGTTATTAGTTTCTCTTAGGTTTTGGCATTAGGTTTTGTGACAGTCTTAATTTCTAGTATCTTTGTGAGTTGCCTGCTTTTAATGTAATATTAATATTTCTGTGAAAAACTGAGAGATAATGTATAAGCAAATACCAGTGAGACTCTTCTTGAGTGAGAAATCTCATCTTAACGTAAATGAAAATAAGTGTGTTACAGATTTTTGTCTTGGTTGACTACAAAGTGTAGCAACAGGGCTTTGTGATTTCTTGTGTTTTAAACTTTACTCATAAGTAACATTGTTTTTTATTATGTGATTAAAATATCATGTATGACAAATAACTTGACAAACTAGCTTCGGATATGCTATAAATGTCTGGCTTAAAATTATTTTTGAGGCAGCCACCTCAACTTTAATCTGTATGCCGATCTTAAGGAATATTGCTGCAAAAAATTGTGACAAAGTACCCCCAAAGCATACATATTCATGGCCATCGCTTCATGTGTCTCCTCAAATTCATGATTGCAGCCAATGTAGTGACAGAAGCTTGGGGAAGGATATCCAAGAAAGTGAAACATAAGCTACACGGAGTAGTTCCTCATCTTTATCAGGTATTAAAAACATCAGCATGAGAGCAATTGATATGCAGGGGGATATCGCCTTCGAAGTATAAGACTTTGAAGGCTTTTTCTGATATGCTGAAAATGGAAAAAGTGGGAAGCAGGGCTTCGGAATTCATGTGCTTCTTTTTTTGAAATTTACTCTTTGGCCTTGTCAGCTTTGATTAAGATTAGAACCACCAAACTTTTCATATAGTGTACATAAATTCATACCTGGATCAAGGATCGAATGTTGCTGTGTCTATTGTTGAGGAAAAAGTCTATACATGTAGTTATTGTGGGGTTGGGCTGGAGCACCTTTTATGGGTTTCTGAGAACTGTGCACATCTCTTCCGAAGCCTGGATTCAGTGACGTCACAGTGGGAGTTGAGACCAACGAAGTTTGGGGTGCCTATGTCATGGAAGTCAGCCATACCACAGTTAGAACGTTTTACCCTTAGAGAGCCAGCTGGTAAATATTTGTCAGTACACTGACATTATTAGAGCCTTTGTTAAATCTTCTTTCCTGTGAATTACATGGTTTTATTTTCTTTCTTTATGTTAAACTCCACAGCATTCATCACTGTGATTGAGCAATGATATTGAATCTGAATTTCCATACATTTACTTTTACCCAAGAGTAGTCACCCATGTTATAGCACTGTTTTTGCCTCTTGTTTTTTAAATAAGGAATTTGGGGCTAGCAGGTGACATGTTGGTTAAGGGCACTGGATTCCCACATGGCCCACCACGGTTTGAGTCCTGGATCTGGTGGCTTGCTTTCTCTCTCTCTCTCTGTCCCTCTCTGGTCAAATTAAAAAATAAATAAAGTTAAATCAAATAATTCTGAAAATATAAATAAAGAATTATTAGCTTATGATGAATAACTACAAAAAGGCAGCAACTATAAACTAGATCCTCTTTAATCTCACTTTGTTTTTTTTTGTTTTGTTTTGTTTTTGCTTTTTATTGCTATAGGGCATTCACATGTGCCAGGGAGAAATAGAGGATATGTACAAAGAGAGGGAAAGTGATAAATTACCTCTCAGGGGGATGGCCACACCACAATCCATTTTCCTCTGCTCTTCTCTTGGGATTTTGGGTGCACACGTACACGACCTGGCTTGATGTTCAAGCTACCTGGTCAGAGACAGAAACTAGGGAGTTGGCCACATGGAATCTAGCACTTAACAACCGCACCATTTGCTGGCCCCTCCTCTCTCTATTTTTTTTTTTTTTTAATCATTAGTCACTCCAAGCTACAAGGTGCACTTCTATCCCCTCCTCCCCTTTTTAAAAACTTCAACATCAATTAGAGGATGAAGTCCTCCAGTGATGTTAATAATGGATTTAATTTCTCTTGTTCTAGAAACTATCTTATAAATGAATGTCTTTGGTTTGGGGTCCTGCTTCCAGCTCTGCTCCGTCACTATGAAGCATGGAGGCTTTCCTGGGGTTAGGTGTTGGGAAAAGAGTATCCAGGAGAACTCTGAGCAGTCAAGAAGCAGGGAATCTAGGAAACTGCTGGCATCTTCCATTTCTCTCAACCTCCTAGGAATTTTTTGTTTCCTTGGTCTTTCAAATAATCCTTTCATCATTGTTTATTGTACTTAATAGGTTGCGTTTATATCTCAGACTTCAACTTTACACACACACAAAAACAAAAACCAATTGATAGGGAAGACGACCATATAGTCATGTAGGTGACCTGGGTAAGAAAGCAATTTGTCATCCCTTTAAACTGGTATTTTTAAAATGCATGTTCAATATTTATTTGAGGAAGAGGGAATGCCAGTACCTGTTAGAAATCCTTTGTTGTGTCAACTTGAAAGCACTATTCCTGTCTCTTCTGCAGGACCAATTTGCATGTATCTAGCTGTGAAAAGAACAGAGGACACAGGGCTGAATTAACTGGCACCATATTTTTGAATTAATTCAGTTATATTCTAGTGCTCCTTAGAGAAGTGCTTCCCAACTTTTTGCAGTCACGTTTCTTACTAGGAAATCTCGTTGAAAGCATATTCGGCAATTCTCTTTCAGTTGGTCAGAGAGTCTACGTTTCTAACAAGATCCCACATGATGCTGATGGAAAGATTGATATTTTTATATGAAAAGGGGGAGAAGAATAAGCTAGTTTTTTAAAAAAAATTTTATGAATTCTTAAAACATTTTTTTGGGGGGATGAAAGGAGGAGTAGGTTGCCAACAGTAAGAAATGGCCTACTTGTTTTAGACGTCTTGGCAAAGATGGAGGCTTATCCTCTCAGGAGAGAATGATATGAGTCTGTGATTTTAGAGTTTAAATTTCAAAGTTACTGCTTGGAATATGAACTATGGAAGCCCTGATAGACCTATACTTGTAACTATTTAAAAAATGGTAAAACTTTGATCTTCTTAGTAAAAATCTTTGTTAAAATATTCTATTGAAAGGAGGAATAAAGGATACTAAAACAGGAAAACTGAAGCTTACTATTTATGAAGTAGGGAATACCATCAACCCTTGGAAGTGATATTTCCATAAGCATTGTCATGATAACCAAGATAACCAGATGAATTTTCTTCTTTAGGTACTAGGATTGGGTTTATGAATATAGGGATATACAGTTTTTATATGGAAACCAGATTTTCCTCCCCTCATGAAGTGTTTTTTTTTCTTTTTCTTTTTTTGAGAGGCTTTTCCTATAGGGCACGTGTGCTTACCAGAAAGACTGAGAGAGACAGAGAGACAGAAAGTGAGAAATCACCCCCCAGGAGGAATGGCCATGCCGCAATCCCTTCTCCTCCACTTTTACCCAAGAGCAGTCACCCATGTTATAGCACTGTTTTTGCCTCTTGTTTTTTAAATAAGGAATTTGGGGCTAGCAGGTGACATGTTGGTTAAGGGCACTGGATTCCCACATGGCCCACCACGGTTTGAGTCCTGGATCTGGTGGCTTGCTTTCTCTCTCTCTCTCTGTCCCTCTCTGGTCAAATTAAAAAATAAATAAAGTTAAATCAAATAATTCTGAAAATATAAATAAAGAATTATTAGCTTATGATGAATAACTACAAAAAGGCAGCAACTATAAACTAGATCCTCTTTAATCTCACTTTGTTTTTTTTTTTTTTTTTTTTGTTTTTTTGTTTTTTTGTTTTTGCTTTTTATTTTCCTCTGGTATTCACATGTGCCAGGGAGAAATAGAGGATATGTACAAAGAGAGGGAAAGTGATAAATTACCTCTCAGGGGGATGGCCACACCACAATCCATTTTCCTCTGCTCTTCTCTTGGGATTTTGGGTGCACACGTACACGACCTGGCTTGATGTTCAAGCTACCTGGTCAGAGACAGAAACTAGGGAGTTGGCCACATGGAATCTAGCACTTAACAACCGCACCATTTGCTGGCCCCTCCTCTCTCTATTTTTTTTTTTTTTTAATCATTAGTCACTCCAAGCTACAAGGTGCACTTCTATCCCCTCCTCCCCTTTTTAAAAACTTCAACATCAATTAGAGGATGAAGTCCTCCAGTGATGTTAATAATGGATTTAATTTCTCTTGTTCTAGAAACTATCTTATAAATGAATGTCTTTGGTTTGGGGTCCTGCTTCCAGCTCTGCTCCGTCACTATGAAGCATGGAGGCTTTCCTGGGGTTAGGTGTTGGGAAAAGAGTATCCAGGAGAACTCTGAGCAGTCAAGAAGCAGGGAATCTAGGAAACTGCTGGCATCTTCCATTTCTCTCAACCTCCTAGGAATTTTTTGTTTCCTTGGTCTTTCAAATAATCCTTTCATCATTGTTTATTGTACTTAATAGGTTGCGTTTATATCTCAGACTTCAACTTTACACACACACAAAAACAAAAACCAATTGATAGGGAAGACGACCATATAGTCATGTAGGTGACCTGGGTAAGAAAGCAATTTGTCATCCCTTTAAACTGGTATTTTTAAAATGCATGTTCAATATTTATTTGAGGAAGAGGGAATGCCAGTACCTGTTAGAAATCCTTTGTTGTGTCAACTTGAAAGCACTATTCCTGTCTCTTCTGCAGGACCAATTTGCATGTATCTAGCTGTGAAAAGAACAGAGGACACAGGGCTGAATTAACTGGCACCATATTTTTGAATTAATTCAGTTATATTCTAGTGCTCCTTAGAGAAGTGCTTCCCAACTTTTTGCAGTCACGTTTCTTACTAGGAAATCTCGTTGAAAGCATATTCGGCAATTCTCTTTCAGTTGGTCAGAGAGTCTACGTTTCTAACAAGATCCCACATGATGCTGATGGAAAGATTGATATTTTTATATGAAAAGGGGGAGAAGAATAAGCTAGTTTTTTAAAAAAAATTTTATGAATTCTTAAAACATTTTTTTGGGGGGATGAAAGGAGGAGTAGGTTGCCAACAGTAAGAAATGGCCTACTTGTTTTAGACGTCTTGGCAAAGATGGAGGCTTATCCTCTCAGGAGAGAATGATATGAGTCTGTGATTTTAGAGTTTAAATTTCAAAGTTACTGCTTGGAATATGAACTATGGAAGCCCTGATAGACCTATACTTGTAACTATTTAAAAAATGGTAAAACTTTGATCTTCTTAGTAAAAATCTTTGTTAAAATATTCTATTGAAAGGAGGAATAAAGGATACTAAAACAGGAAAACTGAAGCTTACTATTTATGAAGTAGGGAATACCATCAACCCTTGGAAGTGATATTTCCATAAGCATTGTCATGATAACCAAGATAACCAGATGAATTTTCTTCTTTAGGTACTAGGATTGGGTTTATGAATATAGGGATATACAGTTTTTATATGGAAACCAGATTTTCCTCCCCTCATGAAGTGTTTTTTTTTCTTTTTCTTTTTTTGAGAGGCTTTTCCTATAGGGCACGTGTGCTTACCAGAAAGACTGAGAGAGACAGAGAGACAGAAAGTGAGAAATCACCCCCCAGGAGGAATGGCCATGCCGCAATCCCTTCTCCTCCATTCTCCTCTTGAGATCTTGGGCACGCATGCACATGTGCCCAGTGTGAGTTCAAGCCACCGGGTCTGAGTCTTGAACTGCGGTCAACTACATGAGAGTCCAGCGACATAGCCATTATGCTAACGGTTGGGTTCCCCCCCCCATGAAGTTTTAAACTATGTAACTGAGCAAACTATAAGCTGCCTATGATGTGCCTTGCCAGGCACACGCTAGATGCCCAATAAATATTTACTGAATGAATTGGATCCATGGGGAACCCATATATTTTGTTCACAAAATTGCCTACATAATTTAGACAACGCCTGCTACAAGCTCATGGTTTTTGAAGTGACTACTCTCATACTTTCCTCTTCAGACCTTAAAATGGGTAACACCTGCTTTTAGGCTTTCTGATCCAATACCCACAGTGTCGGCAAAACTACCACCATTTTAGCCAATACTGAGCTCGCTCCTTCCCAGACAGCCATGGCACTTATTCTGCTTCATACTATTGCTATTATTTAGCAAAGATTGCACCTCCAAAAACAGTGGACTTTTTTTTTAAAGTTATGATTTTTGGTTTGCATATATTCAATGTTTATCTTTGTGGTATATAGCATTTTTTTAAAGTTTTTTTTTTTTTCCCTCCATAGGATGTGTATACTCACTAGAGAGAAAGAGACAGTGAGAGGGAAGTGAGAAATTATTCTCCAGGGGAAGGGGGCGTGGTCATGCTGCAGTCCCCTCTCTTCCATTCTCCTCTTCGAATTTTGGGCATGCATGCACACGTGCTCAGTGCGATTTTTAAGCTGTCAGTTCTGGGACTCAAACCACCGTCAACCATGTGGGAGTCTGTCACCCTAACTACTATGCCACCTGCTGGCCCCAGAATGGTTTTTTAAAAGCATGCATACAGTGTTCAACAATGAAATCAAGATATACACATACTTATCTTCTTCAATGTTAAACATTATATTATGTTGTGCACATTTGATAATAGTTCTCCTAGTTATTTTGGAAATATATATTAAATTGTTCATGCTTTTTACTTTTAAAAATAGAGAAAGTCATTTTATTTTTTCAAATTCTATTGGACTTAACACAGAGTTAGACATAGAGAACATTATCAACTGACAATTATTAAATTGATATTTTTTGATAAGTGACTGTTGATTATCATTTATTTGGTAAATGTCTGTGTTACATATTTCAGGCAGAGCCCAACTCTTCCATATTCAGCCAAAATAAATCTTTGCTTTCAGATTTATTTTATTTTTTATTTATTTTTTATCACTCAGGCTTTTAAATACTGACAGGATAAGATAGCTCTTGATTAAAAAAAAAGGGGGGGAGGTTAGGTATGTTTCTCCAAGGCTCAGCTAGGCATGATTGTCACCGTATTTCCCCAAGGTACAATTGAGAATGGCTTTTGTTATATTTCCATTAGATCTGCTGCTTGATGTTTTTCAAAGGGTCAGCTGAGCATGATTTTGCTGTGATTACTTCAACCAATCAATACACAGAGAGGATGAAATCCCACTGAATCACAGGGAAACATAACTAAGCATTTTTTAGAGCATGTTAAAGCATATAATAGCTACCATTATGGAAAACTTAGTCTAGATGAGATCCTCTTGTAGGTGGTTTAATTTAAGACTTTATTTAATCTTTGTGACAGTTCAATGAAGTAGGTAATAATATAATCCCCATATATAATGAGAGACTGAGGCTCAGAGAACTAACATCACTTTCCCAATATTGTGGGGCCTGGAAAATGCGGAACTCAGAACCAGGCTGTCTGTCTCTAAGGCTGTGCTGTCTAATATATTAGCCACAAGCCACAAGTGGCTATTAAAATGGATGAAGATGAAATAAAATTCAAAATTCAGTTGATCACCCTAACCACATTTCAAATTCTCAAAGGCCACATGCTCCTAAGGGTGACCACGCTGGATAGCTCAGACCCAGAACATTCCTCTCATTACAGAAAGGTCTATTGGACAGCGCTGCTCTAGTGTCTGCACCTGCTGGGAACCTGCTGCCTGTGCTACCTTTCTGAGAAGCACCCTGTGAAAAGACCTGGAGGCTGACAAGGGCCACTTTTGGACAGATGTATGTGGGGTTGAAGGCCTCAGAGGCAGGGGAGGGGAGGGAGGAAGCGTCTTACATCCTGGGCCATCTGGGACTAATCTCCCCTGGAGTATCCTGGGGAACAGCTGTGACAAGGGAGCATCTCCTCCCTTTCCTGCTATGGAGCTAGGGAGTTTGGGACAACTACTGTAAAGGTGAAGTGGTCTGGTCGGAGAGAAGAAGGGAGGAGGTTTGCACGTCAGTAGTCAATGAAAACCACCTTCCTTAGAGTTGCCCTTAGAGCCTTTCCCTCTAGAAAAGCAAGATTTCACCCAGTTCTCAGAGAAGGCATTGGAGAAGTAGACAAGCTCAGCACATACCTCATCAGCTTCCACCTCACTGCCTACCCTGTGCCCACTGGGACATGGGTGTCCTGGCCACTCTAGATTTACTATCCGTTTTTGGTTTATCGACAGACTCGTAGAACTGGTATTCTGATCGTTTCATACCTACTGAGGTATCTCAGTACAGATCCAACATCTCAGACACTCTGACCATGCATTGAAATAAAAAATAACAACTGTGACATACACATGATACATTCAGGTACTGTCTCTAGTACTATAGGAGATTACGCATAAACTATAGCTATTTTTTAATATTATATGGGTATATATATTTGAATTTCATAATTCTATGAGATATGTGTCATTACATTTTAAAAAGCGTTTCCAGGGACCAGTGGATGGCATAATGGTTACATCACTGGACTCCCACATAGTCTCCAGTGGTTTGTGTCCCAGACCCAGCAGCTTGAAACTCACACTGGGTGCATGTGTGAATATGTGCCACATCCTGAGTAGAGAATTGAGGAGAAGGGATTGTGGTGTGCCCATTCCCCTGGAGGGGTGGGTGATTTCTCACTTTCTGTTCCTCTGGCAAGCGCATGCGCCCTAGCAAAAATCTCTCAAAAGAAGCTTATCCACTTATCTGTTCTATGAGAGAGAGACAAGGAGAGAGAAAGAGAGAAATAAGAAGATAGGCACCCCCAATATGATGTTCACACTGTGATCTATCCCTAGCCTTAGCCAGCCCAGATTCTGAGCACATGCATGCATACCTGCCACGTGCAGGAAGCACCAGGATGTGAACCCAGGACCTCCCTATGTGGATCCAATTGTGTTACTGCTGCACTATCTGGGTCCTATTATTGCTAGTAATATTATCATTCTCAGTTTACTCAGCATGAAATCCAGGCACGGTGACTTGTTCGCGCAGCTATGGATTGGCAGAGTGGAAGGTGAGCCCAGTCGGTGTGAACCCTTAGTCCACCCTCTTCACTGCTACCCTAGGTTGCTTTGCTGGCCCAGCACCATGTTGCACCAAGTTGCAACTTCCTATGTTCTTTATATTAACACTCATTTGGTGCTTAGTTTGGTATGGCTTGCATAGGATCTTTCTCTCCTATAGTATGCCAGGCACAGTGTGGACTAGTATCCACTGAATTTCTAGAAACAATGTATTTTGATTGATAAATATCAACAATGGTGACAAGTGTATAGTAATGGGACTGGGCATTTTCTATCTGTTCTACATCAAACTAGAATTTCTACTTAGGGGCCAGATGGTGGCACAGGGTTAATGCAACTAGATCTACATGAGGAGGTCCAAGGTCTGCACTCTGAGGGCACCCCGCACACACTGGGCATGTGTTTGCATGCTCTGATCCTGGTTGGCTTGAGCTGGGATGGACTGCGGCATGCATACCCTGTTGGGAGTGCTTTGCTCTCTCATGGAAGAGGTAAGTGAATAAACTTAAAAAGAGAATTTCTACTCTGTCCAGTGGTAAATTTGATTTAAGTAAATATTTATAACTGAGTACATTTTAAAATTTGTCCTAGGGACAAAAATTTGATTTAAATTGCCTTTCTCTCCAGATATCTGTGTTTTAGTCATGAACAACTGTGTATTCACTCTCAAGAGTATTGTTTTTAAGTTTAGGAAGCATTATTTGAGAATAATAGAAGTGGTGATGAAACAAATAAATACAACAGTTAATATTCCGTTAATTGTTATAAGTGTATGCACTGCCAGTACTGCTAATATAAAACACAAAAGGCTGATTTCCAGGAAATTGGTACAGTGTTATGAACAAAACTAACTGGAAAAAAACAAAAAGTACCCAGAGGCTGCATTTTCACCACTTTGTGAAAGCCGAGTACCAGCCTTTTTTAGACTGACTGGGATTGCTTGTCTACCAGTTAATTCTGCTTTGTAGGTAACACTCTAGCAGGCAGTGTGTGGAGGACTAAAGAATTTGTAAAAGGAAGAAAAGTTGAAGAATATTCTCTGAGAATATGGTAGACGTGGCATCAATGCCTAATCTCTCATGTAGGGACAAGTTCTTATTTCCTATGCGGTTTGAAAACCTATATCAACTCAAATGATAGCAAATTGGAGGATTTTTGAGTCATTTGATCAACCTCAATGTGGTGCTAAAACTACAGTGCAATTCTGGTGAACTCCGATCAGGGTGCAGGGATGAAATACAGTTGAACCAGCCATCTGTGGGAAACAGATTATGAAAGATGATAAACCGACCTGCACTGAAGGAGCTCCGATGGGGCTAACCTAAGAACAGGAACAGGACAGAAATTCTGATAATGATTCTCAGAAAAGTCATGATGTATTTTTTTAAAAAGAATTATTTATTTTAATTTTATTTACTCATTCATTTATTTTAATTTGACCAGAGAGAGACACAGAGAGACTTAGAGAGAGAGAGAGAGAGAGAAAGTGAGAAAGCAAATCACCAGGTCCGGGACTCGAACAACAGTCAGCCATGTGGGAGTGTCCAACACCCTAACCACCATGCCACCTGCTGGTCCCAGTCATGATGTATTTTTCTTTTTCTTTCTTTTTTTTTTTTTAAGAATTATTCATCTTTATTTATTTATTTATTTTAATTTGACCAGAGAGGGACAGAGCTAGACAGAGAAAGTGAGAAAGCAAGACACCAGGTAGAGGACTTGAACTGCTGTCGGCATGTGGGAGTCCAGTGCCTTAACCACCATACCACCTGCCAGCCCTGTGCTGTTTTTCTATGTAAAATTGTGTCATGACTTTTCTGATGATCATAGTTTCCCACAAGGTTTCTTTTGGTAAATATGACTGGGAGAACTCAAAGGCAGAAGGAAAGCTCTGAAAACTATACCAGTGGTCACAACACAGACAGCCTTCACAGCGGTGCTGAGTCACGTGTACTAGCCACATCCACACAGGCCTGCAGCATCGTCCCGAGAGAGCGAAGTGAGCTAAAGATAATATGATATCTCATTTCAACCTTAAACACGCGTAACTTCTAAGGACACTGATGGAGATTATACTTTCATAACACTAGTCACTCAACGTGTCTTTGTGTTACAGGGAACATAAATATCTTGTAGTTGTTTTGTTTGGTATGTGTTCATTAAGAATCTGAAGAAGCTAGGACCAGCAGTTAGCGTAATGGCTATGTTGCTGAACTCCCATGTGGTCGACTGTGGTTCAAGTCCTGGACCTGGTGGCTTAAACTCACACTAGGTGTGTGTGCATGTGTGCCCAGATCCGAGAGGAGAATGGAAGAGAAGGGATTATGGCGTGGCCTGGGGGCGATTTCTCGCTTTCTGTCTATCTCTGGCGAGTGCACATGCCCTGTAACAACAACAACAACAACAACAAAAAAAAAAAAAAAAAAAAAAAAAAAAAAAAAGAAGAAGAATCTGAAGAAGCCTAAAATAAGACTTTAAATAATAGTAAAGTTTACTAAGAATATAGGGAAGGCAAGAGCAGGGTAATATAAGTATGCTTGGGATAACAATAGTGTGATTTCACGTAGCCTGATCTATTTGTCCTTATGGACCCCAGATAGTTCAGGCCCCCTAGAATAAAGCTATGAGACAGTAAAGGGTAGGTATAATGACTAGGCCATGAGGATGGCCACATCTGGTTTGAAAGTCCAGAAACATAAACAATGCCACTCACAGCTGCCAGTAACCAGACCTTGAGCTGCCATAGATTTATTTCTTCATTTAATAGGCATATTACTGTATAGTATGGAAATGTCTCAGGAACTGAATATGCTCACATGAATGACTTTGTACCTGGGAGGAAAAGGGCCCTCTCAGCTGAAATTAAACAGATATGAACTATATAGAAATGGCAAATTTTAACAAAAATCCCCACAGTTGAAATCGAATCAGTTACTCTTTTATTGGCCAAAACCTGAATCCAATTATCTTTTTGCCTTAAAGAGACAATTAAAAAAACTCAGACAATAATCCCTTAAACTCAGACAGTCAATGATTTTTCAAATGAAAGCTTTTGAATCCAATCAAGATTTGCATAAAGATGGAAACATGGGGAACCAGCAGTTAGCGTAATGGCTATGTCGCTGGACTCCCACGTAGTCGACCGCGGTTCGTGTCCCGGACCCGGTGGCTTAAAACTCACGCCGGGCGCGTGTGCGTGCGTGCCCAAGATCCCGAGAGGAGAATGGAGGAGAAGGGATTGATGATTTTTCAAATGAAAGCTTTTGAATCCAATCAAGATTTGCATAAAGATGGAAACATGGTCTGTTTCCTTTTTTTTTTTCTTTTGCAATCTAATGTATTTATTCTGTAGTCACTACTATTGTGTAAGGAAACGTAAGGAGAGACTTTGTAAATTAGTCTACCTACTTTCTTCAAATCGTTTAGGACAGTCTTTGCGTGGATTTCCCACCAGCTGCTAAATTGGCTGACGGTGTTTTCACAGGGCTCGGCCTGCCAGTTGATGGTGATCAAGGAACAGGGATTTTGTGGATATAAAGGATAGAAGTTGAAAAATGAAATTACATTAAAAAATAAACCCGGCTTGAGTTTTGTAAGTACTTCAGCTCACAGATATTTTAATTTACTTTTAGAGGTATATTTACTTAGGTTTTTAAAAATGAATTTTTTCATTTCCAAACTATAGCTATAGATATTAAGTCAAAGGTTGGTTAATACTCAGCTTTTCAGAAAGTGGTGAATGATATCACCTATGTTATGTTTAAAGTGAGAAGTAAAATGAAAATGGACTTCTTACCATCTTCCTTCCTTGCCTTCCTCCCTTTCTATCTTCTTCTGTCTTTGTACATTCTTTTTATTAAACTAGTTTGTTTTTTAATCAGCATATAAAACTGTGTGCATTTATTATGTACAACGTGATGTTTTGAGATATACACACACATACACATATGTTGTAGAATGGCTAAATCATGCTAATTAACACATGCATTACCGCAAAAAGTTACAGTTTTTGTGCTGAGGACACTTAAAATTTACTCTTAGCAGTTTTCAAGAATGCAATTTATTATTATTAACTTGAGTAAGCATGCTGCACATCTCTTTTTTATTTAATTTTTCTTTTTTTTGGAGAGGTTTTTGCTATAGGCCACGTACGCTCACCAGAAAAACAGAGAGAGACAGAGAGACAAAAAGAAAGTGAGAAATCACCCCCCCCCAGGGGGGATGGCCACGCCGCAACCCCTTCTCCTCTAGGGATCTTGGGCATGCACGCACATGTGCCCGGCGTGAGTTTAAGCTGCGGGGTCCAGGACTCCAACCGTGGTTGACCACGTGGGAGTCCAGCGACATAGCCGTTATGCTAACTGCTGGTCCCTGCACATCTCTTTAACACAGTCCTACTATCCAGCTGAAACTTCATATCCCCCGAATATCTCCTATGCCTCCTCTGCTCCCCAGCCTCACCTCCAGCCCCTGGCAACCACCATTAAACTTCCTACTAATACTTCTGGGAGATCAGTCTTTTTAGATTCCACAAGTGAGATTGTATAGTATCTATCTTTCGGGTTTCAAAAACCCCCAACGTTTAGTTTTTGTCGTCTTTTCTATTATGTTTCTAGTCTCTATTTCATTTATTTCTGCTGTGGTCTTAATTTTTTCCTTTTTTATTTATACTTTGGGCTTTTTCTAGTTTCTTGGAGTGAAATGTTATATTTTTTACTTAAGATTTTTCTTCTTTTAAAAAAAGTTCATTTACTGGGGCCAGCAGATAGTGTAGTAGTTACAGTGCTGGACTTCCACGTGGCTGACTGCAGTTCAAGTCCTGAACCTGGTGGCTTGAAAAGCAAACCAGGTGCATGTGTGTGGGTGCCCAAAATCCCAGGAGGAAAAGAGATTGTGGTATGGACAAACCTGTTGGAGGAGGATTTCTCACTTTCCTTCTCACTCTCTCTCTCTGGTGAGTGCATGCATCCTATGGCAAAAACCTTTAAAAAAAAGTTTATCTATTGAGAGAAAAAACTAAGAAAAGAGAAAGAGAAGCACCTTCAATGAAAGATCGTGTACTGATCCTCCCCAGCCTTCCCAACCAGCTGGGATCATGGCACGTATATGTACCTTTTATGGGCAGGTCACACGTACACCAGGAGCCACCCCAGTCTTCCATATGGCTTTAGCATCGTAGAACTTGTGCTACCATTGTGCCGCTGTAGCTGGGTCAAGATTTTTCTTTTTTTTTTGGAGAGATTTTCACTGTAGGGCGTGTGCGCTCGCCAGACAGACAGAGAGAGACATAGAGACAGAAAGCGAGAAATCACCCCCCAGGGGGGATGGTCACGCCGCAATCCCTTCTCCTCCATTCTCCTCTCGGGATCTTGGGCACGCATGCACACGCGCCCGGCGTGAGTTTTAAGCCACCAGGTCCGGGACACGAACCGCGGTCGACTACGTGGGAGTCCAGCGACATAGCCATTACGCTAACTGCTGGTTCCCCAAGATCTTTCTTCTTTTTGAATGCAGGCATTGATTGCTACTAACTTATCTTTTAAAACTGTTTTTTAACTTTATCCAATACGTTTTAGTATGTTGTGTTTCCATTTTCATTTGTCTCAAAATTTTTTCCAAGTTTTCTGATTTCTCAGTTCACTTGTAGATCATTCAAGTGCCTGTAATTTCTATGTATTTGTGAATTTTCTAGAGTTCTTCCTATCATTTTAAATTGTTTTGATGACTATGCAATTATTGAGCCCTGTTAGTGAAAACTATCTTGTGAAATACAAAATTGGTTTAATGTACTTCTTGGGGAAATGATTCATTTTGATGGCCTACATAGTGTTTTGCTCATACTCTCTCCATGACTCCCACTCTTACATTTACCTTCCCTCCCCCAAAAAACACTCTGGCTATTTTAAACTGATAAATGAGTAGAGACTGGACTTGGCAGCATGTCTGTCTGCTTACATCTCTCCTGAGTTAATGTGTTTTGAGAGAAAAGATTGGTTCTTTTGACACTGGTTCTTGGAGTCTTTAAATATCTATATGCACATGTCTCTAATATTTAAGGTCATCACTTAGGAAGGTCATCACTTAGGCAGAAAGTGAGTGGATGCCAAAACACACAAAATATGAAGGCAGAATGTTCTTATTTTCCTCTAACACATATGGAAGTTTGTTTGTTTTTTTGTTTTAAAGAGAAATTTTTGCTATAGGGTGCATGTGCTCGCTGGAGAGACTGAGAGAGACAAGGACACAGAAAGCAAGAAATCACCCCCAAGTGGGGGATGGCCATGCCACAATCCTTTCTCCATTCTCCTCTCGGGATCTTGGGCCTGCTCGCACATGCACCCTGTGTGAGTTTAAGTCACTGCATCCAGGATTTGAACCACGGTCGACTATGTGGGAGTCTAGTGATGTAACCATTTTGCCATCTGCTGGTCCTACAACACATATGCATTAAATGCCCACTCTGTGCCAGCCACTAGTATTGGCAAAACATTCATTAAAGTGAACCTCTGACGACCCACCTAGGATTTGGAAACTCCTTGTTATGGTCTAACATCTTCAATGGTGCATGAAAACAAGTTATAAACTACCAACATATTTTCTTGTTCCTCAAAGTTTTATATATTTTTCTTTGTTTTGTCATTGATTACATTTCAAGTACTTTTAGACAAGGGCCCTACCTTAAAATTTTAGCCAAATTCAGTACCAGCACACGCAGTGTAACTTTAGCAACACAGAATATTTAAAATAATCAAACAGAGATTCCCTATTGCAGCTCTGCTGAAAAGCCCCTTGTGCTCATTTTCAATTAGAGACTCTATTACACTCTCCACCACCCACTGGGGCTATATTGAGAAACAAATTTGAAGGCCTCAACCAGGAGGTTAGGAATAATATTAGGTTGTTAGGAAAGTCATGATGCAAAGAAAAAATACGTCATGACTGGGAACCAGCAGTTAGCATAATGGCTATGTCACTGGACTCCCATGTAGTCGACCACGGTTCGTGTCCCGGACCCGGTGGCTTAAAACTCATGCTGGGTGCATGTGCGTGTGTGCCCAAGATCCCAAGAGGAGAATGGAGGAGAAGGGATTGCGGCGTGGCCATCCCCGCTGGGGGGTGATTTCTCGCTTTCTGTCTCTCTGTCTCTCTCTGTCTGTCTGGCGAGCACACGCACCCTATAGCGAAAACCTCTCCAAAAAAAAAAAGAAAAAGAAAAAAATACATCATGACTTTCCTGACAACCCAATATATAACTTTCTTCACATGGTAATTGAAATGAGGGAAGTTACCATTCCAAAATTTTTGCCAAATGTCAATTATAAATATAATATATATAAATGTATTATAAATTATAAATTTACAGTGGCCAGGCTATGTGCTTGCTTGTCTTTCTGTGTTTGATACTTATTTAATTGAAGCAATGCTGTATTCAAACAAAAATAGCTAACCTTTCTGAAGATGTGTAACTAAATGTAGTTATTATTCCACTGATCTGGAATTCTAAAAGATGGATTTCTTTGTTACCAGTCATTTGTTGTTTCTGTTGCTTGCTTTCTTTCTGAACTACAAAAGGAGAATTTCAAACAAAGATTGTTAGGTTCAGTATCAAACCCCAACAGCTGATGAAATCTGGAGTCCTTGGATTCAACTGTATCTGCTAATAGGAATCCACACCGAGACCTAGCTGGGCTTCTGCAAGGACTCCTCAGGGAGTATATTAAGATTTTGTGCATGCTCAAGTCCTGGTATCTGTGGACTGGGGATTAGAAATGTCCTTATTTATTTGTTCAATAGTATCAGCATGGTGGTCCTTAGAGTTTATTGCTAATACTAAGGCAGCTACTAAAAAAAATAAGAAAAGTTACATCAATGGAGGAGAAGGGACTGCAGCATGGCCATCCCCCTGGGGAGTGATTTTTCACTTCCTGTATCTCTGTCTCTGTCTTTCTGGTGAGTGCACATACCCTATAGCAAAAACTTCTCCAAAAAGAAAGAAAAAAGAAGAGAGTGCTGGTATTCTGAAGCAAAAGCTTATTTTCTCTTTGGAGAGTGTGGTGAAGATTTTGTCACATGGGGGAAACTTCAATGCATTGCTGACTCAAGGAGAAAAGCATACCCAAGGCAAGTTGAGAGAACTGGTAGAGTCCTGAGTGGTGTAAAGAACTGCTGAACTAAATTGTATGCAAAGGCCACTCTATCTTTGAACTTCTTTCTACATGATACGTTAAATCACTGTCATCATTTATTAAGCCAGTTGCTTAGGTACTCTGGTACTTGAAGTCAAAACATCTTACCTAAGACAACTATTACTTTTTTCTTTTTTTTTTTTTGGAGAGGCTTTTGTGATAGGGCATGTGCGCTCACCAGAAAGAGAGAGAGAGACAGAGAGACAGAATCCCTTCTCCTCCATTCTCCTCTCAGGATCGTGAGCAGGCACACACATGCACCCAGTGTGAGTTTAAGACACTGGGTCTAGGACTTGAACCCTGGTCGACTACATGGGAGTCCAGAGACATAGCCGTTATGCCAACTGCTGTTCCCGACAATGATTACTTTTTATTTATCTTCTGTGTATGTCAAAACTCTAAACATTAACTCATTTCATTTTTATACTGGCCTGGGAAGTGAACACCTTTATCTCCATTGGACAAATGAGAAAGCCACGACTCAGAATTATTGCTCAAGGTGGCAGAGCAGGAATTTGGTTCTTGTTTCACCAAACCTAAAGAGTAGACTTTTTTCTTTTCATTTCATACAATCCCAATGTTGGAGCCCCAGGTCACTTGCAGATGTTTCACTGAAGTTCTGTGTTTGATGTTTCTCATTGAAAAGCCTACTTTCTGAAAGTACTTCTATCCACCACCAATGTTAGTTAAAATATAGGCCAAACGATAGACAGTTTTTTTTTTTTTCTTTTAACAAGGGATTCAGGAAATACAAATCAAAATAACAACAATGTGAGAATCCATTTTTAAGTGTTGGTTGTCAGAAAAGTCATGACACATTTTTGCATAGAAAAACAGAAAATGTGTCATGACTCTCCTGACAACCCAACATAGTCAAGTATTTAAGGAATGGGATGGAATGGACTGAAAGTAGTTCCTTCAGTGGTAGCATGAAATAGAAAGTGTGGGGGTTTAGGATTAGACAGACATGGGGAAAAAATTCAAGCTTTAGGTACCTTTTGCAGGGTAGTAGATTAGATATGCCAAATAGATATGCCATCAAAACCTACCTAAAATCCAAAAGAATATAAAAACACAACAAAGTTAGCAATGGCAGTGACAAAGAGAAAGAGACGGTAGTTCCGAATCAGGCCTGACTTTTCGTTAACTGCATAGCCAAAGGGAAAGGATTGAGAATCACTTTCCCAGATATGGGATGTACCCTGTGCTCCACCTGAGATAGTTCCTCCAAAAGGTGATAAAAATCAACATCCTCTCTATATACCTAGCTCAGGACACTGAAGGGTCACACAGTCAGAAAAACCCAGAGCTGTTTTGCAGTTTTGCCGAAAATATCCTCTGAGCAGACTGAACTGATATCCCTTCTCTCCCACTCTGTAACAGTGCCCTAGTCTATCCACCCTCAAACGGCAAGTCTCCTTTTCCATCGTGGAATAAGTCCATACAAAGCCAAAGACTCACTGTCGCAGGGAGAGCAGCTCAGACACCTATGCATTGCATGATGTACTGTGAGAGAAGGGCAGCAAGCAAACGATGAATGTGCGAGTGAGCATGAGTGAGCATTCTGCAGGCAATGGCTGAGCCAGTGTGTGGGTCCTCGCCATTCTGCTTCCTCTCCCATGTAAGCAAACTGCCCTCCGAGGAAGAGTAGAACCCTTTCCTCTGTGGCCAGAGAGAAGCAGAGGCCGGACTGAAATTGGGATTTGGAGTTCTGAATTCTGAATGAACTCAGTGACCAGAGCCAAGTTCTGGGGACCCATCCGAGAGCAGGGTCTGCTGTGCCAGATAATCTGTGATAGTACCAGGAAGTGGGGCCCAGGATAGCCCATGAGCAAGATTTCCAGACATGTCTACTCTTCACCCTTGAGCCTCAGTGTCCTCGTTTGTTCCTTCCATGGTGAAACAACACAGCCTCATGCCTGAACCAGGGCAGCTGAGTGTCAAGGGATCCTGGACTTTCTCTCCAAAGCAGGGCAGTCTCTAACTCTCTGGGGTTGGTTCCCTCGTAGACTACCTCATCCTGCCCACACCACAGCCCTCAGGCCCAAACCTTGTCTGGGTCTTACCTGAGTCCACCCCAGGTGAGGCAGGGACTTATACATCACTTCATTTCTTTCTATTGGATTGTTGGAAAAGTTATGATGCATTTTTGCATAGAAAAAAAAATAATGTCATGAGTTTTCTGACAGCCCAATAGATATACTGGTGGGTGGGGAATGGGAAGTATCATTCTAGGCTATTTTGGAGAGGGAGGTTAAGGCACAGAAATGTCAAGGGATTTGCCCAAGGTCACACAGCAGTGGCAGATAAAGACTTGGATGGGACTCTGCAGGCTTTTCTCTGGAGTGTGTTGTGGGCACCTATGGGGCCCTGGGACAGAGAAGCAGGGAACCCCCACTAAAATGTCATCCCCAAGGCTGCTGTTTTCTGCTGTATCTTTAGAGCCAAGTTCAGTGCCAGGTGCATATCAGGAGTTCCATAAACGTGACTGGTCACCTTGAAGTAGGCAATTAAAAAATACACATGCATGGGACCAGCAGTTAGATAATGGCTATGTTGCTGGACTTCCATGTAGTCGACGTGGTTCAAGTTCTGAACCTGGTGGCTTAAAAAACTCACACTGGTGTGTGTGCATGCATGCCCAAGATCCCAAGAGGAGAAAGGAGGAGAATGGATTGTGGCATGGCCATTCCCCCTGGGGGGGTGATTTCTCACTTTCTGTCTCTCTGTCACTCTCTGTCCTTCTGGTGAGCGCATGTGCCCTATAGCAAAAACCTCTCCAAAACAAAAAACAAAAAACAAAACCACATACACACACACACACACACACACACACATGCAAACTTTACTTCATGCATTTCTCATTCTTGTGAATGAAATACACTCGATGGTGCAAAACCAAAATTCCTCTTAATGACATATACTTGTATGCTAGTTCCCTGACCTTGGGCTAAAGGAGACCAGTAGAAAGACCATTTATATATAACTGAAAACAATCTCTAAACGTAGGCAGCTTTTAAGCTGTCTTGATCAAAGAGGGTGTTGAAAGAGAAGCTGCTTATAGGACCTTTGAATGCTTTGATGTCAGCTGTTTTCTTCTTGAGATTAGTGAGAACCAGAAAGACTGTGAAAACATTGCTTCTGTTTAACTTGCAGGTAAGTTTTTCAACTAACCTTGTGAGACAAATAATTCAAATGATGGTCTGTGACATTTTTTTTTTTTTTACTGTCTTCTAAAAATAAGTGACAGAGGAGTTTATTTGCAGCTACAATTTCCAAATGACAGGAAAAAAACAAACAGTAATTTGTTTCTGATTTTTATTTCATTGTGCTAAAAACTTCAGAAGATCTGTGTGGTGATCTTTTGTCTATAAAAAATATCACGTTGTGAATTCCGGATAACTATTCTCAACCTACTCTTCTTTATAAATCCTCATAAATTGGTTAGAGCTATTTTATTCAAATTCTTCTTCAATTCTGCACTTCTAAGCATGTCCTATTATGATGATGAAGAGGCTTGATCATGGGAGGAAAGAAGGATTTCATCCCTCCATTATGCATGGAGTGTTCCTGTACACCCAGAGCATTCCTATGCACTAAGCCCTGAGCCTTCTGCTTTCTTTATGGAGATAACCAAGAGACAAATAATTCAAATGATGGTCTGTGACATTTTTTTTTTTTTACTGTCTTCTAAAAATAAGTGACAGAGGAGTTTATTTGCAGCTACAATTTCCAAATGACAGGAAAAAAACAAACAGTAATTTGTTTCTGATTTTTATTTCATTGTGCTAAAAACTTCAGAAGATCTGTGTGGTGATCTTTTGTCTATAAAAAATATCACGTTGTGAATTCCGGATAACTATTCTCAACCTACTCTTCTTTATAAATCCTCATAAATTGGTTAGAGCTATTTTATTCAAATTCTTCTTCAATTCTGCACTTCTAAGCATGTCCTATTATGATGATGAAGAGGCTTGATCATGGGAGGAAAGAAGGATTTCATCCCTCCATTATGCATGGAGTGTTCCTGTACACCCAGAGCATTCCTATGCACTAAGCCCTGAGCCTTCTGCTTTCTTTATGGAGATAACCAACAGCTTTTCCCCCAAGGAGCTCTGAGCCCTCTCTGAAAACAAATGGGTACAAAGGTCATTTCAGTTCCAAGACAGAAGTATTGTGACGACAACTTGGAATCTGCACACATGAGACATGAGACAGCTAAGCGGAAAGATGTCAAACCACCACTGACGTGAGCATGAGTGGTGGCGGGCAGGCCAGGAAAAGAGTCATTTTGCACCTCATGCCATCCGTTTATAGCTCTGATGCTGAAGAATAAGTAATGTACACTTTTTCTGCTATCTCCAATTCCAGTAGTTTTGATACAAATGTGTGCAGTATTTCTTGGGGCAGAATTCAAGACCCAGAGATCTCATCATTTTTTGTTTTCATAAGAAATTTTTTAAAAATAATTATTTAACTTGTATGTATGTATGTAGATATGTATGCATATTAATTTGATCAGAGAGGGACAGTGTGTGTGTGTGTGTGTGTGTGAGAGAGAGAGAGAGAGAGAGAGAGAGAGCGAGCAAGCAAGCTGCCAGGTCTGGGACTCGAACCACAGTTAGCCATGTGGGAGTCCAGAGCCCTTAACCATTACACCGCCTGCCAACCTCACTGGAGGTGCCATCTTGGAAGAAGATGAGAGCCCTAGACTGAAAGAAGGTAGGCAAAAGGAGAGGTGATGTTATCAGAATCTAAATAAGATACTGAAGATTTAACAAAGCAGAGGGACATATTAAGAAATGACCTTGTGCTTTGTCTTCACTGCTGTCCTCTCATCGGCAAGAATGAAAAGGAACAGGGAGTTTCCCCTAGAAGAGGCCAGTGAAGATAAAGACAGCTTAAGGCCCTGGCTGTCCGTACTTCCAGAAAAGGCAAAATAACTTCCAGTCTTGGATCCTTAGATGTCAAGATATTTCCAGTGAGCATCAGTGTGGGAAAATGGAGGTAATACCAAAGTCTTGGTTTCTAATCAGTGGTACCACATGACCACAAGGAGCAACATCGGGTAGCCATAGACTGAGAGGCAGCACTCCCTATTTCCCAACTGGAAGTTACATGGATCCCTTTCTGGAGTTACATAAACTCTCAAAGAAAAGGGAAGAAAAGGGAGAAATCCAGAGGTGAAAGATATTGGACTTCCCATAAATTTTGAGAGATGACTCTTTATAGTTGATCCTAAAACAAAGCTTCTTAATCTTTGCACTTTTTTTTTAGAGAGATTTTTTTCCTATAGAGCATGTGTGCTCACTGGAAACAGAGATAGAGAGAGACAGAAAGTGAGAAAAATAACCCTCCCGGGGGGTGGCCACACTGCAGTCCATTCTCCTCTATTCTCTCCTCAGGATCCTGGGCACACATATGCCTGGTGTGAGTTTTAAATCGCTGGGTCGTGGACTTGAACTGTGGTCAACTACTTGGGAGTCCAGCGATGTAACCATTATGGATCTGTTGGTCCCCAGTCTTTGCACTTTGACATTTTGGGTCATATAATCACTTATTGTGGGACATGTTCTGTGCATTGCAGAATGTTTAGCATCACTGGCTTCTACCAGTTAGACGCCAGTAATACCCAATCCCCTTGGTGTGACAACCACAGTGGCTGCTAGTTATTTTTAAATGCTACCTGGGGTTCTCTAGTTAAGAACCACTGTTCCAAGTAAATATAGGAAAATGGTGGGGAAAAAGATATTATTTAAAACCAACTCTTGGGGAGAAGGTCAAACCCATTACACTCAGGGAACAAGTAATGTACTATAGGCATTTTGTAGACTTATTGGCAAAAGGAATCTTAAGCAGTGATGGAAGTCAGAAGATAGAATTAAATGCCCCCAGACAAAAAGAGACATCCCAGTGCAGGTAGAGTGAGACTTTGGAAAAGGGATCAACAGTACCTACACAGTGAAAGAAAATAAACCAAATCAGGACAGAGCTAAAGACCAAAGGCTGGATGCTTTATACTGGGTCTCTAATGAGGAATAGCTGGACATTTATGTCAATTCCCACTTGAATATTCCTTATACATTTTATGTATAAGTGGCCCATAAGCCATGCATGTGGAGTTTGTATTCCAGAACATCTTGCATTATTAAGAAAACTTTTTGTTATATGTATAGAATCGTTGATTAAAGATCAGAGAGAGAGAGAGAGAGAGAGAGAGAGAGAGGTGGGAGAGAGAGGTGGGAGAGAGAAAGAGAGAAAGAACTTTCGTTTGGTTTCAAATCCTGAGTGAACCCTAACTGAAGAGTCAGGTCCTGGTGTTCAGGCTGCCTGGAGCAAAACCAGGTGAGCAGTGAGCGACCTCTTAGAGTGTGTTGCTTTTATCTTGCCTTTCTCTAGGAACCAAGGAAAAGAGGTCAACACATGCATTCTTTCATCTGGACACTTCTCTGGCCTCCCTTTTGTGACTTGTTTCCCCTTTTCAAGCTCTGTTTGCTCTTTATTAGAGACTCTCAGTAGGTGCCCCAAAGGGTGGGATCCTCAGGGTTACTGGAGCCCCTACTCTTGTAGGTGCTCCTGTATGTATGGGAAACGGAGTCAAGATGGTTTAATCTGGCTCCCTCACCTTCTATTTTATCATGTTTGAAGGTCACAGGGTAAACAATTTATGTTACAAATTGTACTGCACTTGCATGCTTGTTACATAATTATGACTTTGCTGTTTTATGCCATTGAATGTAACGCACACATGCATGTGCCATAGTTTGGTTTTGACAATTAGCCACTGTTGTCTGCAGCCCATTTAAGAGAAAGGGGGCACCTGGTCGGTGCTGCTCTGCCCTGTGCTGCTCTGTCCTGCTAGCTGATCCTGCTCTGTTTGGCCTTGGTTTAGGCTGGTGAGCCCTGATGACCTTGGCTTGACTCAGCTCACCTCCACCTGCTATGAGCTCTGAGAGAGAGGAAGCTGCTCTGAGAGTGTTCTCCTTGCATGTTTTTAGCACCAAAAGGGAGGAAGCACTTGTAAGCACTGTAATGGGCTTTGTGAGCCTATTAAGAGCTCTGTAAGCTCCCACTAAACTCAGCCAATAAACAACATGACATCAGTGCCTTATATCTTTTTCCAAGACCTTTGGAGGATGAAAGAACTTTGCAAAACAGCCGACCAAGGCCTTCCCTGGCCCTGGTCTGAGCTGTGGCACCGAGTTCTCTCATGGAATCCTTTGCACCTTTGTAAGATTCATTCTCCTGTGTCTATCTTTTTATTCATCCAGGATATGCATGCAGCTCTCTATCTCCACTGCATTCCTCCCCACTTAATTTTAATCACAGATTTCGAGGATGAGATTAAGTCTCAATAATTGTCTGGTTCACTCTCTTTCCATCCACCATATGTGTGTAAATTGAGGACCAGAGAGGGAAAGGGACATAACCTAAGGAAATCTGTATTAAAGACAGAATATAGGATGTGAAAGAGGACCGAAGGTGAAACATCAAGAATGTCAACATTTAAAAGATAAGAAAGCAAGACAAGCCGAGAAGACTCAGATATATTGGAGAACAACACCCAGGCTTGAAAAGTGATGAAGAAACCAAGGGAGCAGAGTCAGAAAGAAGGGTCCAGTGATAAGAGGGGAGAAAGCGAGACGTAAATAGGACCTCAGGACACAAATATCCCATGGGAGAAAGGTGGCCAGTAGGCATTAGACAGGGGTCAGAGGAAATTCAGGACTGTGATGATGAAGAGACTTTATCATGGAAAGAAGAAAGGATTTCATCTATTATGTGTCCAAATGTTCCTGAATACCCAGAGCATTCAGCGAGAACCTGGCAATATAATTGACAGGACAAGCTGAACAGTGATCCTGGATTGCAAAGCCTCTCTGGAACTGTAAGATTTAGGGGGTGGAGGAGTGAACCTGGGAGGCAGACGGGCAAAACAGAAAGAAGCATCTTTAATAATTCTAGGCCATTTCCTTAGGTACTGGAGCAGAATGGAGTATCAGCTGTTAGGGAAATATATGCTTTTGCAATAGAGTTTTAAATTATTTTCATCAAATTCCTGCATCTTTTATCTGAGGAGGTTGATGAAACAGACTACCTGCTAGTTACATGTTGCAGGTTATTTTTCTGTCTGGGGGTATTTTTATTCTCGAGGGAAAAGGATGCTATTTCTGTAAATCTTAAACATTACATGCATCAGAGAACTCAAGGAAAAAGCTTTGATTCTCCTGAGACAAACACAAATAGCTCCAGTTTCTTCCTTGTTTAAAGCCACCTCATAAAAAGCTATTACAAACAAGCTCCAGGAATGAATTGTTCAGTGCTATAAAGTTTGTGTGCAAATACACACACCATGCAGTTGTACTCCACATGTAGTTATCAGATACTCTCTGAGAATAGAAGACATAAAGATTTATTCACAGGCAAATAAGAAACCCATATGTCCAAAGGTCAAGAAATAACATAAAACATGGGACCAGCAGTTAGTGTAATGGCTATGTCGCTGGACTCCCATGTAGTTGACCACGGTTCAAGTCCTGGATCTGGTGGTTTAAACTCACACCAGGCGCGTGTGCATGTGTGCTCAAGATCCTGAGAGGAGAATGGAGGAGAAGGGATTGCAGCGTGGCCATCCCCCCTGGGGGGCGATTTCTCGCTTTCTGTCTCTCTGTCTTTCTGGCAAGCGCACATACCCTATAGCGAAAACCTCTTAAAAAAAAGAAATAACATAAAACATTTTAAAATATTGTGCTAAAAGACTGAGATCTGACCATTTGCTAATAGAATGCTGGTTTCTGTGGTCGGCAGGTGGTGTGGTTACGAGTGCTGGTTTCCTGGTCATTGTTTTCTGTGTCTGTATCAGATTGGAGTTCCTAAAATTCAGGTTATAAAGGCATAATAGAACCTGCCTGTCACCCCCCCTCTCCCTCACCTTTTGTTTTTTTTCTGAATAGTAAACTTCACATTGTCACCCTGGTACCTCTGGGGGTCTTTTGGGAGAGAATTCTGTCATTGTATGTACCCTGTGCTCACTATATTATAGTCCCCTGCTCAAGGGAATTAGGTCACCCAATTCCATACCCACTTCAATACCTTTAATTAATTCTATCTCCCACATGAGCCTTGTATTTTCCTTTAATAGTTTTCTACATTTTCTGCATAGTATTCCTTCTTTTTGAAAATCATTCAGCTGAGAGAGTTAGGATTCCATACCTATTCCCAGAGTGGTTAGGGGCAGGGATGAGCCTGGGAGAGTTTGAAAGGTCTACATGACCCTGGATAAACTTGCAGCTTTGAAACTAAGAAGCCATCTTAGTGTTGCACATTATTTCGCACATTCACAATTGAATCTCATTTGGCTCTAGAAAATGTACTTTTAATTTCAGACCTTGTCTTATTTTCCTTGCTCTGTCTCTAACCCCTAGCAGAGTATCTGGCAGACAGTAGACATTTACTAAACATTTCTTGAATAACTAGATGGAGGGTGATTCTGCTGTCTGAAAGAAACAAACATTTAATTTTGTCTAGGTGACTGATTTTTTTCAATGTTGTTCACGTTCCAAAGCAAAATGTTCCATTTTTTTGGCTAAATAAAAATGGTAACATTGCACAGGCATTCAAAGCTAATAGTCACCACGGGGCTGTGTGGAAGATTTGGCAGCAATATCTGTCACTCTGTTGACAAGCAAGGTGAATCCAGTGGATGCCTAGAATACAGGGTACTAAACAAGTCAACTTATTCTTCTTAAGGGTTACAAATGCCTTATTTTTGTCATAGGTTTATACATCCAGGCAAGGCAGAAGATGCAGCAGTGGAAAGATTGCTACATGTAGGGGTAGTTGACCTGCACTCTGACCACCAATTTTTGACCTTATTTCACTTCCTGAATTTCTACCACTATCTCCTCTGCCATAGGAGAAAACTAAAGAAGAGGCTCATACGTGACAATGTTAAAACCTTTTACAGGTTACAAATTTTTCTTATTGGAGGCATGGTTTACAAAGTCAAAATTATAATTGCCTGAATTGCAACAGACATGAGAATATATATAGTCAGTATAAAATTTACGATTAGGAGTACCTATCATTGGCATGGCCTTTACAATAAACAACCCACCCATCAATTCTTATATGCATCAATAATGTTACACTTTTTCATTCATTTTCAAAGCAATGGAATCAGTAACAGGAAGACTTGTTCTTTCGGTGGACTCAGTTTGTACTCCTTATTTTAGGAGGAAAATAATAACCCAGCAACAACAAAATAATCACCCAACAATAACAAAGCATTGTTCATCTAAATGATCCAATATATATCTCAATGATTTTCATCTGTTAGCAATGGACATTCAAAATGGCCTTAAGTGATTGGCAGTATTCTTGATATGAAGAACTTGCTTTCTAGGATACAATTTGCAGTTTAAATTTTGATTCATTTACACTATTTCAAAAGCCTGTTTGGAAGCAGGAATCGTGCTAAATACACCAAGATGGATCTATAATTCTGTACTTTTTATAGAGCTAGCTTGGATATGCAGCTGCTTGCAGAATCCCTCTGCTTGTCTAACCTAGTTCAGCAGCAGCTCTGAGATTGTTCGGAGATTCTCAAAGCCTCTTGTAAACTGTAACTAAGGTAAAGTCAGCGGTGGAACGGAGGCAATTAGCTGATTGCATTGCATCAGGCCCCTTGGGCTATAGAGAAACTTTGTGACTTGACAAATTTTAAATGATAATGAATGCGGCTATTGACTGGTCTGTCTACTTAATTCACTATATTATCCTTGAAACTGACAAACTGGTTAGCTTTAAGTTATTACATATATGTACAGCATATGTATTTGTTGAGTAAATGAATTCAGAGCTAGCTAAT
This sequence comes from Tupaia belangeri chinensis, assembly GCF_000334495.1. Classification (NCBI taxonomy): domain Eukaryota; kingdom Metazoa; phylum Chordata; class Mammalia; order Scandentia; family Tupaiidae; genus Tupaia; species Tupaia belangeri. Next base: position 306,485 of record NW_006159624.1, read on the forward strand.
TGGTAGTATGAAATGTGTAGAGGAGGGAAAGAAAAGATCATTTCTTGTCCCAATAAGTTTGTTTATAAACTATTAAAGTTGACAAGTTTCTCTTTACTCTGGAGCGTGTCATATCTTGAGGACATATTGTGACTCCTCAAGAGAAGGATTTAATAAAGCAGTTTTTCAAGCTGCTTTTCTTTTTTTGAGTGTAAAACCATTCTCAAAGTACTGATTAGTATCTTTTTGCAGTACTTGGGCATTTAAAAATCAGTATAACACAATATGTACTCTAATAAAATTTTGTTTCCTACTTTTAGGGATATATTAGGCCTCCATAATAGAGTATCTGAAATTTCCAGAGTATCTAAATATTTAAATGCATTTGTAACATCTATATTCTGATAATGCTTGGAGTGATAAATTATTCTGTCAACTCTGAATTAACATAAGCCTTGAGCCTTAATCTGCCCAACAGTTGCAAAACCAAATTAAGTAATACTGAAGCATGTATAAACACAAAGGGCTTAGGGAGTAGGAGGTTCTGGGGTACATCTACATGCAAAACTCTAAGGGAGCTGGTAAATTATTAAATAAAAATTACAAAGACATATGTCCCCTCGAGTTTCTGGAGTCATACCAAGGGAATTCTAAGAATCTATGTTTAAAAACCATCCTAGGCCAGCAGGTGACATAGAGATTAAGGCAACTGGATCCCTCATGGATGACTTCATGGTTAGAGTTCCAGTTGGCTTGAAAATCACACCAAGCATCCGTGTTTGTGTGTGGGTGCCCAATATCCAGAGAGGAGAATGGAGAATAGAGAAGAAGGGATTGTGGTGTAGCTGTTCCCCATGAGGAATGGTTTCTCACTTTTCCTCTCTTCCTCTCTTTGTTTCCAGTGAGCACACACCTCCCATAGCAAAAGTAAAACAAAAAAAAAACATCCCATATGAACAGTATCACAGTATATCATTACACTGGTCAAGTTTTCCTAATCCAAGGTTTCTCTCTTTTGCCAAATCATACCTTTTAAGCATTTATATTTCCTCTGGCTTTAGAACAGATTATACTGTAGCATGTCTAGATTATGTGGCAAGGATTTATGTTCTTTTTGGACATTGGTAGCCCTGCATGAAAAGGGGTAAGAAAGATTTACTTCAGACTTTGCTTGGTACCCATTTTTTTTTTTTTTGAGAGGTTTTCGCTATAGGGTGCGTGCGCTCGCCAGACATACAGAGAGAGACATAGAGACAGAAAGCGAGAAATCACCCCCCAGAGGGGATAGTCACGCCGCAATCCCTTCTCCTCCATTCTCCTCTTGGGATCTTGGGCACGCACAGTACATGCGCCTGGTGCGAGTTTTAAGCCACCGGGTCCGGGATGCGAACCGTGGCCGGGACGCGAACCGTGGCCGACTACGTGGGAGTCCAGCGACATAGCCATTACACTAACTGCTGGTTCCCGGGACCCATTTTTACTAGTTACACTTATTGGTAAGATCCTCTGTATTAGTAAGGATTGATCTTGTAGACTGAATTGACAGAAAGGGATGGGCCTTTTGGGAAAATGCTAGAGGAACCCCTTGGTTGGTAAAAAAAAAAAAAAAAAAAAAAAAAAAAAAAGAAAATCCATGAAGAGAACTATGGCAGTTTCCAATAATACAGATCAATATAAAAGTTGTAATTATTGTTCTTTTCATAGCATACTGTAAGTTCATTGTGTCCAAGTCCTGTGTCTAATCCAGTTTTGAATCCTTGAGTCTCTAGAAGTAAGCAAGTAAATGTTTCTTATGATTAGATTCCATGTGGTCAATTTTTATCAGCCTGTGTATCCCATTCTCTGAGATTTCTAGGTCACTTTCAAATATTTCCAGGTCTTTAAATACAATTATAGGTTTTGTTGAAAACAAATTAACATATATGTTAATCAATCCAATATTGTTTGTAATAATAACTCAGATTTCTTTTATGTATCTAGAGTAGTTATTGCATCAGAATGTTTCCTAATTAAGAATAGTATGACTTTGGAAGCTTCAATATTTTTCATACCTATTTTCTTTTATAAAAGATTATACAGATCTGTGAAAATAAACATGAAAAGAATAATTTTTACTTTTCCAGATAAATTCTAGGTTGATTTGAACTTGAGAAAGTCACAAACTTAGCTCAAATAAGAAAGTACAGTTTTGAATTGCAATGGCTGTGTGTAAGGATTTCTTGTAAATTAAACTGAAATTTGGAGACATGTATTTATGATATCATTGATGAAAATGAAAAAAATGGGTGCTACTTGAAAGGAAATTAGAAGATGTTTCCACAAATCTCATCATTGTCTCTTAATTTTCAAAGAAAGCAATCAGAATAATTTAGGAATATTTACAAAAAATTTAAAGGACTGTATTATGTTATCATACCCCTTTTAAATATCTACATAATTCAAAACCTTCAAAAATTCCCTTAATCACAGAAGATTTTTTTTCTTATTCGCTTACTTGAGAAGAACAGTTTGGTACAGAGGTTTCTCTCTTGATAAATTGGAAATCTGAAGACAGTGTTTGATTAGGAAACTAAGCTAGAGATGTTTGCTTCTTAACACCAAAGGTGGGGTGCACTGGAATCTTTAAATTATAACTGAAGACTGAGGATGAATGTGGCTTTGTGGTGTCCCTTAGAAGAGACAGGCCTCTTACCATGATTCTTGCCAGAATAAAATGAACATTAAAGTCACACAATTTAATAGAGATTTAGGAGGGACTTCATCTTTCTTTTACTCTTCTTGTGTTATGTGTTTTAGCTCTTCTATATTTTGGACTGAAATCCACATCATTATCATTTGTATAGTTTATTTATTTCTTCCATGAGCAAGAAAGAGAGAAAGGGACTGGTAGAGAGCACCCCCAGTAGTGTCTTGATGCTGCAATCCACCCCTCAGCTTCAGTCACATCATGGGTACATGCATGCCTGGCATACTCAAGGAGGCTTCTAGATGTGAACCAGGAACCTTCCCCCGTGGGTGAGCCTTGTAGTGCTTCCACTTCCCCTTCCTTCCACTACTCTCTCACCATCTAGCTCCCATTGCCATTGTTTTCATACTCACTGAAAGTAGATCTTATTTTAGAATCTTCACTTGTACAATCTATTTCAGAGAAATTAATGCTGTATGCTGAGTTATTATAGTAGTTTGCCATCTGCTACCTCACATTTAATTCTGCCTTTCTTTGATATTGACTTCAATAATACATTTTAAAAAATAATAAAAATAATCATTCATTGCCTATTTTCTCTGTTCCACTCATGGTAGCACATAAGTATTTCTTCATCATGAAAATCACCTCCCTCCTAGTCATTCTAAATGTAAGTAATTGCCAATTACACTGAAACTATAATGTTAATGCAAAGTAATTATGGTTTTGCATTGTTGAAATTTGCCGTTTGGTATTGGATACTTTTTAAAATAAATGTGGTTATTTTATACATCATTTTAATGCACATTTCTATTTTTGCTAATGACTTATTACTTGTTGTCTATATATGTATTTTAGACTATATAAATAAGAGACAAAAAGCAAATTCAAGTGATTTTCTTAATGGGGTTCAAAATAGGTTGTAAAGCAGGGAAGCCAACTTGTAACATCAACAATGCACTTGGCCTAGAACTGCTAACCAGTGTTTGCGGTGCAGTGGTGGTTCAAGAATACTACAAAGGAGACAAGAGCCTTGAAGATGCGTGCATAATGGCCAGCCACTGGAAGTTGACAGTGATTTTTTTTTTTTTTTTTTTTTTGGGGAGATTTTCACTGTAGGGCGCGTGCGCTCGCCAGACAGACAGAGAGAGACATAGAGACAGAAAGCGAGAAATCACCCCCCAGGGAGGATGGTCACGCCGCAATCCCTTCTCCTCCATTCTCCTCTCGGGATCTTGGGCACGCACGCACACGCGCCCGGCGTGAGTTTTAAGCCACCGGGTCCGGGACGTGAACCACGGTCGACTACGTGGGAGTCCAGCGACATAGCCATTACGCTAACTGCTGGTTCCCGACAGTGATTAATTGAGAGTAAAGAAGCTGATCTTAGAACTACACGAGAAGTTGCCAAAGAACTCAACATGAACCATTCTACAGTCTTATGGCATTTGAAGCAAACTGGAAAGATGAAAAAGCTCGATAAGTGGGTGCTTCATAAGCTGACTGAAAATAAGAGAAATCATCATTTTGAGTATTGTCTTCTCTTACTTTACACAACAATGAACCCTTTCTTGATTGGATTGTGACACATGATGAAACCTGGATTTTATATGATGACTATCTCAGTGGTTGGACAGAGAAAAGACTTCATAGCACTTCCCAAAGCCTAACTTGCACCAAAAAATGTCATGGTCACTGTTTATGGTCTGCTGCCAGTCTGATCCACTACAACTTTATGAATCTCAGCAAAATCACCGCATCTGAGAAATATGCTCAGCATATCAATGAGATGCACCAAAAACTTCAGCTGAACAGAAGGGGCCCAGTTTTTCCTCTATGACAACACTGGGCCTCTATGACCGCACATTGTACAACTGATGATTCAAAAGTTGAACAAATTGGGTAAAAAATAATTTGAAGAAATTGGGCTATGATGTTTTCCCTCATCCACCACATTCAGCTGACTCTTGCCAACAGATTACCACTTCTTTAAGTATCTCAACAATTTTTGCAGGGAAAACACTTCCACAACCAGCAGGATATAGAAGATGCTTTCTAAGAGTTAATTGAACCCCAAAGCCCAGATTTTTATTCTACAGAAATAAACAAACTTATTTGTAGTTGGCAAAAATATTGTAGTGGTTCCTATTTTGATTAATAAAGATGTTTTTAAGACTAGTTATAATAATGTAAAAGTCATAATCTGAAACCGCAACTGCTTTTGCACCAACCTAATATAAGAAACTTAGGTTTTGTTTCTGATTCAGAATTTTGTTTTTAATATCTTTTTCCCTCCTTATGATTACTGCATTTTATGTATATGTATGTATTGTTAAAGGGTGTGTATACTTATCAGAAAGAGACAGAGAGAAAGAGGGAAAGAGGGAAAGAGAGAAAGCACCTCCTAATGGGGCAGTTTTGCACCACAATTCTTTTGAGGATGCAGGCACATGTGTCTGGTGGTTTTCTTTTTTTTTTTTTTCCAAGCTGTGGAGGCCAGGAGCCAAAGTCCCATCAGTCATGTAGGTCAGGAGCCAAATTCCCATCAGTCATGTGGAATCCACCTTCCTTAAGCAATAGGCTATGGTATGGGGCTGGCCCTGTATGTCTGTATTTTTAATTGAGAAATAAAAATTTACCTTTATGATATGCAGCATGATATTTAGCATCATGGAATGGCTAAATCAAACTTTTAAATGTACGTATTACCTTAATATCATTTTTTTTGTGGTAAGAACACTTAAAATGTACTCTATTATTAATTTTCAAATGTATTATTAACTATAGCTATCATGATGTACAGTAGTTCTCTTGACTCAATTCCTCCTACTTAACTAAAATTTTCTGTCTTTGACTAACATGACCAACATCTTTCAATCTATCCTTGATGCCGCCTAGCCTCAGATAACCACTATTTTGCTTTCTGCTTTTATGAGTTTGACATATTTACAGTCCACATACAAGTGAGATCATGTAATGATTACTGCATTTAGTGGTGATTGTTGAAGGATCCTTCTAATGCTGGAGTCAGTTTTAAGAACCTTTGGTGGTATTTGTCACCTAAAGTTTCCATTCTAATAGTTTTCTGAGGGAGTAAACTATCTTTGTGGAGATTGATTTTTAATTCATTATTTTTAATGCTTTTAATGTCATTGTTGTAAGTTTGTGTTTTTTGCTTAAAGTTACTACTGGACGAAAAAAAACCACATCAGCATTTTCTCAGTGCCCAAATTTCTTTATCTCTACAAGTAAATTATTTTGTTTTCTGTCAATGTCAACTTTTCATCTATAGTTATTGAGAAAGAATATTACTAGTTCTGGGTAAATATGAGTATTTGAACTCTTATGAACATGCTTGAATTTAAAGTTTGAGTTGAATGTTATCTGATGGAGTAAGATGTGGGTGATATCCTACTGACAACAACGTTGTATTTTGTGCCGTGACTGTATTCACTCATCACCATGGTGGCTAAACAGAGAGCTCTCGTCTTTAAACTGCCTTTCTTCTACCACTTCCAAAGTCTTAGCATTTAATATTTATTGAATGTTGGGATCAGCAGATAGCATGATGGCTATGTCACTGGACTCCCATGCAGTCGACCACAGTTTGAGTCCTGGACCTGGGAGCTTAAACTCACGCTGGGCATGTGTGTGTGTGTGCCCAAGATCCTGAGAGGAGAATGGAGGAGAAGGGATTGTGGTGTGGCCATCCCTCCTGGAGGGTGATTTCTCGCTTTCTATCTCTCTGTCTTTCTGGCACACACACATGCTCTATAGCAAAAATCTCTCAAAAATATTTATAGTATGTTTTAATGTCACAAAATAGCCAAAATGTTAGCCAAATCTTTCTGAGGAGATTTACTTTTTTAAATATGAATTTATTTCTTTTTTTACATTTAATTACTGTGTATCGTTGCAGCACATCAAATGAATTTTCCCATCATGAACACACTGTATATTGATCCAGTCAAAGACATTACCATATACATTATAATTGGCTGCTTTCTTTCTGTTTGGGGAAAGAGACTTTATAAATGGAGGGAGAGCTGTACCACCCTGAGAGCTTTGATGTCTTCAGATGCAGACACAGCAGTCATTGCACCAAGCGGAGAAGTTTATTCAACTGAGCACATTCAGCTCGGCAGAGGGAGCAGGTGGACCCTGGCTTCTGTAAAGTTATCTTCAAACATTGAGCACAAATATCTGACCTAAGAATATTGGGTAATCTCTTAAACAAGATATTGAAAGCATGACTATCAAGGAAGAGATAGATACATTTAACAAAAATGAAGACATTGTCTATTAAAATGTTGAAAGCAAAGTAAAAGGCCAAGCCATGATCAAAAGAGCAAATTCCCATGCAGGTAATAGACAAAGAATTAGGAACTAGAATATACAAAGGATTTTGCATGTCTAAGAAAAGAAATGATATGGGTCCAGACAGTGTAGCAGTAAAATAGGACATTCTGTGAGACAACCCCACATGGAAAGGTTCACGGCTCAAATCCAGAGACCTCCCTGAGTGAACCAGGCATGCGCTTGCCCATGATCTGGAGCTGCATGAACTGGGAGTAGATGGTCATGCTAAGAACCTGTTGGTGTTGCTATCTCTCTCTCTTTCTCTCTTGCTCATGGAAGAAAGAAATAAGCTTAAAAAAATAGATAATAGAACCCAACTGAAAAATATACAAAGGATATATGAGAAAATTTACAAATAGGGAGACTCAAATGGCAAAAAATATTAAAATATATGCAACATTTTAATTATCGGAGAAGATAAAGTCAGTTATCATTTCATGCCCATGTACTGACACAAAGAAAAACGTTAATATCAATTATTTATAAACAGATGGAGACAGGAGAACTCACATACATAGTTGGTAGGATATAAATTGCTTCATTGATTTTATTTTAAACTTATTTTATTTAACTTTTTATTTTAATTTGACTAGAGAGAGAGAGAGGGAGAGGGAAAGCAAGCTGCCAGGTTCAGGACTTGATCCATGGTTGATCATGGGGGAATCCAGCACCTTCAACCACCACACCACCTGCTGATCCCTCACTGACTTTTTAATTTAATAATACCTAGTAAGTTGATGATATATTTACTTTGAGATTTGCAATTCTCCTTGTAGATATGTACAAAGGTGGTCTCTTGCACATGAACAAAGATATGTGCAAGATTTTTTTTTTGTGGTTATCATTGTAATAAGGAAAAACTACAAATGTATGCATTAATAAAAATAGATAAATGTTATGCTATATTAACATCACAGATTACTATATATCAATGAAAATTAACAGGCTAGATTTATATGTATCAACATAGATAAATCTTGAAATGCAGTGTTTTTTCTTTTTTTTTTTTTTTTGAGAGGTTTTTCACTACAGGGTGCATGCATTTGCCAGACAGAGAGAGAGAAACATAGAGACAGAAAGCGAGAAATCACCCCCCAGGGGGGATGGTCACGCCGCAATCCCTTCTCCTCCATTCTCCTCTCAGGATCTTGGGCACGCACACACACACACCCGACGTGAGTTTTAAGCCACCGGGTCCGGGACGCGAACCGCAGTCGACTACGTGGGAGTCCAGCGACATAGCCATTACGCTAACTGTTGGTTCCCTTTCTTTTTTCTTTTCTTTTCTTTCTTTCTTTCTTTCTTTCTTTCTTTCTTTCTTTCTTTCTTTTTTTTTTGAAATGCAGTGTTGTTTTAAAAGTGGACCTTCTGGAAGAAATGAAGACCATTAAAAATAACTTATGGATGTATTCATATAGAAAGATGTTTACATTTTAAAATTGTCCCCCCATACCATTTATTTTGAAGATACAAAAACATGAATGGGAAGGCTACTGAGGAACTTATCCCTCAGGAGGTAGGAAATTTAGGTAGCTGGGTGTTGACCTTAATTGCAGTATGTTAATTTTTATAAAAAGATCAGTAGTAAAGATGACAAAATATTGATTCATGATTAACTTGGGTGGTGGAGGTACATAGGTAATATTATCTGTACAGGTAACACTTACCTGTGTACTTTGGGTGAAAATTTTTATGTGGAAATAGTTTTGAAACTAAAAAAGACAAATATTGTGGTAAATATCCCCATAGCCCTGGTTTTGTGTTCTGGATAAATCTATTACAATATAATTCCTTTTTTTTTGAAGAGAGGTTTTTTTTTTTTTTCTTTTTTTTCTTTTTTCGCTGTAGGGTGTGTATGCTCACCAGAAAGACAGAGAGAGTCAGAAAGTGAGAAATCACCACCACCACCCCACGCTGGGGCGATGGCATGCTGCAGTCCTTTCTCCTCCATTCTCTTCTTGAGATCTTGGGCATGCACGCACATGTGCCTGGTGTGAGTTTAAGCTTCTGGGTCCAGGACTCAAACTGTGGTTGCCTACATGGGAAGTCCAGCAATGTAACCATTACACCATCTGCTGGCCCAGTTTCTAGGTTAAATTATATACACATTTTTCTTTTACCTCACTTTTTAAAAGAATTATTTAATTTTATTTCTTCTTATTAATTTGCTATAGGGCATGTGCACTCACCAGAGGGAGACAGAGAGACAGAGAAAGAGAGAGAGAAAGAGGGAAATTGAGAAAACAAGCCACCAGGTACATGACTCGAACCATGTGGGAGTCCAGCACCTCAACCACCTCAACCACTTCGTTACCAGTTGGCTTATTTTAAATTCATTTTTAAGCACAAGTTTTTCATTTTCACTGTAGAAAAACCAAAACATAGAAATTAAGGAAAAATACACTCATAATTCTGTAATTTATAGGCTATCACTTTAAAGATCTTGTTATAGATAATTCAGAGATTTTTCAATTTTTTTTGCATATAAATCACATATTTAGTTGTACATATATGTGTGAGAGAGAGTGTGGCACAGAGGTGAAACATGGTTATATGGGTGTGTACATATGTATATAGATGTTTGTGTGCATACACACACACACACACACACACACAGTCATTACATCTTTGTGTATTTGAACCATATAACGCATACTCCTTTGAATGCTCTGCAAGAAAGCTCCTATGTGGTTAACTGAGGCTTATTCTGGAAAGAATGCAAGTAATATAAATCCCATAAATTTGTTTAGCCTCACATAATCCCAAATGCCAGTTTCTACCACCTTCCAACATTTTCCCCAGAAAACGAAAAGTACAAGTGACAGGACTTTGACAAGGAACAGCAGGTTTGGGGTGTCGTTCTTTAAGAAATGATTTTTCAGATTTTTTTTTTTAAGTTGGAGTAAATAACTCATCCAGTTACATATTCTTATGGCTTATTTTCTGCCCAGGGCACAGAGAAGGTATAGTAGTGGTGTTGCTGCTTATAGATCACTGAGGGAGGGTGTGTGTGTGTAAATATAATGCAGGGTTGTTAAGAAAAGTCTGTCAGGGACCAGCAGGTGGCATGGTGGTTAAGGGGCTGGACATTCCCACATGGCTGACCATGGTGGCTTGCTTTCTCACTTTCTCTCTCTGTGTCTCTCTTTGGTCAAAATAAAATAAGTAAATGAATAAATAAAATTTAAAATAAATAATTTAAAGAAAAAGAAAGAAAAGTCTGTGTTAGGATTCTGTTATCGGTTGGGTGCTACAAGGCCCAGTGCTTAGATCCAGAGCCTATGGCATTCCAAGGGACTACAGTCATGGAAAGTCATACACATAAATAATAATACCAAAGTATGAGAAGTCAACCAGAAACTTCAATGATTAATTTCAAAATCTAAAATCTTACACATTATTTTAGGTTGTACGATACGTTGATTGTGTCCTACTACCAGAACTTTGTACTCAGGGACAAAAATATGAAAACTTTTTATGTATATGATTTTGAATCCTCTGAATTTTGAATCATGTAAATACTATTTTAAAAAATATTTTTAATAGAGGGTGTGTGCACTCACTAGTGAGACAGAGATAGAGAGAGAGACAGAAATGAGACATCTCCCCCTGAGGGAATGGCCATGCTGCAATCCCTTCTCCTCCATTTCCTCTTGGGATTTTTGGCATGTATACACATGTGCCGGTGTGAGTTTTAACCCGCTGGGTCCTGGACTCAAACCATGGTAGACTACGTGGGAGTCCAGTGATGTAACCTTTATGCCGTCTGCTGGTCCATTATTTTTATTATTATAAAAAAATTCTCATTTTCTGCCTGCCAATTATTTAATACCCCCTCCAAAAGATTATTGTGTTGTAATATGGGGTAGAATCTTCAACGCTGAGAGTGTCAATACTAGAAAAGAAATTTTAATACAGTCTCGTTATTACCTCCACTAAAATTTTGAGGGAGGTTCCATACAATTTTTAGTGAATAAATGATTAAATGACTCCATTAAAAGAAAGAAAATTGTGATTGTCCAAGGGTTCTCTCTTAAAAGAGTACTGAGTATACCTTTTTTTTTTTTTTTTGCTATTAAAGTTTTGGTCAACTTCTAAAATGGGTTATTCTTATACCAGTTAAACTGTTCCTGTTCAAAGAAAAAGAAGTAAGTTCTTCAATCCATTTTAGAGGATAACTCTGACATCTAAATCTGACAGCATAAGAAAAGAAAAATTCCTGCCAATTTTCCTTTTTCTTTGAACTGCGTAGTTTTTCTCATAGCTCCATTGTGCTTGCCCATTGTGGAGAGCAGAACTCAGATGGTTCCATCAGACAGTGTTATTTTCCTCCTAAACTTTTTATGGGTGCAGATAGGAAGGAAAAACAAAAAGGAGGAAAAAGTAGATTATTAGTTCAAGCCAAAAATTGAGCTTCCTTTTTTGCAGCCTAGGCATGCATATATACCATACCACTCCATGCCACATCACACCACAAAACACTACATCATACCGCTCTGTGTATACAGCCCACTTTTCTGTTTGCCTTACATATTTCTACCCAGTACAAATCCCTGTAGTAGTCTTAGTATTGTTGTAAGTTCATAAAATGTTTCAGGGAAGCATTTTCCACCTGCAACTCATCCTCCTTTTGTTATCAAGCTCTTACCCTGCAAGCTAAGGACTTTCTTTGTTTTCCAGTTATGCTAGTCTGTCTCAGTAATGTATCTCATGTCGGTCTTCAGTGGGTTCCTTTATCACTATTCTGGTCCAGTATTTTTCTCTTAAGAGCCTGTCTTGATTACTGATATGCAGATCTTTTTTAAAAAAAATCGTTTATTTAATTTTATTTGTTACTATTACTTATTTTTTATAAATTTGACCAGGGAGAGAGAGATTAAGAGAAAGGGCAAAGGAGAAAGCAAGCCACCAGGCTTGGAACTAGAACCGTGGTTGGCATCTGGGAGTCCAGTGCCTTAACCACCACACCTCCTGCTGGCCCCTGATGTACAGATCTTATTTGAATAGTTTGTTTGTCATTTTCTTGGAAATTTAGTATGACACCATCTTGGAAATACCTTTATAGCACTAAATTCAATAATATACCTGTACCTTTTACTACAATTCAGTTTTAGATAATTTGTCAGAAGAGTTCTTATCATGAAATAAGAATATGAAAGTAGGCTTTTTACATTTTCACGTGTTTTTTTTTTATTGTGGAAGTAATTTGCCAATTTTACTTAGGATGGAATTTTCTTCTTAAAAGATTGAAAATAAAGAAAAAAAAATTTTTTTTTTTTATTTCTCCCTCATGTGCCTTATTGTATGTGGCTATTGCTTATTTTTGTCTTTTTCTTGCATTTCATGCAGAATGATTAACTATCTCTGCACAATTATTCTCATTCTTATAAAAAGAATTAAGAATGGCTCCCATGCATTGCTGAAATTCTATTATCTCTTATACCACATTACTCTCAAATAAGCAATTCTAACTGCAAGTCTATTATGAATTATTTTATGGGCAATTTATTTTCTCCTTCCTAAAGCCTAAGTATGATTTTTTTCTCTTTCCACTATGTGACAAATATTCCAATTTATAATTTTTCCAGGAATTCCTTTAATGTCTAAAGGATCTGATAAAATACACATGGGATCATAAGCTTCCATTTGCTTCAGTACATTTTCAATTATAGATAGTGGAGTGTTCAGACCTCCTGAGCTGCCAGAACATATATAATCTCCCATAACTATTGAAAATCTCCAGCTGCTTCTATCATCACTCAAACCAGGGGTCTCAGGTGGATCACTGTGCAAGATAGTCCATGTGGGATTTTAAATTGTGTTTGTTTAGAATTACAGATTGACGTTTGCCACCATTGCCTCTTGAACACATCCAAAAAGAATAATAAAAGCTCGAGGTGGTTTATTTTCCCTGCTGCCCCAACTTACCTAGTGGAGAGGAGGCGTCATGGTGAAGTGGAAATACTGGAAACTCAGTGCACAGATCTTGATGTGAAAATAGCTTTGCCACTTATTACGTGCCTGACGTTGGACAAGGCACTTACTGTGTCTAAGTCTCAATAAAAATGGGGTTGATATTAGAAGCTGTTTCACAGCCGGGACTACCCTGAGTATTGGTAGAGTAGTAAAGGAGTTTTTGAAAGAGTGAAGTGTCACAGTGTGCTAACTGGGGTTGAGTTTCTATAGCTCAGATCCATAGGCCCCGATTTTGGGGGGGGTTTTCTATAGGGCACATGTTCTTGTCAGAGAAAGACAGAGAGAGAGAGAGAGAGAGAGAGAGAGAGAGAGAGAGAGAGTGAGCGAAAAAGTGAGAAATCACTCCCCCAGGTTGGATAGCCATGCTACAATCCCTTCTCCTCTGGCTCCTCGGAATTTGGGGCATGCAGGAATACACTCTGGATGTGATTCTCAAGCTTCAGAATCTAGGACTCAAACTGTACAGTTGACTATGTGAGATCCAGCCCGTTAACCTCCAGTCACTTACTGGCCCCCCATAAGACTAGTTGTTTTTTTTGTTTGTTTTTTGTTTTTTTGAGAGTTTTTTGCTATAGGGCACGTGCGCTCACCAGACAGACAGAGAGAGACAGAGAGATAGAAAGCGAGAAATCACCCCCCTGGGGGGATGGCCATGCCGCAATCCCTTCTCCTCCATTCTCCTCTCGGGATCTTGGGCATTCACACACATGCGCCCGGCATGAGTTTTTTGTTTTTTGTTTTTGTAGAGATTTTCACTGTAGGGCGCGTGCGCTCACCAGACAGACAGAGAGAGACATAGAGACAGAAAGCAAGAAATCACCCCCCAGGGGGGTGGTCACGCTGCAATCCCTTCTCCTCCATTCTCCTCTCGGGATCTTGGGCACGCACGCACACGCGCCCGGCATGAGTTTTAAGCCACCGGGTCCGGGACGCGAACCGCGGTCGACTATGTGGGAGTCCAGCGACATAGCCATTACACTAACTGCTGGTCCCCATAAGTCTAGTTTTTTAAGGATGGCAATAAGGGTCATCCTTTCCTCCTTCCTCCCAACTCCCCACTTCCTTCAGCCTCTGCCACTTTCTCCTGACAGCAATTGCCTGGCTCATGCTTAAAAACAAATCTCTCTTAAATCAGGAAACACTTGCATAGGCCTAGGCTGAGGCAAGGAGTGGGCTCACCCTCAGTACTGCTCTGCTTGGGCCATGCTTATTTTCAAATGTAGGAGTCCAAGAGGCAAGTAGACACAGAAATGGGGAGCTGAGTGAGCTTGGAAATCGAGCGTGAGGACTCAGAGAAACAGTTCCAAATAGAAAATAAGCCTTTTGCACCAGTATAGCTGTTCTAGTAATTTTTACAAAAGAACAATTACAACAAATAAAGGTCACTCAAATATCCAGCAGTAGGGGCTTAGTTTAAACATGCTAAGAAATTCACTTAATGGGACATTAAACTATTAGAGTGATTATATTTATGGATACTTTATGGAAATTCAGAAGACATCTAGTTTTTAAAACTTACCATAACAAAATAGAAAGTGGACTATACAGTTCGATTTTAGCTATTTTAAAAAAAAAATAGTTCCAACGAAAAACACAAGTGATTGTTTCTGGGTTGAGATTTTAAGAAGATTTTGATGTTCTGAATAATTTTCCATAATTTAGATTTCCAATAATGCGCATGTTTTGTAGGCAGGAAAGGTGGCTTTTGCCAACAGACTGGAGTGGGGTTTTATGAAGGGCTTTATAACATTGCATTATCTCAGAGAGTTTGCCATGGCTCAGGGTCAGCCCTGAGGCTGTCACCTGCCAGTATTATCAGAAGGTCATTCTCTGAGCCTATAATCAGAGCAAATGAAGGTGGCGAGTGTTGAGAGATACTTTATTGTGGCTAAGGGGAAACCCAATAAATCACCCCGCTCTGCGGCAGAAATCACCTCTCTAGTGACGGCAAAGCTGTGCTCACAGGCCTGAACAGTGCTGAACGAAACATTGCCAACTTCTGCATTTTCCTCCTCGTCATGTGTAATTAATTAGATTTCTACTTATCAAATAATATCACAGCCCAGGTCTGTTTCCCCGAGTTTACTCAAGTTGCATCTGTTTCTCTCTCAGGCGATTCTCCTGGTTTACTTCTATGGTTGACTAGTTACAGCCGCTGGGTATGAGTTTTTATCCTAAATTCTTGGAAAACACTTTAATATTTTCCTAATATGTTGACAATGGCATGCTTTTATGTTTACAACAGGGAAATCACTTTTGAAAAGGTACAGAGACTGCTTTGTTGATGTTTATAAACACATCCATGGGTGTACCTAACTGTGTGTGTGTGTGTGTGTGTGTGTTTTACAGAAGATGAGCGCAAGGTTCAGAGAGATAAATAAGCTTATTCAAGGTTCTTTTTAGTAAATAATTGCTTTAGAATTTGAATCCAGTTTTCTGCAACCTCATCTTGTTCCACTACTCCACAAAGTAAATTCTTAACAAGATTTGCTCTTGGTTTTATATTTTCCATTTGGGCTGTCTAAGAATTAGTCCATCCTAATAAGGAATCTTGTCGGGGTGGAATTGGCCCCCAATCCTGGAGGGCTAGAGCACCTGGCAGATAGTCTGGTGCTAATAACGTGACCTTTATGAGGAGCTTGAAAAAGCAAGGGCGTACTCGTCTAAGTGCAAATTTCTACTTTAATCCCCCCCCCCCAGGTTTATTTATTTTATTTATTTATTCCATGAGTGAGAGAGACAGAGAAACCCAGCAGGGTTTCAATGTGTGACCTACCCCCAGCCTCAGCCAGCCCTGGACCATGGGTACGCATCTGCCCAGCGCACTTAGGGAGGTGTCTGGATGTGAACGTAAGCCTCTCCCATGTGGTCAGCATTGAAGAGCATCATGTTTTCCTTCAGCACCACGATCCAGCCCCGTACTTCAGACCTTTGTAAGGGGGCAACAACAGTAATAATAACCACATGTTTACTGTGTATTTTCTCTGTGCCAACCCCTGTGGAGGGTGGGAAATGGGGGAAGGTGAGAGGGAAGGAATCAAGGGGGGGGGGAGAAGCAAAATATTTAAAGGATACAAAAATGAAAAATTATCTGTTGATGATAAGGTGTATGGTAATATCTTTGACTGAATCAGTATGCAGTGTATTCCTGATGGAAAAATTCATCTGGTATGCTGAAATGATACACAGCGATTGAATGTAAACATAAAATAAAACTTCATGAATGACGGTGGTAAAGTGCAAGGTTTCTCCAGGTGAAAATGTGTCTTCTTGAGGGATGAGTTATAATTGCTTCTCTTGAAGGGCCGACTCAGAGGTATATTAATTATGGAAAACAGGACCACCTAGTAAATATTATACATGTGTGGTTTACATAAATATATTCATATATAATTGGGGACTACAGGTAATATTTATCTCTCAAGACAGTGTTAAGTCCTGTCTGACAGCTTCTCCAAAAACACTGGACTGCTCTTCTTAGCTATCGCACTCTTTTTTTTTTTTTGGAGAGGTTTTCGCTATAGGGCGCGTGTGCTCGCCAGACAGAGAGAGAGAGACATGGAGACAGAAAGTGAGAAATCACCCCCCAGGGGGATGGTCACGCCACAATCCCTTCTTTTCCATTCTCTTCTCGGGATCTTGGGCACACACGCACACGCGCCCGGTGTGAGTTTTAAGCCACTGGGTCTGGGACGCGAACCGCTGTTGACTACGTGGGAGTCCAGCAACATAGCCATTACGCTAACTGCTGGTTCCCTTAGCTATTGCACTCTGAGAAGTGACTGCAAGAGAAATGGAAAAGAGAGTCCAATTTATATAGACTCAGTCAGTTTGTGGCAATAAAACTAATGGATCTGGCAATATTATGTGTAAATTGCATGAAAATTATTATGTGTTAGAAACAGATGAAGCATGAGGCTATGAAGCTTTGGTTTTTGTGTTTGTGGATCATTTTCTTTTGTGAGATAAGGATAGTGTTTCCCCAAAGCATCGGGGCTCACATGCATTCCTCTTCGTATTTGTAGCATGCAGCATTGATGCACACCTGCATGTGTACGTGCGATACGTAGACTAGAGATGACTCCTTCTCAGAGAAGTATGAATGGTTTCTCAAATTCCTGTCTCTCTAGATTTAAAAGTGAAGACCCTCCTCTAATGTTAACGAATGACATTACTCCCATAGTTTCCTTGTGTTTTCCTAGATGTGATTCCTCTACTCAGCCACTGGCCTTTTCTATTCTCTGTGGACCTGCTGCTGCATTCTTTTCATGGGCAAACATCTTATTGATCAACTGTCTCAGGGTTTGGTCTAAGCAGGGAGGCCACATTAGACCCCAGGAGTGTGAAATTGGGATGGTTACAGTCCTTGTGTTTTACTGTGATTCCATTAAGTCACCCCTTTGGAGTCCAGATGTAAGTAAACCTGTAATTCTGAGTAAACTGTACTAGTGAGAGAAGAGTTCTTGTCTATATGTCGAGATTCGGGGACCTATGGGTTATAGCAGTAATAAAGTATAATTATTTTCCTCTTTATTTTTATAATAACCCCAGGAATGATGTTGTTCTATAGATTTTAAAAAATGCTATGTACATCTCATTTCATCTTTGCAAACACATGGATTAGGTATTGTTATATTCATTTTGCTAGTGAGAGAACTAGATAATTTATTATAGCCGTGATCACAGATGTTTAAGAGGATGAGCCAGAAGAAGAACCTGGGTCTTCTGTCCCCATATCATGTGTTCTTTCCTAAGGATCATTCTAGCTGTGGCAGAGGATTGAAAGTAGACTTGTGAATTTTGCACAGGACACTTTGAAGAAGGGAATAAAATAAGAAATTGGTCATTGCAATGCATATGGCCAAAGAGATTTTAAAAAGCCCATTTGATTCATATTCTGCCAGGTGACCAGCTGTGGTGGTGCAGTGGTAATACAGTGCTCCGCAATGAGGCCACAGGGAAGGTTCCGGGTGTGTATCCCAAAGCCATCTCTGAATACTAGGCCCATGTATGCATGCCCATAATCTTGGCTGACTGATGCTGGGGGTAGGATTATAGTATGAGAACCCTATTGGAGGTGTCTGTCTTTCCATCTCTCATGGAAGAAATAAAACTTAAAATAGAAAAATAAAATGCTGTGAGATTAGTCACTGTTTTCTGTAGTCCCCGAGGGAACATCTTCCAACAGGTTTTGGTAGAAAATGACTGGCCGAGGTTGTCCAGAAAAAAAATGTGAAGCTTACCTTATTGACTGTTCTTCGACTGCAGCTGAGTGGGTAACTGTAAATAACAAGGGTTGCCTGCCTTCACCTTTGTGTATTTATTGACGTTTGTATTTATTGACCACTTGCTGTGCACCAGGCCCTGTGCTGGCTGTTGGGACTATATCCATGAGCAGGAAAGTCTTTCTGCTTCTGGCCTTCTCTCCCCTTCTCCTAATCCAGGCCTTTTCCACAGGCTCTACAGAGATTCAGAATGGTACTTCTTAAATGTAGTTTTGACCATGTCTTCTTGTCAATGTCACCGGGCTGTAGGGTTTCAGAGACAGGTCACATCTGTGTGATTTACCATATGTCTTTGTGATGAATCAAGTCTAAAGTGTGTAGGGTACACTAGGTCCTTCACAATATGGCTCCTGGTTCCCTCTTCTAACTCCACCTCCTTTTGCTCTGCCTCATACTCTACCCCAGCCATGTTCGACTCCTGCATACAACCAAGGAATACACTAAGTCCTTTTTCTTCTCTCTCTGCCTCTGCTCTGAGGCCTCAGGCCACAATGCATTCCTTTCTGGTCTTTTACTGGTGACTTTTTATCATTCTTTTGCTTCAGTTAAATCCCACCCCACTAGGAAATTTCTTAGAACTGTCCCACAGAACTAATACAATGGTATTTTATTTCATTCTGCATTTACTCTATTATGACTCATAATACGCAGCAACTATATTTTTATTTTTCAGTATGCCCCCTGAAAAAGTAGCTACCATCTATCAGGCACTCAGATATTTTTGAAAGGGTCTGTATTAGTCCATATTGTGCTGCTATAACAGACTACCTGAAACTGGGTAATTTAGAAAGAATAGAAGTTGCTTAGCTCACAGTTCTGGGGCTGGGAAGTCTAAGGTCAAGGTACTGGGGAGTTTGGAAATTCTGATTCTTTTTTTTTTTTTTCTGGAGAGGTTTTTACTATAGGGCGCGTGCGCTCGCCAGTCAGACAGAGAGAGAAATAGAGACAGAAAGTGAGAAATCACCCCCCGGGGGGATGACCACGCTGCAATCCCTTCTCCTCCATTTTCCTCTCGGGATCTTGGGTACGCACGCACATGCGCCTGGTGTGAGTTTTAAGCCACCGGGTCTGGGACGCGAACTACGGTCGACTACGTGGGAGTTCAGTGACATAGCCATTACACTAACTACTGGTTCCCTGGAAATTCTGATTCTAAGATAGTACCTTGTTTGTTGAGAACTCCAGAGGGGAAGAATGCTGTATGCTCACATGGCAGAGGGTAGAAGGGCCAAAACAGAGCAGGGGGCCAAAGGAGCCCTTTGACAATGGCGTTAATTCCACCCATGAGAACACTTAGATGGCAAGTAAATGTCAACATCATGCTTAGAGGGGAAAAGCATTCAAACCATTTTCCTGGCACCTATCATAATTTGTGCAGACCTCTATACTAAAACTTTCCAAACAGAAGAGCAATTCTTGATATACGTCTTGATGACTGGATGGTGAACATCTTGATGTTAAGAAATATTTGTTATTCATCTTTGATATACTGAATCCCCTGCATACTCATAGGCACCCAAAGCTCATGCATTGGTAAATGTCTGCTAGTATTAGTTTCCCTAGCAATTTATATTGTCACAATAACTCACTAATAATTGCTATGATATAAACTAGCATTTGCCTGAGTCACATGTCTGTTATTTTACAATATGCATGATGCACATTACTTTGGCTATAAAATTATATACCAGTGCATTTAACAAAATTTGAAAGTATAATGTAGTTTCTAAAAGAAGCATTCCCCAAATGTGGAGGATTTAGTGGATAGAGGACTATAGGGCACATGTGCTCACCAGAGACAGACAGAGAGCAAAAGAAAGAAAGAAAGAAAGAAAGAAAGAAAGAAAGAAAGAAAGAAAGAAAGAAAGAAAGAAAGAAAGAGAAGAGAAGAGAAGAGAAGAGAAGAGAAGAGAAGAGAAGAGAAGAGAAGAGAAGAGAAGAGAAGAGAAAAAGCAAGCTGCCAGGTTTGGGACCTGAACTGTAGTCAGCCATGTGGGAGTCTAGTTCTTTAATCACCATGCCACCTGCTGACTCTAGAGGACTATATTATTCCCAGAGTGTTAGTAGGGAATAATTTATAAACACAGTATTTTCCATCACAAACTGTACCTTTGTATTGGTATTTCTATTATCTGCATGGTCTTTCTTTATGAGAATCCTACTCTAATGATGATTAATGATACCACAGGGGCAGAAAATGAAGACATTGAAAGAACATCAATACATTTTTAGCTGTAAAATTCTCACTGAAAGAGTTGAATGAAATAGAACACAAATATAATTGAATGCTTAGAACAAAATACATTCATTATACTCAACTCAGGTGGGTTGCTTTCTTCAAGAGATTACTCCCAGCCTGAACTATACTAATATAATATTTTTTCATGTAACATGTAACCATCAGCCTGCATTTTAATTTTAGAATTTGAAAAAAAAAACACCCCACCATTTGCCACAAACATATATGAGACTTGGGACCAGCAGTTGGCGTAATGGCTATGTCACTGGACTCCTATGTAATCGACCACTGTTCAAGTCCCGGACTCAGTGGCTTAAACTCATGCCAGGCCTGTGTGTGTGTGTGCCCAAGATCCTCTGAGAGGAGAATGGAGGAGAAAGGATTGTGGTGTGGCCATCCCTCTGGGGGGTGATTTCTCGCTTTCTGTCTCTCTGTCTTTCTTTGTCTTTCTGGTGAGCACATGAGCCCTCGAGCAAAAACCTCTTCAAAAAAAACCAAAACCAAAACCAAAAACAAAAAATATATATATGAGACTGTAAATTTTAGAAATTGACCCATTAAAATTGAACAGTTGTTTTATATTTCACAGTCTAGTGAAAAATTAATTATTCTAGAAGAGATTACTCCCTATTCTAACATAGCTGAAGATAGGTTTCCTATTGTTTAGAGGGTGTGGGGACAGTGGTTGTTATATCTATAGCTTTTTGTTTGAACCTACTTTGGAATTGTGCCTCTCATTAACACAAGGAAAAAATTAGATATACAGTCTATTTTTCATTATGATGTCCAAATATGCCTTGACATGATTTCAGAAAAACTCTTAAAACAATATGTCACAGCAGTATATTGGTTAATGTGACACACTGTGTAATAGAGGAAATGGCTCTTCGCCAGTGAGTGTCCTGGCTCTCTCCTGGCCCCCTTATGAATGGGAAGTGGCTGTGTAGCCTGTGGACAAAGTCCCTGCAGAGCAGAGCTGAAAGTCAGAGAATATCACTCCAGGTGGGCCTTCTGCCTGTTAGAAAAAGACTCCAGAGAGCATGTACGAGAATACTACATACAGTGAGCCATCCGAGTGCACTCGTAGCCACATGCCACTTTCCCCCATTTTAACTATTGACACTCATTTCTTTGAGAATGGTTGGATTATTATAAAAGGGAAACTGTTGGATTTTTGTGTTCCAATTTTTTTTTTTTTTTGCAGCTCAATTTAGAGAAACAGTTGTGAAAGCCAAAGCTTTAATAGCAAGTTTCAGACTATTTGAAAGGAAGAAAGCATTTAGAAAATCCAGAGGTAAAGTCCTGAAGGAACAGTGCACAAAGTCATTCCATATTCAAGAGAAATTAAAAAGAGGACAGATGAACTGTCAGAGAACTCTGAGGTGGTGGAGGTCTGAGGGGGAGGCGGAGTTAAGGAGTGGGATCCTGGATTTACAACTAGGAGTGTTGTGCAAGGTAAGACCCCTCAGCACCTGGCCACCAAACAGCAGAGGAGAAGCAGCTTCACAGTTTTTTATTGTGCAAATTATAATCATCCTGCCCTGTGAAGAGCAGATAAGGTGCACTTTGTAAGAATGATATACGTCCTATGTTTTTTTTAACAGCAAAGTTGATAACTATTGATTTGATTTATGAGTCAATAATAGGGAACCTGTTGAATAGCAGAAGCTTTATTTAATAAGAGGCAACAGACATTTGATTGGGAAAAAAAGGGAGAGGTAATAGAATGATGAGTTATTTGACTTTTTACTGCAGAATTCATTTCGAGACAAATGCTGCTTCCAGAGATTATCTTTCCTATTTAACTTGAAGGAGATCATTTTTAAAAGTTTGCTGGACTTTGCTATATGGAACTTTCAACATCAAAGTACTTAAATATGTACTGCTCCATTTGTTCCTTCTTATATCTTCACAGAAAGGAAAACAGATATTTTTAAATCTTCCTTTACAAAGGCAGAAGTAGAATTTGTCAAGTGGGGAGACAGAAAAGTCGAAAGGAACCAAATGAACTCGGAAAATGCTATTGTCATGGATTCCTCTTGCCACCAGAAGGGTGATAGCCATCATCATGTGATAAATGCATGTACAAAGGAAATGAAGATTTTTCTGAAATGAGTGTTTTCAACATTTTCAGGGGATATTGCTGAGTCTGAACTTTTCCAAGAAATCCAATATTCTCTTTCTGTGCAATTTAGAGACTTTTGCAATAAGAACAGCAGCTTTGATTTTTATAGTAATACCATTAGTTATTTATTCTTCTTGAATGGGACTTCAGTTGGAATTTGAAGGGCTCTTTTGTCCAAAGTAAGCTGTTATGGTAAATAATTCTTACCTAAGGCTTCCCAGCAATATTCAGTACTTCAGGCTTTTGTTTCTTAGGATATTTTACCATTGCCAAGAAATGGATTTGAGTAACTTCATATTTGTCTGATTTGGCGATGCTGGGTATTTGGAAGGGTGTTCGTGTCAAAAAGGCAATGAGAGCCAGGCTCCATCTATAGATCTTTACATGTTTTTTGTTGCAAGAGGCTGATGAATGAGGAAGGTAGGAGGACACTCACAAGGTTGAACATCCCTGATTTGGGAGTAAAGGTTGCATTAGCAAACTTATTTCTCTAATATTAACCTTTGTGCTCTTCATAAGATGTAATTATGGCAATGTGGGTGGAGGTAAATGGCAATGTTAAAACAAGACTGAAAAGTGTTTTAGTGGATAATGTGGGTTTTGTGTCACATACATTTTGGTTAAAAAATATGCTTGTTGAATCTCACATAGCTTAAAGAAGTAGAGAATATAGCTTAGGAAAGTGACTTGCCCAATGTCATCCACTCAACCATCCAAATGTCTTCCCATTTAAGAAAAGAAGACATTGGACTCAATATAAGAATTTTCTTTTCTTTCTTTTAAAGAGATTTTTGCTATATAGCTCATGTGCTCACTGGAGAGACAGAGAAATAGAAAGCAAGAAATCACCCTTCTCCCCAATCAGGGAAGGCCATGTAGCAATCCTTTCTCCTCCATTCTCCTCTCAGGATTTTGGGGATGCATACACACATGCTTGGCATAAGTTTTAGGCCACCAGGTTTGGGGCTCGAACCACAGTCGACCATGTGGGAGTGCAGCGACGTAACCATTTCGCCATCTGCTGGTCCCAATATGAGAATTTTCTAAGAGAGTGTAGGAGGTTCTGGAATTGCTTATTTGTAACTCAATTCATTGCATACTTAGTGGGAAGGCAATAACATAGGATTGCTACAACTAAAGACCAGAGTAGTAATCTAACTGGTTTAGACAGGACCAGCTGGTGCATTTTAACAAAAACATCAGGAGCAGGGCCACTGAGCCAGCTGAGGTCCAAGAGAATGGGGCATACTTCTGAAATATCTGAGAGTTGAGAGAAAAAAATTATTTGACAGGATTTCAGAAAGAATTCTTCAAGGAACTTCTTGCTCAATTTTATATTACTTACCATTTCAGGCTGCTAGAATCCTTTTTTGTAAACACTCTGAAATGACTTAAGCACCCCTTGCCATTATAAGACCCCTTGATTTCCGAAAAGACTCTAGAACTGCCATTGACAAATATAAGGCCCCTGGCCATATTCAGCCCATTGCCTGTTTTTGTAACTGAGTTTTTATAAAACAGCCACACTCATCATTCATTCACATATTGTCCCTGGCTGTTTTTTTATTTTGTTTTGTTTTTAATTGCTAGAGGGTGTGTACACTCACCAGAGAGACAGAGAGAAGATAAGAGAGGGAGGAAGCACTGCCCTCCCATCAGGTATGATCACACTGCGATCCCTTCTCTATTTCTCCATCCTGTTGGGAATTTGGGCACACACATGCATGCACCCAATGCGTTTCTCAAGCCTCAGGATTCAGACCATGGTTTGCCATGTGGGATCCAGCTCCCTTACTCACAAGTTTTTGAGGCTGGCCCTGTCTATGGATGTTTTGGTACTACAAAGTCAGAATAAGTACCTGCAACAGAGATTATAAAGCACACAAAATTAAAAATATTTACTCTCTGGCCCTTTACCTAAAATTTTGCCTACTCCTCCTTGCCTAAACTGTTGGCAGAAACATACTTTAATCTTGATGCCTGGAGTGGCTGTCTGGACTACTATGTTGAAAACTCTTGAGCCTGTCAGTGAGCAAGTGCTGGGATCAATTAGCAGTATCAGTTATTGACACAGAAAGTAGGATTTGCTAACACTTAACTGCGGTGAGACTGACTATCCTTAGGCAAAAAATTCACTAATGCCTTGAAGACTGTCCTTAATAGGAAGAAAAAGCAAATTCAATACCTTTCTGAATAAATTATAGTGAGTAGTCATAGTTACAACTTCAATGCCATAAACTTTGCTAAATGCTTTACAAATGCTATTTTCAAGATTGTTATTAACACATAATGTGTGCATATGTGTGGAGGTACAATGTAATTGTTTAGTATAAGAATGCAATGTGTGATGATTACATTAGGGTAATTGGCATACACATCATCTCAGCCATTTGTTATTACTTTACACAGGAAACACTAAAAGTCCTCTTTCTGGATACTCATACACAGTAAGTTGTTGTTAACAATATTCACTCCACCATATTTTCTAACACTAAACATTGTTCCCCTTATCTACTAATTTTATTTCCATTAATCCCTATCTCTCCATTCTCATTCGTCTTTATTTGTTTTTCAGTGTCCACATATGAGAGAGAACATGTGATATTTCTCTTTCTGTGCCTGGTTTATTTTTACTTAACACTATGTCTTTCAGGGTAACCCCTTTAATCCCAAATAATAGGATTTTGTCTTTTTAATTGGCTAAATATTGGGTCATCGGAAAAGGTGTGATGTATCTTTCTATGTAAAAAAAAATGCATCACGACCTTCCCAATGACCCAATAGTATTCCATTGTGTGTGTGTGTGTGTGTGTGTGTGTGTTACATTTTCTTTATCCATTCATCTGTTTATAGACAGGTCAATTCCATATCTTGACTATTGTGAATAATTCTGTGATAAACGTTGAGGTACAAATATCTTTACAACACACTGATTTCCTTTCCTTTGTGTCTGTAGTAGAATAGCTGGATCATATAACAGTTCTAGTCTTTTTTGTTTTTTAGGAAAATTCACACTGTTTTCCATAATGGCTATACTAGTTTTCATTACCACTAACAGTGGAAAATTGTCCTGTGTGCATCCTTGAAAACATTTGTTCTTTTTTCTCTTTTTGATAATAGCTATTCTAACTGGGATGAGATGATACCTCATTTTGGTTTCTCTTTGCATTTCCCTAATGAATAGTGATGCTGAGAATTTATTTCACATGATTGTTCATCATTTGTATGCTTTTTTGAGAACTGTTTATTCAGGTCTTTGCTCATTAAAACATTTTTTGAGGGCCAGCAGGTGGCATAGAGTTTGGGGTATGGGACCCTATGTGGCCAGCTGCATAGTTTGAGTCCCAGACCCAGAAGCTTGAAAATCACTCTGTGTGTGTGTGTGTGTGTACCCCAAAATCCCCAGAGGAGACTAGAGGAGAAAGTATAGGGGCATGACCATCCCCACTTGGGGGTGATTTCTCCCTCTAGAGGAGAGAGGATTGGGGTGTGATCATCCCCATTTGGAGGTTATTTCTTACTTTCTCTGTGCACAGACCCCATAGCAAAAACCTAAAAGAAAAGTACTGTTTAGTTGTTTGAGTTCCTTGTATATTATGATTATTAATCTGTTGTCAGATACATAGAATGCAAATATCCTGTTCTATAGGTTGTCTCTTCACTCTATTAATTGATTTCTTTGCTGTGTAGAAGGTTTTTAGTTTGCTATAATCCATTTGTCTATGTTTTTCTTACCTACGCTTTAGAGGTTTTATTCAAGACCTCTTTGCCTGTACCAACGTCCAGTAGTATTTCCCTTGTTTTATCCCAATAGCTTTAGAATTTCAAGTTTTATGTTTAGGTCTTTAATTCATTTGGAATTGATTTTTGTAGATTGTGAGGGATATGAGTCTAGCTTTGTTCTTGTGTGTATGAATGTCCAAACTTCCCAGCTCTGTTTGTTAAAGAGACTCTCCTTTCCTCACTGGATGCTCTTGTATCTTTATCGAAAATCATCTGGCTTGTATATATGTGGGTTTATTTCTGGGTTCTCTGTTTTGTTCCATTGCTATATACATCTGTTTGTTTGGTTTTTGTCAGTACCATGCTTTTGTTTGTTTTTTTTTGTTGGTTTTGTTACTGTAACTTTTTGGCATATTTTGAAATCCAGTACTATGGTAGCTCTAGTCCCCCCCACCCCCACCCCCAGAATTGCTTTGGCTGCTCAAGGTCTTTTGTGATTCCATAGTAATTTTATGAAGAATGTATTGATATTTTGATAGGTGTTATACTAAATCTATAGATGGCTTTCAGTATACAGACATTTTAACAATATTGATTCTTTCAATCCATAATCATGGGTTGTCTTCCCATTTTTTAATGTCTTCTTCATCAATAATTTTGTTGAGTGCTTCTTCTTTATCTACTGGGATGATCATATGGTTTTTGTTCTGCATTTTATTATTATTTAGGATTAACTTTCTTTTATTTATTTTTATTTTTATTTGACCGGAGAGAGACAGAGAGAGAAAGAGGAAAACTGGGAAGTGCCTGGCATGATTTTCAAGTCGCCAGAACCAGACTCAAACTGTGGCATTGGCCATGTGGGAGGTCCCTTAGCCTCCATGCCACGTGATGACCCTAGGGGAAAAAATGTCTTTTTCTTATTTGTAGAGAGGTTTTTGCTATAGGGCGCGTGTGCTCATCAGTGAGACAGAGAGAAACAGAGAGACAAAAAGCAAGAAATCACCCCCCAGGGGGGATGGCCACAGCACAACCTCTTCTCCATTCTCCTCTTGTGATTTTGGGCACACAGGCACACATGCCTGGCGTGAGTTTTAAGCTGCTGGGTCTGAGACTCAAACCATGTTGTACTACATGGGAGTCCAGTGACTAACAATTACGCCACCTACTGATACAGAAAATTTTTTTTTCTTTTTTTGGAGAGGTTTTTGCTATAGGGCATGTGCGCTCACCAGACAGACAGAGACAGAGAGATGGAAAGTGGGAAATCACTTGCCAGGGGGGATGGCCACGCCGCAATCCCTTCTCCTCTCGGGATCTAGGGCACGCACGCACATGTGCCCGGTGTGAGTTTAAGCCACCAGGTCTGGGCCTTGAACCGCAGTCGGCTACATGGGAGTTCAGCAACATATCCATTACTCTAACTGCTGGTCCCTGGAAAAAAAAATTTTTTTAAAGAATTATTTTTTAACTTTATTTATTTGTATATTTATGTATATATTTATTTGACCAGAGAAGGACGGTGTTTTGTTCCATTGCTATATACATCTGTTTGTTTGGTTTTTGTCAGTACCATGCTTTTGTTTGTTTTTTTTTGTTGGTTTTGTTACCGTAACTTTTTGGCATATTTTGAAATCCAGTACTATGGTAGCTCTAGTCCCCCCCACCCCCACCCCCAGAATTGCTTTGGCTGCTCAAGGTCTTTTGTGATTCCATAGTAATTTTATGAAGAATGTATTGATATTTTGATAGGTGTTATACTAAATCTATAGATGGCTTTCAGTATACAGACATTTTAACAATATTGATTCTTTCAATCCATAATCATGGGTTGTCTTCCCATTTTTTAATGTCTTCTTCATCAATAATTTTGTTGAGTGCTTCTTCTTTATCTACTGGGATGATCATATGGTTTTTGTTCTGCATTTTATTATTATTTAGGATTAACTTTCTTTTATTTATTTTTATTTTTATTTGACCGGAGAGAGACAGAGAGAGAAAGAGGAAAACTGGGAAGTGCCTGGCATGATTTTCAAGTCGCCAGAACCAGACTCAAACTGTGGCATTGGCCATGTGGGAGGTCCCTTAGCCTCCATGCCACGTGATGACCCTAGGGGAAAAAATGTCTTTTTCTTATTTGTAGAGAGGTTTTTGCTATAGGGCGCGTGTGCTCATCAGTGAGACAGAGAGAAACAGAGAGACAAAAAGCAAGAAATCACCCCCCAGGGGGGATGGCCACAGCACAACCTCTTCTCCTTTCTCCTCTTGTGATTTTGGGCACACAGGCACACATGCCTGGCGTGAGTTTTAAGCTGCTGGGTCTGAGACTCAAACCATGTTGTACTACATGGGAGTCCAGTGACTAACAATTACGCCACCTACTGATACAGAAAATTTTTTTTTCTTTTTTTGGAGAGGTTTTTGCTATAGGGCATGTGCGCTCACCAGACAGACAGAGACAGAGAGATGGAAAGTGGGAAATCACTTGCCAGGGGGGATGGCCACGCCGCAATCCCTTCTCCTCTCGGGATCTAGGGCACGCACGCACATGTGCCCGGTGTGAGTTTAAGCCACCAGGTCTGGGCCTTGAACCGCAGTCGGCTACATGGGAGTTCAGCAACATATCCATTACTCTAACTGCTGGTCCCTGGAAAAAAAAATTTTTTTAAAGAATTATTTTTTAACTTTATTTATTTGTATATTTATGTATATATTTATTTGACCAGAGAAGGACGGAGTGAGAGAGGGAAAATGAGAAAGCAAGTCACCAGATCTAGGACTCGAACATGTAGAAGTCTAGCGAGGAAAAAAAAATTTAAGAGATAATACAGATATATCACATTTTTAAGATTCCTATATCTGTGAAACCCAACCAGAGTAAGACAATAATCAACAATAGACTGGATGGGGAATATTTCAAAAGAAATTATATGGCCCCCAAAAGCTTTTCCAAATTAATAATTTAGGAATACAAGGAACCAGCAGTTAGTGTAATGGCTATGTTGCTGGACTCTCATGTAGTCGACCGTGGTTCGCGTCCCGGACTCGGTGGCTTAAAACTCACGCTGGGCGCGTGTGCATTCGTGCCCAAGATCCCGAGAGGAGAATGGAGAAGGGAGATTGCGGTGTGACCATCCCCTCTGGGGGGTGATTTCTCGCTTTCTGTCTCTATGTCTTTTTCTGTCTGTCTGGCGAGTGCACACGCCCTATAGCAAAAACCTCTCCAAAAAAAAAAAAAAGAATTTAGGAATACATATTAGAACAACATACCATTTTCATTTATCAATTAATAAATAAGTACCTTTAAAATGTTTAGACTAAATATAGTCCTAGACGTAGCTTAAAAAGCATTCTAATATCGTGGTATAGAAATGAAAATTAGTATGGCCTTTTTGCAAAATAGCTTGATTGTAAGATCATGTTTTTTTAAAAGAAGTTCACATCTTTTGGTCTAATAATTAGTTTCAGGAAATTTAAAGGAATAAATTAATTAGAGATGCTAACAAAGATTTAGGTATATGAATGCCATTCATAACATTCTAACCAGAAAAACTTGAAAACAAAATGTGTAACAATAGAGGATTGATTGAATAGTATATTCATAAAAATTAGGATACAGCTTCATAAATTAAATGTTTTTGAAGAATGTTTAATTAGGCAGATAATGGTCACAATATTTTTTTTTTTTTTTGCTACAGGGGGCATGCACTCACCAGAGAGACAGAGAGAGATAGAGAGACAGAGGGCAAGAAATAACCCTCCAGGGGGATGGCCACGCCACAGTCCCTTCTCCTCCATTCTCCTCTTGGGATCTTGGGCACGCATGCACATGTGCTTGGCGTGAGTTTAAGTCACTGGATCTAGGACTTGAACCGTGGTCGACTACATGGGAGTTCAGCGACATAGCCATTATGCTAACTGCTAGTCCCTGTTCACAGAATTTTAAGTAAAAGACAAAATTCTTAAATCAAAATAAATCTGAATATAGAATATGAATCATATTTTCAAAACAGTATATATATAGTGAGTATATAGAAAAAATTAAAATATTAACTAAATAACTATTTTTGTGTAGTAAGATTATGAACAAAGAAAGCAAAATTATTTGGTGGTGTATTTTTTAATACTTCCTAATTATTTTAAATCCTTATCATGTATTCTTTGCTGTCGAGGAAAGTAATTCAATAACATATATTAAAAATAAGAATGGAAAACAAGAATTTTAAACACAATAATCATTTTATTTTTAGGCTCAAATGAATATTCCATATGTACATGATAAAATTTAAGAGGAAATGTAGAATTATAAGTTTTTATTGCTCATTTTTGTTACTATTAAGACTCAAGTTTATAATCACTAATTCAAGAAAAAGTGAATTAAGATTTATCTTTTTATTTTTAATTAAAGATGATTTCTGACATTATTTGTCAGACTGGAGTTATCCTACATTCCAAAACATAGTTTATGAATGAATTCCTATTTAAAGGGAGTAATCCACTTCCTATGATTTTCCCAGTGTTATTAGAATAAATCAATTGAGGGAACCAGCAGTTAGCGTAAAGGCTATATTGCTGGACTCCCACGTAGTCGACCATGGTTCACGTCCTGGACCCGGTGGCTTAAAACTCACGCCGGGCTCATGTGCGTGCATGCCCTAGATCCCGAGAGGAGAATGGAGGAGAAGGGATTGCGGTGTGACCATCCCCCCTGGGGGGTGATTTCTCGCTTTCTGTCTCTATGTCTCTCTCTGTCTGGCGAGCGCATGCGCCCTATAGCAAAAAAAATCTCTCCAAAAAAAAAAAAAAAGAGTAAGTCAATCGACAGTCTCCTTCAGTTTCGATGGTATTAATGCAGGAGGAGCCATTTCAGGAATACCCTCAATCTCTTTTCTGTGTATACAAATTATTGATGTTTTCCACCTAGAAGTCGTATTTCCTTCTAGAACATGTACACAAAAATCCTTAACTCTAATGAGCTTCCACTCTGATCTGCTCCTCTGCTGATTTAACCATGAGCTTTATTCTCAGGGTTGGGACTTTTTCATTAGCAAGAATACTTGTTCTCAACTCTCTGGTAGGGAAAAATAATCCCTAACATACCATTATGGCTAGCATGAAATTTCTTCAAATACAATTGAAAATAAGAAAACCAGAGTTGTTTTCTTATGGTTTTAGCTCTTAAGTATTTTTTGTTTGTTTGTTTGTTTTAGTCTTAATGTTTTGGTCTGAACTTCCCCAAGTTGCCTGAAGATTTAGGAAGTGATTCTAAGGCACTGGAAGCTGGGAAATGCACTAGCAGTTGATGTCTGACATGTTTCTGGGGAAAGAGAGGATGCATTCATCTGTCTGAAAAATGTCATTAAAGCTGCCACTAGCTTCATCCTTTATCGTTTTCTCTGCTTACCCTGGAATGCTGTTGTCATTATACAGAAAATGAGTATGAAAGATTTTCTATGCCAATTTTAAAATAAATAGAGATCCACAAGACTATTGGTCATTCAGACTTAACCTTGGCAAAGAGTAGTTTTCAGTTTTCATTCTGAAATACTTTAAAAATTATCTATGATTTAAACAGGGCTTGATGGTTTACTAAGTTCTTCCACATCTATTATCAATTCCTTCTTTCAATGAATAAGTGAAGTAAATCGAGTTGTATCGTATCATCTTTTCCATTTTATGAAAGAGGAAAGAGCATTCAGAGATAAGAGTTTTGCTCAAGTCATGGAGTTACAGGCAAAAGAAAAATGGGATCACCACATGGTGTAAAGGTTATGTTGCTAGACTCCCACATAGTTGACCATGGTTTAAGTCCCAGACCCGGGGGCTTAAAATTCATGCTGGGCACGTGTGCGCCCTAAATCCTTTCTCACTTTCTACTATGTTTTTCTATGTCTTTCCAGGAAACTCACATGCCCTGTGGCAAAAATCTCTCTTTAAAAAAAAAAAAAAAAAATCTAGGTCTTGCTGATTCTTTCCATTGTTCAGTGTTTTTTACTAGACACCCAAACAGGCAAATGCAATTACACAAAGTAGCAAATATTCAGTATGGCTACTTTATTGCTTCTTTTGTAACTCATTAATATTTATTGTAAAACAGGAAGAAATCTTGGACTATACCAAATCTCTGGATACCAAAATCAGTAATTTTTAAGAAAATTAAGTTGAATTCATACCAAGTCGTTAGGTTGATATCAATTTGTGTTTTTGTGACTCATTTCACACACCATGCAATCCCTTTGAATCCAGAAAGCCTGAGTAGAATATTTATGAGAAGCATTTAACTTCATGAAATGAAGCAAATAACCCAGTCCCTGGATAATTATAAGATTCAATTCTGCAGAATTGTTATTGATAACAGACACTGACTTTTAATTTACAGTTTCTAAATAGACTCCCCAAATAGAAATATAATTATGTAAAATAAGTTTCAGAGCAGTACAAAAAAATTAAGATTTCCTTAAAAATGTAAGAATATGAGCGAAATTTCCATGAAAGCACACAGAATTGGATTGAGAAAGAATTTATCCAAGCTCTACCTCTTGAAACAAATCTCATCTGAGAAATTAAGAAGAAACTTTGTATGTCTCCTGAACTAGAAAACCAGCAACTATACCAGTGTATCAGAACAACTTACCAGTTGTCCCATATTATCAGTACTTCGCCATGACCTTGACAAACACTGAACCTCATTTTTGTATAGTTACTTATAAAAAGCAACTGGAAAAATGTAAGAAATGAGAGATGTAAGAACTTTGTCTTTCTGTTTTTAAGTAAAAGTAAAACTAAAATGGAACTAAAAATGAATGTACACTCCTGAGAGGGAGGAGCAAACCCGAGAGCGAGAGAGCGAGGCTCAGAGACCCAGTAATTGTTTCCATGGGGTTTATAATTCTCTAACTGAGGTTGTGTCAGTTGATCATTGGCTGGGCCCACTAATAGCTTTCATCTCATTGGCTATATATCAAATGTGGCTGGCCTACTGATTTATCTCATTCGCTACATCAAATG
Organism: Tupaia belangeri chinensis; assembly: GCF_000334495.1. Taxonomy (NCBI): domain Eukaryota; kingdom Metazoa; phylum Chordata; class Mammalia; order Scandentia; family Tupaiidae; genus Tupaia; species Tupaia belangeri. The sequence continues at coordinate 339,865 of NW_006159624.1, forward strand.
TGCATGGGCTCACTAATTCAGCAGCTATATCAAATATGGCTGGGCCCACAGATTTAGCTCACTGGCTGTCAGGTAAACATCCCCCACTGAAAATCTCCCAGCTACGTTACCCCAAGAAGGGAATTTTCTACCCTGATTGTTTTTTCTATCTAGCCTCATAGGCCTATGCTTCAGTTCCCTTTCCCACTTCCATTTTCTAGTTTTCCTTCTGCCTCATTTTCCCCTTGAGAGGTAGGATCCCCATAAGTCTTTTTGGGGAGTTGAAGGTGGGTGGTCTGTCTTCCGTAACTGCTTCATGCTGGAACTTTCATCACAGTAAATGCTCTAAAGGGATCTTTAAAAGAATGCTTTTCGTTTGGAATCAGAAAGAAAAAGCTGTGAGGATAGGATATAAGAATAGAGCAAAGGTGCACCAGAAGACGGAAGAAACTACAGGAAAATTTGACTTGAAATGAAAATCATGCATCTGTTTGCCCTTGAGTTGAGGACAAATCTGGTAAGTGTAAGGTCTGGGAGAAGGGAAAAGAAACATGGCGGGAACATTCCCGCCAACAGGAACTTTCCTTTTGTCCACACCTGGCCCGCCATCACCAACAGACTTTTCTGCCCTTCAGCATTTGGCGCGCCCACCAAAGTTGAACAGAAACAGCGAACTTCATTGGCCAGACAAGGACCCATGGCGAGCACCTATTGGACAATGGCCCTTCAAGAACTAGTAGCACCCACCCTGGGTGTGACTCCCTCAGCCTCTGACCAGGCCGAGGGACCTCACCCGAGAGCGCAGAGTAAATTATGCTGGTTTTATTAAACCTCAAAGCCTGACTCTGGTATTTTTGCCTTTGCTGTCTCTGACTTCGCCATCGCTCCCATATCAAACCTAACAGTAAGCAGGTTTGTTGTTTACCTGTGAAGTGGGACCAAGAACAAGTTGTTATCAAGCCTAGATTAGCTTCACTTAGTTGGAAGATATAAAAAGAGAGAGTGAAGGAAAATGAAATAAAATGGAGGCACAAATAAGTCAGTGCAAAACAAAGGGAAAGAAATGCTTATCTGAATAGTCAACAGTAAACTTACCCACAAAAATAATTAACTATAGGATTCAGAAGAAGAGTTCCTAAAACCTGGCATCCTCATTAGAAAACAAGAAAGCAGTCTCTCAGAGATTACAAAAGCTATGTATAAGGAGATCTTAAGGTACACATAAAAGGCAGAGCAAGTTATAAAGGATTATGGTTACCTAACAAAGACTCGGAGGCAACAAAAGTGCAGTAACAGCACTAAGAATATACTTCTGGTAATAGTGGACCAGATTGTTTGGATATATCCTCTTGCTAAGAACAGCTAGAATTGCTAGACAAAATAAAAACACTATGTGTTTGAAGTCACTGGAGAGCTACTAAAATAGAAGGGATATGTAGGAAACCAGATCTGGAAAAGAAACAAACTTTAAATTGAACATTTCTCTCCTCATTAAGACAGTGGCTGATTCTGAAAGTTCAGCCTGGAGGTTGAGATATTGATCAGAGCTTCTGGCAGACTAATAAGGTTGGTGGTATAAAAAATAAAGTTCAAAGTCCATGATGGTGGAGAGGCCTTGGTCCATACACTTGACTTTAGTAGTAAGGACTATCCAGGAGCAAGGATAAAAGGAGACCTACGGAGTAGAAGAAGAAATGCAGAGAGCAGCTCTCTCTTAGCAGGAATCAACAATTTTTTCTTTTTTGTTAAGGGCCAAATGAATTTGATTTTGCAGGCCACACAGTCTCTGTTGTAACTATTAAGCTCTGCTGTTGTAACATAGAAGTAGACAGATACTGTGTAAACAAATGAGCGTAGCTGCATGCTCTGTTGACATTGCATTTGCATAAACAAGCATCCTGTTCTTTGTCAGAAGGGACTATTGAGAAAATATTGGGCATGATGGCAAGGGCAGAAAAGCAGCCAGGTAATAGGCACCTGTTTCCTAAGGAGTGGAGAGAAGTACCGATAGGAGAAATTTAGATAACTTCACCAGTTTGAGATTACTTCTTGGGCGGTAGGCAGAATTCTGCCCCATCAAAGATGTCATGATTATTTTAATTTTTTTTTTTTTGGAGTGATTTTTGCTGTAGGGCATATGTGCTGACCAGAGAGAAAGAGAGAGAGAGAGAGACAGAGAGACAGAAAATGAGAAATAATCCCCCAGGGGAGATGACCATGCCAGAGTCCCTTCTCCTCCACTCTCCCCTTAAGATTCTGGGCACACACACACATGTACCCGGTGTGAGTTTTAAGCCACTGCATCCAGGACTTGAACCATGGTTGACTATGGGGGAGTCAGTGATGTAACCATTATGTCCTTTGCTGGTCTCAAGATGCCCAGATTCTTTTTTTTTGGAGAGGTTTTTGCTATAGGGCGTGTGCGCTCACCAGACAGACAGAGAGAGACAGAGAGACAGAAAGTGAGAAATCACCCCCCAGGGGGGATGGCCACTCCACAATCCCTTCTCCTCCATTCTCCTCTCGGGATCTTAGGCACACATGCACATGCGCATGACATGAGTTTAAGCCACCGGAGCTGGGAAGTGAACCCCAGTTGACTACACGGGAGTTCAGCGACATAGCCATTAAGCTAACTGCTGGTCCCAAGACGTCCAGATTCTAATCCCCCAAACCTATGAATGTATTTGTTCACCCTTATCTGCAAGAGATGCATTCCAAGCCCAACTGAGTGTTTGAAACCATGAACTCTACATATGCTATTTTTTACCTATAATTTATTTATAAAGTTTAATTTATAAACTAGGCCCAGTAAGAGATTAATAACTAACAATGAAATAGAACAGTTATAACAATATAGTATAATAAAAGTTATGTGAATGTGGTCTCTTCAAGGTAATCTTAATCTTTTATACTCATCTGTTTTCAGACCCTGGTTGACTGTGGGTAACTCAAACTGTGGAAAAAAAAAAATTCTGATCCAATGTTGTTGCATGGCAAAAAGGGAATTATGATTGCAGCTGGAATTAAGGTTGCTAATCAGTGGATTTGAAAATAAGGAGATTATCTTGAATTATGCATGTGAGTTCAGTATAATCACAGGATCTTTAAAAGTGGAAGTGGGAAGCTGAAGAATCAGTTGGAGATGGAGACATAACTATGGATACAGAGAACAGAAAGATGCAATGCGAGAAAGACATGATGGCCGTTGCTGGCCTTGAAGGTGGAAGTACCTCACAAGAAATGCAGGCAAGCACTAGAGGTGGGAAAACACAAAAAAATGGATTTCCCCCGGAGCCTCTGGAAGAGAACACAGCCTTGATTTTAGGCAGCGAGACTTATTGTTGACTTCTGACCTCTAGATTGGGAAGAAATAAATTTGCATCATTGTAAGCCAATATATTTGTGGCAATTTGTTACAGCAGCAGTAGGAAACTAACATCCTCTTTGGACCTGGCAGTGGGTTTGACAGTGCAAGTGGGGTGAAAGGAGACCCATGGATTAGGAGGAGGAATGCATAAGAATCCATTGGATTCTTAAGTAACATAATGAAAGAATATCCATTTCCTTGAAATGGAAAATTTGTTTTTTGATCTCGTAAGTCTAGCAAATGTGACAGTTAAGACAAAACTTAATAGACATACACATTATACTTTAAAATTCCATTTTATAGTTTTTCTATTTCAAGGTGTATTAATGCATTTAGTAATTTGAGGAATGGTGTTATGTTTAATTGGAGTTGTAAGGTTGAATCCCTCAGAAATTAAAATAATATTGTTTTAAAATCTGAATTTTAGCTCTTGAATCCCATTGTTATTTAAATTTCCAATAATGATAAACATTCTTTTATTTTAAAATTAAAAAATTAAAACGATGGAAGAAGGCAAAATTAGAGAATTAGACCGGGACCAACGCTACTCACTTAGTGTATTTTCTAAATTCTATACTCTAAGAATTATGATCAGGAACAATTGCCCTGCTACTCATAATCCTTCATGATTTACTATTTCTCTACAATGAGAAAGTCTATAATGATCTCATTTACTAACCCAGCATCAGTTATTTCCATTTTGCTGTTTGTCTGATGAGACTGACTTATAAAATTCACAAATAAATATTCCTTCTTCTGAGAAAACAAGTCCGCCTGCATGACCTGAAGCTGAGTAAGTCTCATCACATGTACATTCGTAAAGTGGTAACAGTGACAGGAGTCAAACCTCTGAAGGCACAAGAAGGTGACATGTAGGGCAGGAGAGAGAAACGGGAAAGTTACTTTATAAAAGTCTGATTAGAACAGTAGAATATTGACATGGGACACATCACTCCTACTCTAGTTTTTGATTAAGGCATAAAGATAGTAGAAAGTATGTTTCCAAGTGATTGGGTTCACGGATCTAGTTAAACAGTTTACTCATACCAAGGCTATAAGAAGGTGAAGTGTTTGGAACTGGACAGAATTTCATGAGAATTTCTTTGTGTAGAGCTCTGTTTTATAGTCCACAAGGAGGGTGAGGGGCATGGGATGAGTGTCAGCCTCATTTCAGGTTTAGTGAAAGGGAAGGGTCTTTCCCTCCGTTTGGCAGACACTGTGGACTAATGCCTGACCTGTTCCAGAGAGTGCCAACGACAGAGAGAAGCTGTCTGAAGTTGCTTGAGAAAACAGAGTGGAGGCTGAATCTGGAAAGCAATGCAGTTTCCTCTAACAGGGAGCCAAAGGCACAGAAATCTTTTTATTTATTTTTTCTTTTTTGTAAGAGATTTTTGCCGTAGAGTATGTGTGCTTGCTGGAGAGACAGAGAGAAAGTGAGAAATCACCCCACCCTCACCCCCCCCCCCCTCCCAGGGGAGATGGCCATACTGCAATCCCTTCTCCTCCATTCTCCTCTCGGGATCTTGGGCACGCACGCACACGTGCCCAGTGTGAGTTTTAAGCCACCAGGTCCAGGATGCGAACCGTGGTTGGCCATGTGGGAGTCCAGTGCCTTAACCCCCCACATCACCTGCTGGCCCTGGCAAAGAGATATTGTGGGGCAGGGATGGAATCCATGTCTGTCATAACAACGTTGCCCTGGGGTTGTTTAAAGAGACCTTCTGCCCAAAAGGGTACCTGCCAGAGTACAAGGGGATCTCAGCAGAAAGAAGCTGAGGGTGAAGACTGGGTGCAGAAACTGAAGTCTGTGTGTATGGCCCAGGGAAGGGAGCCCTTGCCAGGTCAAGAAACCTAGGGTCAGGATGATCCAGCAGGAAGTCATGTCAGCACTCCAAGAGCTACAATATTTTGAAACATCTTCCAGGTCCAAGATAAGCTTTGTGCAGGCTATCACATGAGAACTTTTCTTTTCTTCTTTTTTTTTTTTTTATTCTTTTTTTTTTTTTTTAAGAGGTTTTTGTTATAGGGTGCGTGCTTTAGCCGGACAGACAGAGATAGAAAGCGAGAAATCACCCCCGAGAGGGGATGGTCACTCAGCAATCCCTTCTCCTCCATTCTCCTCTTGGGATCTTGGGCACGCATGCACACGCGCCTGGCATGAGTTTTAAGCCACCGGGTCCGGGACGTGAACCACGGTCAACTACGTGGGAGTCCAGCGACATAGCCATTACACTAACTGCTGGTTCCAACACATGAGAACTTTTCTACTACTCCCTACCTCCTACCACTTCCTGCCTCCCACCCTACCTGCTTCCTGCTTCTTTTGTCTCTTCCTGCTCTGAACCCAGAAGATCAGAAAAAGAAGAGGCTGCCTCTTAAATCTGGTTAGAGAGCCTGCAAAGGGATTTCCAGACAACCGGACATGGTTTCTTAATTTAAAGACCGGAGGCTGTGGCAACCAGCCTAGAGCAGGTGAGAGGGAAGAGAGAAGGAAGGGCTGATCTGGAGTTGGTGTTACAGCTGAGGGTCATGGGACAGAGTTGAACTCATGGGCCTGTGCAGTATTCCCCAGGGAAATGCCCATACTCTCCCCTAAAAGAGGAATACAGAAAAGGAATGTGTGGGAAACATCACCAATTAGGGAGGTAGAGTAGGAGTTTATTTTAAATACTAAGAACAGCTCCTCACCAAGCCTTTATTTTGGTCAAAAGCCCCCATTTATGAGACTTCTACTTGACATCAGGGTTTTGGTCTGTGATCCTGTAAGAGGTCATGTGTAAAAGACCACCTAGTAATTAGATCTATAAGCTTGATGTTCGGGGCTGTAGAACTAATGAATGGAGCCATTTAGCCAGAGATGTCAATGGGACTAGAACTACTATGGGATGAATTTAGGGTTATTTATTAATCGAATCATGATCTTGTTTGCTCTTATATATGAATAGTAATACTGCCAGCAGTCTCTTCTAGAATCCCAGTAAATGATAATAACTTTAGTAGCAATAACTACGATTTACTGGTCTGTTCTTTGCCCTGACAAGGCTTTTTTTTTTTTTTCCCACGATATTGTTAATCTTCCTTGGAACAAAGAAGGGAAAATGTATTGACCAAGGACACGAATTAGGTCATGGCAGAGAATTCTTATTTCCCATGCATAGCATCAATGAATGGTTTGTTCCAGCCTATTAATTATTTAAATAGTTATTATCTATGTTTGTCCTTCTTGCTGGAAATGAAAACTGCTGATCTAAGCTTATCTGCATAGCATCTTGTAGCAATATAGAGTGTATATAAAGTCTTTTTTAGCAGACCAGAAAGAGGAAGATGATTCTTACTATGAATAAGGCAGCATGCCAGTCATTTTTACATGAATCATCTCATTTAATTATGATAGCAAACTTGTAAGAGAGGTGTCTTACCCTCACTTTAAAAAGCCAAGGTCATGAAGTTGTTTAATGTCAGGGCTTTGGCTATGATTCTAATGTCTTATTTCAGAACGTACAGTATAAAGCAGAGGCCCTATGGTTTTTCTATGATACTGAGAAAGTGCTTTATGCACTGTATCTCATTCTATTACTCCATATGCCCATGAAATGAAGTAGGCAAGCATTAAATATTATAATGCCAGTTTTACAGACCTAACTTTTGTAGAACTGAGCATAAGAGCTAACCTAGATTTAACCCAGTGAGCCTATAGATTTTATCCCGAAGAAAAAAAAGATATGACTTGGAATGTATGTTATTTTCAGCTATGATTGTCTTGTTGTAGTCTGAAAAAAAAATGCCCCTTCACCCAAACTGACTCACATTTTTAATACCTATGCCTGTAAATATTACTTTATTGAGGGAAAAAAATGGAATGTTATGTGATAAAAGTTATGATTGAGGATCTTGAGAGTCAGAGTTTATTCTGGATTACCCGGGTGAGCCCTAAATGTAATCACATGCATACATTTTTCAATTTTTAATTGGTTTAATAATAATAACTATTTATGAGATGTGGTATGGTTTTTTGGTACATGAGAACAATGTATAATAATCATTTTCATCGATGCAATGGACACTTAAGTTGATTTCATATCTTGGCTATTGTGAATAGGGTTACAGTAAATGTGGGAATCCAGACATCTCTTAGACCCTGATTTCCTCCTCTTTGGATATATTACTATTAGTGGGATTATTGGATCATAGTAGATCTATTTTTAGTTTTTAAGGAACCTCTATAATGTTTTCCATAATGGCTGTAGTAGTTTACATTCCCACCAACTGTATGAGTTTTCCTTGGGCCACCTGATGGTGTGGTGGATAAGGTGCTCTTTCCCACATAACTGACTTCATAGTTCTTGTCCCAGACCTGGTAGCTTGAGAGACATACCAGATATGCATGCCTGCATTCTCATAATTCCAAGAAGGAAATAGAAGAGAAGGGATATGACATGGCTGTTGCTTCTGAGGGATGATAGCTTATTTCTTATGCATTTTTTAATTAAAAAAACGGTTTTAGTTTTAATAGGTCAAAATAAAAAATGTTAAGAGAAATTGCTTAAGACTTAAAGACAGGAAAAA
>NW_006159624.1:347867-370857 GCF_000334495.1 Tupaia belangeri chinensis
CATCTGGAGACGATGCAGTGTCAGCTCTTCAGGATCTTCAGGGTCGTCTGGAGACTGCGCGGTGTTTCAGCTCTTCAGGCTCTTCAGTCGTCGTCTTCCTGGTCGTTGTCGTCGTCTTCCTGGTTATCTGGCTACTGTGGGCCAGGCATCTTGGTTATACACACACTGGTGGGCTGTGATTGGTTGTAAACGGTGGGCCGTGATTGGTTGTAAATGGTGGATTATGATTGGTTGCTTTTGGACCAATCATGAGGTGCCGGATATGCAAATCTGAGGGATTCTAGTGGCCAATCAGAGCAAGGTTTCGAAGGTCAGGTTTTGAAGGGAAGCCAATCATGGCTTTTGGCATTGTGTAATTGTTTGCTTTCTGAGAAACTGGCTGACTCGCTGGTGCGCAGCCTCCCACAAGAATTCAATTCAAAGAGTAGGTAGATAAAACTATCAACAGTTCAAGAGGAAACAAAAATCCTTAAATATGGAAAACAAAGTATAGAAGAAAATGAATAATGTTTTAGTCAAAAACCGTAAAATTCTATTTCACCAGTTCTATTATTCTCTCTTCTGTTGAATTTGCAGTGTTACTATGGTCTGATATTTCCATTTAAATTCTGGAAGTTAACCTTCAACTCTGGACTTGTCTCTACCATTAGGCTGGGCATTTTCTTTGTTGTTTTTTGTACTCTTATTTCTGTGTGTCTGATTTTAGTTTTCCTTGTATAGCACTTACTTCAGCACTTCTTGGAGAGCTGGTCTGGTGTTGGTAAATTCTTTCAGATTTTGTTTATCTGAGAATGTTTTTGTCTTTTTTTCCCATGTGAAGAATAATTTTACTGGGTACAGTATTTTTGGTTGAAATTGTTTTTCACTTAACACTTTAAATGTATTTTCCCATTCTGTCCTTGCTTGCATTGTTTTTGATGAGAGATCTGATGTTGTGCCTTGAAGAAGATCTTCCTGGGTTGTTTCTATATGGGGTCCTTTGTATTTCTTGGGTCTGGATATTTGAGTGTCTCTCTAAGTTTGGAAAGTTTTCTTCCAGGATTTTATGGAATATATTATAAATACTCTTGTTAATTTCTTCGCCTTCTGGGATACTGATTATCTGGATGTTTGGGCATTTAATGGTATCTAGTATAACTCGCATATTGTTCTGATTTGGGGGGGAGGGTATTTTCTCAGTTTTTTTGGTGAATTTTTCTAGGTCAAAAGTTCTATCTTCTACATCTGTGATTTGTTCGTCTGCATGATATAATCTGCTTTTAATACTTTCAAGGGAGGATTTGAATTCCTGTATTACAACCTTTATCTCTAACAATTCTGTTTGATTCTATTTTATGGTGTATATTTCCTCTTTCAAATTGTGCAAGAACTTCCTCACCTCCTTGAACTCATTGTCTCTTTTCTCCTGCATCTTCTGGAGTTGTTGTCTCTCTCTTGCATCTCTGTTAGCTTTGTCACTATGAATATTTTAAATTCTTTATCTGACACTTCCACAAGTTCCCTTGTATTGTCTGTGGAGGATGAGAAGTTATTCTTTTTTCTTGAGAGAGAGATATTTTCTTGGTTTCTCATATCTCTTGGGCCTCTGCAGTGGTTTCTGATTATTTGATGGATTATAGGTTTTTTTCCTAGTTTTTTGAAGTTAAACCTGAGCATTCAGAAGCATTCAGGAGGAGGTGATCTACAGTTCTTCCTTTGTGCAGCAGATTCCATGGAAATTGCAGATTAATCTGACCCTGGCTAGATCTAGGGGTCAGGATGGTGAAGTCTGGGCAGAAGGTCTTCACTTGTCCTAATTCCCTGTAGAGTGATTTCTTGCTTTCTCTTTCTCTCTGTCTTTTTCTGATGAGTGCACATGACCTATGGCAAAAACCTAAAAGTAAGAAGAGTTTTTTTTCTTCTCTACCTCCTTGCCAGCATTTGTTATTGTTTTTGCCTTTTGATAAAAGTTGTCCTGAGGTGAGATAATATCTCATTGTGGTTTTGATTTGTGTTTCTCTGAAAATTATCGATGTTATTTATATACTTATTGATAATTTGTATTTTTTGGAGAAATGTCTATTCAAATCATGTCCACATTTAAAAAATTAGATTATTAATAAGCTTTTTTCAGAGTTGAATTCCTTGTATATTCTGAATATTAATCCTTTATTGGATAAACAGTTTGCAGATATTTCCTTCCATTCTGTATGATAGCTGTCATTCTGTTGATTGTTTCCTTTGTTATAAAGAAGGGTTTTAGTTTTATATAATCTCATGTGTTTATTTCAATTTTTATTACCAGTGCTTTTGAGGTCTTGACCAAAAAATCTTTGCCTAGATCAATGTCCTGAAGCATTTCTCTCTCTCTCTCTCTCTCTTTTTTTTTTTTTCCCCTAGTATTTTCTTAGGTTCAGGTCTTATATTTTTTGTTTCTGATCTATTTTGAGTTGAGTGTGTGTGTGTATGTATATATATGTATGTATATATATAGAGAGACTTTTAGACTTTTCTCTGTATAAAATCATGCCATCTGCAACAATTCAATTGGAGTTCCCTCTTTTAAATATGTATGTATGTATATATATGTGTGTGTATAAAAAATAGGGTCTTATTTTATTTTTCTGCAAGTGGATATTCAATTTTTTCTAGAACTATTTGTTGAAGATACTGTACTTTCCTGAGCAAATACTCTTGGCACTTTTGTCAAAAATCAGTTGGCTATATGTGTGTGGGTTTATTTCTGGTTCTTTACTCTGGTCAATGGTTCTATGTCTGTTTTTATGCCAGTAGTGTGCTGTTTTTGCTACTATAGCTTTGTAGTGTACTTTAAAGTCTGGTAGTGCCATGCTTTCAGTTTTATTCTTTCAGCCCATAATTGCTTTGAAAGTTTGGGGCTTTTTATAGTTTCCTATGAGTTTATAATTTTTCTATTCCTGTAGAGAATGCCATTGAGCTTTTGATAGATATCACATTAAATTCGTATATCACTTTGGATAGTAATGGCATTCTAATAATTGTACTTCTTCCAATTCATGACTATGGGCTAATTTATTTTTCATTTTTTTGTGTCTTCTCTAATTTCTTTTATCAGTGTCTTATAGTTTTCTTTGTAGAGATCTTTTACCTCCTACTTTGTTTGTTTTTTGTAGCTATTGCAAATGAGATTTCTTTTTCAGTTAGTTCATTATTGGTGTATAGAAACACGTGATTTTTCTGGCCACTGGGTGGCATAGTGGTTAAGGCAGCTGGATCCCACATGGTTGGCTGCATGGTTCAAATCCTGGACCTAGACACTTGAAAAATATGCTGGGTGTGTGTGCCCCAAATCCCAAGAAGAATGGAGAAGGGATTGTGATATAACCATCTACCTTAGGGGTGGGAGGAATGCTTTCACACTTGTCCCTCCCTCATCTCTGGTGAATACATGAGCCCTACTGCAAAAACAAAATAAAACAAACCAGTGATTTTGTGTCCTGCAACTTTACTAAATTAATGTATGAGTTCTAAAGGTTTTTAGTGGAGTTAGAATTTTCTCTATATAAAATCATGTCATCTATAACAATTCAATTGGACTTCTCTCTTTTCAATATGGAAGCCTTTTATTTATTTCTCTTGCCTAATTGCTCTGGCTAGGACTTCCAGAACTATGTTAAAAATAGTGATGACAGTAGATATCCTTGCCTTGTTGCAGTTCTTGTAGGGAAGGCTTTTAATTTTTCCACATTCGGTATGATGTTAGCTCTGAGATTTTCATATTGGCCTTTATTATGTTATGCCAAATTTGTTGAGAGTTTTATTAGAAAAAGATGTTGAAAAATTGTTTTATAATTCATTCATTTTTCTCTGTCTCTATCCCTCTTTCTTTCAACTTTCAACAGAGTGTTGCCATACCACAAACTATTCTCCAACTTCTCAGTCAGCCAAAATCATGAGCACACACAGGCACACCCAGTGTGTTCATGTCCACTTGGGATCCTAACTCAGGCCTCCCATATGGCTCTAGTATCATATAGCAGTACTCTTCTGCCTGCACCACTCTGATAGAGCTGAGATGCTGAATTTTATCAAATGCTATTTCTTTATCTAATAAGATAATCATATGTTTTCCCTGCCTTCATTCTGTTGATGTGATAGATTGTATTTATTGATTTGCATATACTGAGACATCTTTGTATCCCTGTGATAAATCTGACTTGATCATGATAATCTCATTTTTATGCTTGCTATTGGGTTCAGTTTGGTAGTATTTCATTGAGAATACCTATGTCTGTATTTATCAGGGATACTGGTTGGTAGTTTTATATTTTTGTTGATTCTTTGTCTGGTTTTGATATCAGATTAGTACTGGTTTCATAGAATGAGTTTGAAAGAATGACCTCCCCTTGAATTTTTTTTTTTATGCAAAATTTGTGCTAATTCTTCCTAAATATTTGAGAGAATTCAGAGTGAAGCTATATGGCCCTTGGCTGTTTTTGGTAGGAGAATCTTTATTACTGATTCAATCTTATTACTCATTATTGGCCTGTTTCTATTTATTTCTGATTTGGTTTTGATAGATATTTATCCATTTTCGTTAAATTTTACATTCTTTGGCATATAGTCATTCATGATAATCCCTAATAATCTTTTGTATTTCTGTGATATCGTTTAATGTCTCCATTGTCTCTCTGGCAACCATAGTCTCATAAGTGAAGAGCTGAGAGAGATTTGAGACAGACTATACAAGAGAGTCTTACATATATACATAATAGCAATTTCAGAATGAGATAATGTAGATAATAGAAATGATCAATTAGTAAAAAAAAAAAGTGCATTTTATATAGCTGAACCAAATCATAGTCATTGTAATATAAAAGTTTCAGCAAATGACAAGTGTGATAAATTTATAAAGAACCATACCAAGTTTCAAGTTTCAGGACAATGATGATGATTAAGGAAAAAATCCTAAACACTTCCAGGTGGGGAAATATATTTCCTACAGGGGCACAGTAAATGGACTTTACTAGACTTTTCTAGGTTCTGGAAGACAGTGAAAAATGCCTTCACCTTTCTTAGGGAAAATAATTTTGAACCAAGAATTCCACTTCTAAGTTTGCATTTAAGTGGAAGAGTTAAACCCTTATACACACTAAAAATAAAACTACTCACAGAACCTTTTTGAAAGAGTAATTGAGGATGTTCCAGGAAGACAAATATAATCTAAAAAGGACACATGGGACAAGAAACAGTGATACTCAGTAAAACAAACAAAATAAAACAAATATAAAATTAAATTGTTATGACTATGTGATTGTTGATATATAAGAAAATGGGAGTAAAAGCAACAATATGGAACTAACAAAGGAAGTGCAGAGAAAGAGAAGCAAACATATAATCATGGGATTATTTTATTCGGGGAAGATTACACTAATAAACAGTCCTAGATATTTACAGAAGAAAATAAACGAAATTAAGCATTATAAAACTTTAAGGGTAGCCATCAAAGGATACATAGTTAACGATCAAATCATGAAAAGAAATAAAAATAAAGCAAAAAAATTTGGTCAGTTAATTAAAGGGATAGAATTCTGAGAAAACAAAAAAAAGATGAAAAAGGTACCAACAGTAGGCTCCAATATATTTTTCAATCACAATAAATGTGAACAGTTACATTTTTATAACTATATATATATATATATATATAGTGAGAAAAATAATACAATTAGAAGTTGTTTAAGAAATATACATGACCAGCCAGCTTTGTGGTGCAGTAGTTCATGCATTGCTCAGGAGGAGCTGGATCCCAAATGGAGACTGCAATTCACATCCTTGGCCCAGCCAGTCTGAAACACAGCTCATGTGTGCACAGTGCCCCAAATCCAATAGGTAGAAGATTGGAGAAAGGGGATTATGGCATTGCCAGACCCAGTAAAAGATGTCCATCGCTCTCTTTCTCCTTTGCTCGGTCATGAATAAAAAAGAAAAAAAAGCAAATATACACCAAAAATAATGACAAAAAGTTATGCAATAACTGCTAATTCTGAGGCTAAACTGTTTTACAGACAAAGGTTTTTTTTTTTTTTTTTAAATTTTAGTTAATGGAGTTTATATAATCTAGATAGAAAAACTAGATACAGAGAAAATTAGGAAGAGAGTTATGAACACTCTTTATGAAATAGATGTAAAGTCTTCCTAAAGCATTAACAAATAAAATCTAATAATGCTTTATAAGAAAATAAAATTCTTATCAAGTCATTTAGTCTTAAAACTTCTAGAATGATCAAACATTAAACAATTTCTACAAATGCAAGTCACTACATTGACAGATTAAAAAGAGAAGACACAAAACCATCCTAAAGGATTCCAAAGAAGTATTTAATGTAATTAAATGCTCATTCTTAATAAAATTGTAGCAAAATAGACATAAGATAATTTCTGAACTGTGAAGCGCCTCTACAAGAAAACAGAGCAAAGCAAAAATCACAATGAGTTATTAAGATTTAGAAGCATTCATAATGACAATACAATCTTTTAAATAAGTAGAACTAAGCCCACACAAGAAATATGCAAATATGGAACTAAATCCACAGAGAAATATGCAATGCCTATAATGAAAAATTATAAAAATTTCCTGAAGGACATAAAAGAAAATCTGAATAAATGGAAAAGTATCATTTTATTGGATTGAGAGAGTCAATATTTTAAGGATAATAATTCTCCCATATCACTCTAATAAATTCAGTGCAATGCCTACAGGATTTTAAAATGAAGTTTGTGATGTGAATTCTAAAAGTAATATCTGATAAGAAAATACACAGGTTGATGAGAAGTTTGGACACAGAAGGCAAAAGGTTGACAGATTCGATCACATTTTAAAATACTGAATTACAAAATATATAACAAAAGTTAAATCCAGGCAATAGCTTGGCATTGTATTTTTTTTTTTTTTTTTTTAGAGTTTTTTTGGCTATAGGGCATGTGTGCTCGCCAGAAAGAGAGAAAGAAAGCAAGAAATCTGCACCCCTCTCCAAAGGGTGATGGCCACGGTGCAATCCCTTCTCCTCTATTCTCTTCTTGGAATCTTGGGTACACACGCACACATGCCCAGCGTGAGTTTAAGCCACCGGGTCTGGGACTCGAACCGCGGCTGACTACATGGGAGTCCGGTGACGTAGCCATTGTGCCAGCTGGTGGTCCTGGCATTGTATTTTTTTTTCAGGCATTGTATTTTAAAATGATATTGCAAATACTACATAGCTGATACAATTGAAATGAAAAAGGGTCCAGGCAGTTATACAAGCCTTGACTAGAACAGGAAAGAGGAAATGTCATCCTACTGAATGCTTATTCTTATTTTCCAAAGATTGAAGGCTAAGGGATGACTCTAAAATTATCACAGAAAGAGATCGTGGTGATATTTTGTTCAACACTAAGTAATTTCCGATTCCCTCTCCTAATATCATTCTAAAATGTACTTTGCCTGTATTTCTCATGCTTTTAAAAGAATAGTTCTTATTAAATTAATTATGATATAATATAATAAAAACCACAGGCAGTTTATATACCCAGTGAATTGAACTATAGCTCACAAGGCTTTACTGAGAAAAAGAAAAATAGCAGAAAATGCTCATAGGGTATACATACCCCCCCACACATTATTCTATTAATGAATAGCAGGAATTATTCTTCTCAGTTTCTTCCCACAGCAAGCAGAAACTTTTAGTGCTTGTCTAATAGTTATGATGGCAGAAATAAAGGCAATAAAATTATAATAACATAGTAATAGAGCAACCAAAGTTTTGTACTCCTGGGAAACTATTTTATGTGGTGTAATCTTCGCATGTTTGCTTTTTGCTCAGGCAACAAAAATCATAGAGAACAATGTAAGAGTCAGTTTTGGAATTTTCTTAATAAAATTAATACTTGTAGCTAATATATGCTCTTCCTCTGTCTTCAATTGTAGTCCATCTCTATTTGTATTTTAACTTAAAAACATTTCACAGTAACTTCTTTTTGGAAGATACTTCAATGTGTACATGTGTAACAAAATAATGAAAACTGTGGTATTACGAGAGAGACTTTGAAGTAAATTCAAGTAATTCCTTTTATTTATGCAGACTTCCCCATTATATTTAATGTAAAAGTTCAATTTATTGGTTTATGTTTTATACCCATCGGCAAAAAGAAGTCCACCACCTATACATTAAATTGCCACTTGTAGTCCCTTGTATGTAAAGCACAAATTTTCAATTTTTATCAAATTGTAGGCAGAAATAAATCTCTCCACACAATAACCATGTCTACTCAGTAACAATTTCTATAGTTTTTGGCACTATCGTGAGTCTTCAAAGAGAAGTGACAAAAAATGAGCCTGTTATCAAAGGTTGCCTGTTGGACTAATTAGTTAGCCTTGATGAATTACCCTTGACTGGTAGCCTGTAAGAAATGGTCTGTCATTTAGATTTTTTATTTGGAGACATTTATATGCATTTCCCATTTTGTGATAGCTCTTATATATGCCAGTCACTCAAGCTGACCAGCCTTTAAAACTGAAGACAGGAAGTACGAGTAAATGCACATGGAAATTGACGGGTGGACAGGCTGACAAATTGAGAACTGCAACCACACGGTCTCCGTCTATTCACCTGGAACTGTATTTGCAGCTCAGACTCCAGATACACATAAGGTTCCTTTGGAAAATGTCATTAAGCATTTGTTTCTACGTTTTTACAAAGACCTTGCTTAGGTAGTGGTGAAGTGAAATATGTCAAGTGTAATAAAAATGGTGATAGCCTCATTTTTCTGCTGAATTTTCAACTATGGAAAGCCCTTCATATTTGAAAAGACTTCTGCTATTGAGGAGCTTTTCTGCTGCCCAGGATGACATTACTGACCTATCCCTGTTCCAGTGAAGAATTATAGTGAGAGAAGCTGGTAGGAGGCAGCAGTGCAACAAAACTCTAATCTCCTGATCTTTCACATTTTTTTTTTTGAGAGATTTTTACTATAGGGCATGTGCGCTTGCCAGAGAGATGGAGAGAGACAGAAAGTGAGAAATCACCCCCCAGGGAGGATAGCCACACTGTAATTCATTCCCATCCATTCTCCTCTCAGGATTTTGGGCATGCACGCACACACACCCAGTGTGAGTTTTAAGCTGCTGGGTCTGGGACTTGAACCACAGTCAACTACGTGGGAGTACAGCAGTGTAACCATTACACCATCTGCTGGTTTCTCACCTTTTCCTTTATTCCCATGTGCAAAAACATGAAACTAACCCAACACAGGTGATATTTGTGAAGATGCAACACATTGTGAGTTGTTAGGTGTTACCAAATGTGTGCTAAAGGGAAAACCTATGTTTGCATGATGCTTGATAATAGCAATAATAGTAGTAATAATAATAATAATAATGGAATATACCATATGCTAGACACTATACTGGATACCAAACATAACATCCATTGAAGCCTCTAAACTATCTTACTCAGAGTGCTACTTTCCAGAGAAGGAAATCAAGTGAGGCTCTTTGCAGTTAGCAAGGGTCTGTGATTCCTAGCACAGTGCTCTTTCTACTCATCTACAGCCCTCTCTCCTGTTGAGTTTGCAGTATGTGTTTCTACCTATGTGGTGTCATCCATGAGATCTAGTCTTATGAATGTGTATATGTTTGGTGCACTTGTTTCTACAGTCTTTGACCTGTGTAGGAAAGCCTTGGCCTACTCCCTCACCTTATTGCTCCTGCTTCATATGAAATTATGCCTTATATCATCAGTGCTCTTTTCTTTTGGGCTGTAATGCATCTCATAGTTTCTTGGTGACAACAGCATAATCTCATCATTCACAGGCCTAAAATGTGACCTTGTGTGCCCTATGGCTCATCAAAGTAAGAAATCTATGAAAAGTAACAGAGAAGCTCTGTGTCAGAAGATGCACACTGGCTGACTATAAGATTAAATCCTGCTCAGAGAGAGGTTTTCTTGACCAACACCAGTTTTGTTTCCCTTTTGAAAAACATTGTATTCAATTAAAAAAAAAATGTGAAACCTGATTTCTAGCTTTGCTTGAAAATCAGAGAACTGATAATACTGTTCCCCTTTCCTGAATGATAACTGTCAGCACCGTCCTTTGGAGGGGCGTATATTCTCTGGTCCATCTTGGACCCATCTACTCATCAGTCTGGTTTGCATCTATACCGTGAACTTCTCAATGGTTCTCTTTGCTCATCTAATAGGCCTTTTGAATTTACCAGTTTCTGCTCTGTTTGAATCATGACTACTATCATTCCAGTCACTGCTATTAAGGCATCTGTTGAGAACTAATTAGCCAAGACTGCCCTTTTCCCTTCACAGTGGGTGGTGAAGCCATGTGTGGCTTTTTTTTTTTTTTTTTTTTTTTGTCCTTGGTGTCAATGTTGAATACTTCCTTCACCCACAATTAGCAAAACCCTATGCTACTAAGTATTCAAGAGAAAATACAGCTAACCACCCTGTACAGGGTCTTTACCATCCCTGCAACCCCGACCCCCCAAAACACACACACACACACACACACACAAAACAAAACTGCAGGTCAGAACTTTGTGGGACCGTGAACATCTCTAAGGATACACAGGAAGTGTGATTCCAGTTTTAGAAGCTTAATGAACATCTTTTACATGGAGATGAAAACTTAGGTTCTGTATATTTTTTTCACCCAGCTATAAGCCATCTGATGAAAGCCAATTCTTTTCCCAAACTGAAGAGAATGATATGAAGGAGTGAGGATATATCAATTTTTCCAAATGGCAACATTCCAGTTCTGTGTTTAGGGATTGCTCCCTTGTATTTCTATTCAACTCATATTTATTTAGCACCTTCTATGTGAAAAGCCATGAAGAGTGGCTGCTGACCACATCTCAGATTTGTACAGTGTTTTGATATATGCTTTGTGATTTAATTCACATATTAATCCAATGAGGTGGGTCTTTATTATGCCTATTTTAAAGATAATGGCCCTGAGGCTGAGAGGGATTTATCCAACATCAATGTGAAAAATAGAGTACAATGGGCTTAGCCATGGTGGTGCATGCTGCTAAGATGCTGTACTGCACAGGCTGGGATCACATGGAAGGCTCAGGTTCAATCCCTGGTCCAAACAAAAGACCAGGGATGGTGGATTGCACCTGTAATCACAATGCTTCAAGGAGACTAAGGCAGGATGATCATAAGCTCAAGGATGGCTTGGGCAATAGAACGAGAGTCTCCCTGAGAAAAAGTTGAGCATTGGTGGCATGTGCCTGTAGTCCCAGCTAGAAGGCTGTGACAAGAGGAACAGTAAGCCCCTGCTTTATAAATCAGTCATCAATCAATGACCCAACTAAGGTCTGAATTTAAGGTTTGGGGCTCTATTTCAATGCAGTGCCTATAGTTTGTAATGTTATCTTAGGCCGTATTAGTTTAGAGGAAATGGTGTCATTAACAGAAGAAAAATAAAACATGTTTTCTGGCTTCTTCTAGTGTATTATGGTATATGAAATGGGGGCATAAGCATTGGTGTAAGGACCCTCTCTTATATCGCACAGGAACAACCATTTTCTGTTCATTCATTCTGTCCCTGGTAAGGGAAAACCTTTGATTTGGAAGAGGGAGCTTTGACATTGCAGCTGCTGCTGATGTCCACCATTACTGGCACAGATGCTGATCTCTGTGACAGGACCAATATACCTAGCCAACACTGCACTGTCACACAAGTCCCACTGCTCTTGATACTGCCGACACTCATTACCACAAGCATGAGGTGGCACAGTGGCCATTGAATATCCCTGCCAGAGCCATGGACAGTGTGGGACTCTAGTACCATTGATGTGCCAGGAGGGCTGTTCCCTGGCACTCTGTGTGCATCCATGATATGCTACTCTTTGTGGTGGGCCCACAGAGAGAAAAGGGTTTAGTTCAGCAGAAGTGGGAATGGGATACTATGGAACCAAGAGATTTTTTCCTATTAGACCTAAAAGAAAGTGGAGGAAAGAACTGGTGAAAATCCTACTCCTCTGTGTTCAGGTCAGCAAAATCCATGTTCACTTTAAACAGGCACTCCCATGGGTGAGGAGCAGAAGACAACAGCATTTTTCCTGAAGAGATGCCCCTAAAAATTTGGCATTTACTGTCACATTTTATGTCCTAATGCTAGTAGGAAGACATGGTTCTTCATTTGCCTTAAATTTATTTATTCAACAAACATAAGACTCTGCAGAGTCTCCATAAGCAACATGTCCTCACCAGATATGATTCCTTGATCTTGGACCTCCAAAACTGGGAGCTAAATTAACCCCTATTATTTATAAATTACCCGGTCTGTGATATCAGGTATTAAGCAACAGAGAACAAACCTAAAACAACTGATACATAGTCCTGGTCAAGATCATGAAGAAGCATGAATCTGGGAAAAGCCATTGTAGAGTTAAGCCAGTGAGTGACATGGCCGGATTACATTTTAGGTCACTTCTGGATACAAAAGAAAAGATGAACTTAGTGAGGAGGATGGACTATAGAGTTCTTATTTCTCTGTGAGGTTGATCCTCATGACCCAAACCACACTGGGAGCTGTGGGGAAGGAGAGTACACTCACCAAGCCAGTCACCTCAGCCTGGCAATTGAAGGGTGGCAGCTGTTCTGGGCACTCTCCCTGACAACCCCCGTGGTTCAGAGACCTATGGGATGAGCGACAGTTTCAGCCTGTCTTACCGACCATACAAAGCTGTGATTGACACATGGGCTCATCAAGTCTGGGACAAGCAAGGAGTTTCAACACCACTGTCATCTTCAGGTGCCTAGAGAAGCTGTCAATAAAGAGAACTGAGGCCAGCCTAAGCTGGATATTGATAGCAGTGGTGGTTGTAGAGTAGTGCTGGGCCCATGGCCAAATGAGTTGGCAGGGTCTGCCTGGCCTCTGACTTGCCCCCCTCAGTTCCATCTGTCTAACGGTGGGTGTCAGCCTTGAGGAGTGCCAGCCTTAGAATCTGGCAATTCAGAAAAGGGGAAGAGGACACACAAGATATATGCTCATGGAAGTCAGACTGCTTGAAATATTCAGGGCTAGCAAATGGTCACAGTGTGGCCATAGAGATTCTTTAAACACAGTTCTCATCCATTGGTTGCTTTCCTTTTGCTTTCCATTATTATTCTTAAAGAGATGGCAAAATTAATGTATCCATAAAGAGATTTTCAATGGGGCCAGGGAAAGAAAATTCAAAATGCTGTAAGCAAAAAAAATGAATTAACTGCTCAAGTAGCTGAAAAGTCCAGTTTTACTTCAAGGCATAGTAGGATCAGGAATTCAAATTATGTTAAGACTTCTCTTCTGACATTCCTAGGCTTAGAGTATTTTAACTGCTTGATATTATAGTAAAAAGAGATACTTTGATTTCTATAAGCAAATGCTCTGGATTTTAATCTAGTTTTCCTGGTTTGGATCATTTGCCATTTCTGAGACACCACAGTGGTAAGAGCAATGGGAGACTGGTTAACTAGATCAGGGTTCTTTGCCAGGGTGTTGGGAGGTATTTTTCATTCCTATCCAAAACCACTTGGATTAGTACGTAAGAATGGTAATTTCTTAGAGGAATATGAAAACCATTACTGGTCAACAGGTTGGTCAAAACTTCAAATAGCCAACTTCCCTGGATCTTTGGCTTATCAAACTATGTAGACTAAAAGTGACTAATTCTGATAAAGATTACTTTCCGATGATGATGCTGATGATGTTAATTATCATTGATGAACGATTTGTACAGTTCGGTATATAGTTTCCTGAGAATTTATCTAGCCAAAGCTTAGGCACTTTACTTGACTGATACATCCTTTCTTAGTTATCAGGTCATGAGATTATCCAAGAACCAGACGATATGCTATTAAATAGTTGCAGTCAAATGACTTTAAATTATGATTCATACCTGTATCAAAGTTAGATGGTGGGACCGGCAGTTTGCATACTGGCTGTGTCACTGGACTCCCATGTAGCCAACCACGGTTCGAGTCCCAGACCTGGTGGCTTAAACTCATGCCAGGCGCGTGCGTGCGTGTGCCCAAGATCCCAAGAGGAGAATAGAGGAGAAGGGATTGCAGTATGGCCAGCCCCTCTGGGGGTTGATTTCTTACTTTTTGTCTCTCTGTCTCTCTCTGTCTTTCTGGCGAGTGCATGTGCCCTATAGCAAAAACCGCTCAAAATAAAAAAAGAGTTAGATGGTTAAAATAAAATTTTCAAATGACTGCAGTGTGTTATTTCATCAACTGTATAAAAATTTTTTTCCAGCAACACCACAAGATTATTTTTAGCTTTGTTCTCAAGGTTTTTCCTTTATGTCTTACATTTCGTTATTATAGCCAATGTATTTGTTAATTAAAAATAAGTATACAGTGTCAGAGAATTAGGCATGATAACTATTTGGAGTATCTAACCTCAGGCTCTCTGATTATATTGGCATCAAACACTTAATACATATTTGTTAAATTTGTTAAAAGCAGAGTGAATGAATGACCATCAGAGTCTAATCCTAGTGAAAAGTAGAAAAAAACCCCCATAGGTACCACAAAGTCTTTTACTAAATAATTACATTATCCCATGCTGAGTAATAAAGGTCTTACCTGAGATGTAAGTCTTTTACTTTTTTTTTTTTTGGGAGAGGTTTTCACTATAGGGCGCGTGCGCTCGCTAGACAGACAGAGAGAGACATAGAGACAGAAAGCGAGAAATCATCCCCCAGGGGGGATGGTCACGCCACAATCCCTTCTCCTCCATTCTCTTCTCGGGATCTTGGGCACGCATGCACACGCGCCCGGCGTAAGTTCTAAGCCACCGGGTCCGGGACGTGAACCGCGGTTGACTACGTGGGAGTCCAGCGACAAAGCCATTACGCTAACCGCTGGTTCCCCTGAGATGTAAGTCTTGAGAAGAAAAAAATGATGAAACGTTTTGAAGAAAGAATTGCTCTGTTAGGGTGATCAAATATGGTACTGGCTATAATAAGAGACCAAGTTCAAGTTTTTAAGATGATGTTGGGGTGAGAGAAGCATGATGAATGATAATGCTCATGGTAATTTTTGTTTACTGAGTGTACATGACTTGCCAGACATTTTAAATGTTCTTTCGTCTAATTCTCATAATCTGGTAAGATAAATTACTTCCCATATTTTGGATATGAGAAAACTGAGGCTCAGTGTCTTGTCTATAAGCATGCAGTTAGAACATTTCCTCACAGAGCTGAACTTCAATTCAAGGCCACCCTGATACCCTCTTTTAACTAGGTCGTAGGTATTATTAGTAGAAATGTCCGGAAGGAAAAGTTTGCTGGGAAGGAATGAGGTTTTTTTTTTTTTAATTTTAGAAATTGCAATAAAATATATACAACATGAAATCTACCATTTTTACCATTTTAAAGTGCAACTATCACTATCACCCATCTCCAGAGTGTTTTTCATCTTCCCAAACTGAAACTCTGTACCCACAAAAAATAACTCTGGGGGACCAGCAGTTAGCGTAATGGCTATGTCGCTGGACTCCCACGTAGTTGACCATGGGGTGAGTCCCGGACCCGGTGGCTTAAAACTCACGTTGGGCGTGTGTGCGTGCGTGCCCAAGATCCCGAGAGGAGAATGGAGGAGAAGGGATTGCGTAGGGTCCATCCTCCCTGGGGGGTGATTTCTTGCTTTCTGACTCTCTGCCTCTCTCTGTCTGTCTGGCGAGCGCACGCACCCAATAGCAAAAACCTCTCAAAAAACCCCCAAAAAACAAAAAAACAAAAACAAAACAAAAACAAAAACAAAACAAAACAAAACAAAACTCTTTATTTTTCCCTGCTCTTAGCCCCTGGAACTCACTATTCTACTTTCTGTCTCTATGAATCTGATTACTATAGGTCCTTGATGTAAGTGGAATCATACAGTATTTGGGCTTTTGCAATTGGCTTATTTCACTTAACCTGAAGGTTCATCTATGGTATAGCAGGTGTCTGATCTTTCTTCCTTCTTAAGGCTGAATAATATTCTACTGTATGTACATGCTATGTTTCATTTATCCACTCATCTGTCAATGGACACTTGGTTATGGTGAATTAATGCTGCTGTGAACAAAGATAAACAAATATCTGCCCAAGTCCATACTTCCATTTTTTTAGAGGTATATACCAAGCAGTGAAATTACTAGATTATGTAGTAATTCTATGTTTATGCTTTTAAACTACCACCGCAGTGATTTACTATCTTTTGTTTAACCAGCAGTGTACAAGGGTCCTGGTTTTCCTACATCTTCACTAGTATTTGTGATTTCCTGTTTATTTTGATAATAGCTATCCTAATAGGTACGTGGTGGTATTCCATTGTGGTTTTTATTTGCATTTTCCTAGTAATTGACAATGTGGGCATCTTTTCATATGCTTATGGGCCATTTGTATGTTCTCTGAAGAAATGTATACTCAATTCCCTTTCCCATTTCTTTTTTTTTTTGGAGGGAGAGGTTTTTGCTGTAGGGCATGTGCACTTGCCAGAAAGACACAGAGAGAAAGAGACAGAAAGTGAAAAATCACCCCCCAGGGTGATAGTCACATCACAGTCCCTTCTCCTCCATTCTCCTCTCGGGATCTTGGGCACACATGCATACACACTCAGTGTGAGTTTAAGCCACCAGGTCCGGGACTTGAGCCACAGTTGACTACATGGGAGTCCAGCAACATAGCCATTGCACCAACTGCTGGTCCCCCCATATTTAATTTTTCATTTATTATTATTTTGGTTGAGTTGTAGGATTTCCTTATATACTCTGGACATTAACACCTTATCAGATACATGATTTATGTGCTTTGCAAATATGTTCTCCCATCCCGCGAGTTGCCTTTTCACTCTTGATAGTGTCTTTTCATGCACAGGTGGTTGTGGTGTTGTGGCCTGTGCTTTTAATGTTGCATCTGAGAATTCATTGCTAAAACCAACGTCATGAAGCTTTTCTCATGTGCTTTCTTCTAATAATAATAGTTTCAGTTCTTATGGTTCAGGTTTTGATCCATTTTGAGTTAATTTGTACATATGGTTTAATGTAAGGGTCCAGCCTATTTTGGGGTCACAGGGAAAGTCACAACACAGAAAAACAGAGAGAAATATGTCATGACTTTCCTGATGACCTAATATTCTGCATGAAGGTTACCAGTTCTCAGCATCATTTGTTAAAAAGACTGCCCCCCCCCCATTGAATGTTCTTGGCATCGTAAAATTATTTTGATATATATGTGAGGGTTTGTTTTTGGACTCTATTCTATTCCAATGGTTTATAGTCTGTCTTCATGCCAATAGCACACTGTTTTGATTAGTTCTCTACTAAGTTTTGAAATCAGGGAGTGTGAGACCTCAAATTTTGTTTTGCTTTTTCCAAATTGTTGTGTTATTTGGGATCTTCCAAGACTCCTTACGGATTTTAGGATGGATTTTTCTATTTCTGGAAAAGACAATTTGGAATTTTGATAGGGATTGCATTTACTCTATAGATCACTTTGGAGGGATGGAATTTTTAAATAGGCTAAATTTCTTTTTTTTTTTTTTTTTTTGAGAGATTTTCACTGTAGGGCGCGTGCGCTCGCCAGACAGACAGAGAGAGACATAGAGACAGAAAGCGAGAAATCACCTCCCAGGGGGGATGGTCACGCCGCAATCCCTTCTCCTCCCTTCTCCTCTCGGGATCTTGGGCACGCACGCACACGCGCCCAGCGTGAGTTTTAAGCCTCCGGGTCCGGGACACGAACCGCGGTCGACTACGTGGGAGTCCAGCGACATAGCCATTACGCTAACTGCTGGTTCCCAATAGGCTAAATTTCTTTTTTTTTTTTTTTTTGAGAGATTTTCACTGTAGGGCGCGTGCGCTCGCCAGACAGACAGAGAGAGACATAGAGACAGAAAGCGAGAAATCACCTCCCAGGGGGGATGGTCACGCCGCAATCCCTTCTCCTCCCTTCTCCTCTCGGGATCTTGGGCACGCACGCACACGCGCCCAGCGTGAGTTTTAAGCCTCCGGGTCCGGGACACGAACCGCGGTCGACTACGTGGGAGTCCAGCGACATAGCCATTACGCTAACTGCTGGTTCCCAATAGGCTAAATTTCTTTTTTTTTTTTTTTTTGAGAGATTTTCACTGTAGGGCGCGTGCGCTCGCCAGACAGACAGAGAGAGACATAGAGACAGAAAGCGAGAAATCACCTCCCAGGGGGGATGGTCACGCCGCAATCCCTTCTCCTCCCTTCTCCTCTCGGGATCTTGGGCACGCACGCACACGCGCCCAGCGTGAGTTTTAAGCCTCCGGGTCCGGGACACGAACCGCGGTCGACTACGTGGGAGTCCAGCGACATAGCCATTACGCTAACTGCTGGTTCCCAATAGGCTAAATTTCTTAATGGAGCTAAATGTATAAAAATGCTCAGATTACACTTTAATTGGTTTGACTTCAACTCAATAGAGGTGCTGCTTTTGTACTGGGAGCCATGTACGAATGTATTTTCTTGTATTGGGTTGAGTTTATCTTTAGAGGGGCAGTTTTTCTAAGGTGCTAGTCATAATTGGAATATATTTACCTGCCTTATTTTACCACACAGGAATATCATGCCTACACTATTTTACTTTTCACTTTCTTTTAAAATATTCCTCACATTGAACTTGTAGGGCTGTGTATGTCTGTTTTAGGCTATAAATAGTATAGTTGGCATTGCTGCCACTGTTCCATGCAGAAAACATGGCCAACTACTTTAAATAAAAGAATTCTACGTGCATTCTTAATGTAGTGTGAAAAGCACACTTGCTGACAAGGAGCCTCTAAATTGACAATGAACTAAGATTTCCTACACCAATTTCATGGTTTTTGTTATATTCCTACAGGCAGGACAGAATGCAGATTCGAGTTTCTTCTACTCAACACATTGCTGATGACAGAGGTGAAGGGCAGAAAATGAAGGATTAGATTTAGGACTGGCAAACTATAGCTTATTAGCCAAATTCAACCCACCACCTGTTTTTATTTAAAAAAAAAATTGGAACATAGCCATTCTCATTCTTTTATGTGTCTGTGGCTGTAGAGTTGAGTAGTTGTGACAGAGGCCATATGGCCTGCATATCCTAAAATACAAACTATCTGATCCTTTGTAGAATAAGTTTGTTGACCCTTGGATAAGACTATTAAGATGTGATGATTGAATAATTTAGATCAACCTTCTCACTGAAAAATGATAAAAATGAAGATACTAATATCATATATCAGCTACTTGGTGTGATGCATTCCACATTAGCAGCATGGAGAGACTGAAAGAGAAAGAGAGTTGGTCTTTGGCAGACCTGCCTCTTCTGGTTTGCAACAAGGTCTGCAGACAAGAATACTAACAAGGGAATGTCTACAACATGTAAAGTTTAAAGGAGGTTGAATAATGCATCTCAGAATTCCCCGTGAGGTTTTCAAGAGGAGATAACAAGGTTGGTACCAGAAGGTGGAACTGAACACTGGGGGAATCAATGATAGGTCTCTGGATCCCAATTATAGCCATGGAGAATTAGTTGGATGTACCAGTAACAACGTGTGTGGATTCTATGGGCTGGGCCATATGAGGTATTAACCCATATATAAATCATGGTACATGGGGAAACCCAGAAATTAGAGCATGTGAAGTAGCAATGAGCATTAGGTCCAAGGGGAGTCAGATGAATTCATAAACAAAAAAAGATCCTAGAAATCTGTATCAGTCAGGGAGCCAGCAGGTGCCATGGTGGTTAAGGATGCTGGACTTCCATATGACCGACTGCAATTCAAGTTCTGGACCTGGTTGCTTGCTTTCTCATTTTTTTTTCTCTCTCTCTTGTTCTCACTCTGTCCCTCTCTGGTCAAATTAAAAATAAATAAATAAAGTTTAACAAAAATAATTCTTAAAAACAAACAAACAAAACCTGTATAAATCAGAATCCTAACAAGAAACCTAGGGCATCCTAAAATTAAGATAATATGAAGAGTGGCCAGCAGATGGCATAGCAGTTACGTTGCTGGACTCCTATATAGCCAGCCACAGTTTGAGTCCCAGACCTGGTGACTTGAAACTCACAATGGGCGCATGCATGTGTGTGTCCAAGGTCCTGGGAGGAAAATAGAAGAGAAGGAATTGTGGTGAGGTCTTCCCACCTCCACCCGGGATGGAGGACGATTTCTCACTTTCCCTCTCATTGTCTCTGCCTCTGTTTGCCAAATGCATACACCCTATGGAAGCAAAAAGAAAAAAAAAAAAAAAAAAAAAAAAGGGGGGGGGGGAGGGATATGAGGGGAATACCAGGGTTGACCTATGTGATTAATATAATGTGGCAGAACTGATGGCATGTTACTGCTAAGATTAGGCTATAGAAATCTCCAGGCAGTTTCTGTCTTGAGATCTCTTTCTTCTTTTCCCAGATCATTCTCAAGAAACTCTCTTACTGAAAGTGTGAATAAATGAAAGAGAAAACATAAATACAACGTCAATCGCCCAGTCCTTCCATCTTCTTGTCCCTGCCTCAGTGTAGTTGTGATTGGAACTGAGATCTTCATGGTTTAATCTTCCCTCCTCTACACTCCCCCCCCCCCATTGTCCAAATTCCTATCTGTGAAAACAGAACTGACTTCTTACTGGTCTCTCTCATTCAATACCCTGTAGAAGCGTTGGGGGTAAGATCCTAGTGCCGGTCCTTTACACTTTTTGGATTATTCTTTTGAAGACAAAGAGAGTTCTCACTACTATTAAACCAACTATTTCATTCTAGTTAGACAGAAAGTTTAATAAATTAGAACATTATTCTGGTGGATTCGTTTGGCCAGCATGAAACTGTCCTTTGAATAATAATATGCTTCGAGTCCAAACTCTTTTATTACTGAACCAGAAAAATCAGAATGGGCTTAGTTACGTGTTTCCAAGGGGATAAAAACTATCTGCCGAAACCCGCTTTGCCTGTTTCATCTCAATTCCCATTTTTAGATGATCACACACAAAAAATCTTAAAAAAACATAGTATCTATTGACTTCGTCATCTGTAAGGAGTGCCAAGTATCATGGTACTTGGGAGTCTTTTTCAAAGTCAACATGTTACCAACATAAATTTATTTTTGGCTATGTATTTACTCATTCACTCTTTAAACATTTACTGAACATATGCTACTTGCTCACTTTCATGAGGCACTAGGAGCATTAAAAAAAGGAAATAAACCCTTGTCCTTGAATGACTCGTAACCAACTTAGGTGGGGACAAGTCCAAAACAAAAACAAAAACAAACAAACAAAAAAACTTGATGCATTAATTGCATTAATTGTTACAATAAAAGTATATACAAGGGATTGTAGGGATAGTTTTGTAATAGTTTTTGATAGTCACTAACATGCTTTGGTTTTTACAATAACAAATCTCTAGTGTAGACATGGACATGACTTGACATTTTTACTAAACCAGAAAAGATCACTATCCATATGAAATTTCTACTAGATGAAATAATTTTATATCCATTTGTTTCGTTAGGGAGGTATTGGAAAATAGCCAGAACTTATAAGTGGGAGACAATTCAAATAGAAATGGTATATTTTATATTTATTAGAAAATATTGAGAGCAGAACTTAGACACACACTGTATCACTACAGGGTTGTTAGATTACTTCATCAATACATAACCTAATAAAATTAGAAAAGTATAAGAATAATCTTCTAAGAATCAAGACATTGCTATCGCATCCATAACCCTGTCGAGTCTAATGTTCAATCCTTTCATCTTTTATTGCTTTTATTAATTCTAAAATTTAGTTTGTATTGATGCTGGGTTTGCAAAAGACAGTCCTACTTAAAATTTAGTAGGGTGTAGGTAGTAGTCTCTGCTGTGTCATAATGGAGCCATATGGGAGGTCCAGGGTGCAGAACCTCAGTCGACCTGAACATGCGGGCACACTCATAGGTGAAGCCATGATCCTGGCTGACTGGAAGACTGGGAGAGGGTGGAGGATGTGGTATGACAGGACCCTGTTGGGGTCCTCTCTCTTTCAAGTAAATAAATAAATAAACTATATATAAAAATGATATATATTGCTCTCAAATAAATACATGATAAATATATATATATGTATGTGTGTATATATATGTATAATTTTATGTTTGTCAGGCAACAATGGTGGGTTATTTTGCTGGTGTAGGTAGTGAAACCACTAGAAGTGCCTGTTTGTTAGTGGAGAGAGGTGCAAAGTTTAAAGATTATCCTTTATCTCAGCACACAGGGTGAGGCATAAGTTTAAAATTGAATTTAAGGGGCATTGAAAATACCTGCCACCACTGCAGTTCTTACCATTAATGTCTCTCAAAACCAACTGCAGATGTATGCATATTAATTGGCTTCAGGCATTCTGTTACCTAGGAGGAGTAACACATTTAATAGCTAAAATTAGAAGAAAGGAAAAAAAAAAAAAAACCCACAAACCCAAAGCTTGGTGTGCCAAGGTAGGTAGAATGTTACTGGATGAATCCTTGCCAGACAGGAGGGGTCCTTAATCACTGTGAAATGTGAGTGGTAAAAAAGTGCTTGAGGCATATTATTGAAAGACAATGCTATCTCACACTTACGTCTAGATTGGAGTGTGAAAGGGTGAGAGCCGGAGTTATTCGCCATTCACACTGCCACACGTTTTTATAGCATGCTTTTCATTGCATGAATTTGAATACATCAGTGATCAGGGTAGTGGGTGAGGGGGCAATGGAGAAAGCCAGAAGGAAAACTGGAAGGCATTTGCCTTTCACATGCTGTGTTTGCTTGAGCTTAGGAAAACATATCTCAGCACCTTCCCCCCCTTTTTAAAACATCACAATAATGAAAGTGTGAATAACTAAAATAATAATAGCGACACGTTTGCAGAGCTCTCGTTACATGCTAGGCATTATGTTAAGTGTTTTATGTACACCATCTCATTGAATGTCCCCTGCACTTCCCCCTGCTCTCCCCAAATGGTCAGAATCTCTTCCAGAACTGCTCTTTCC
>NW_006159624.1:371241-372152 GCF_000334495.1 Tupaia belangeri chinensis
CCCTGTGTGGTAGGGGAAGCACCATAAAGGGATCTCGCTTCACTTGTAATTCTGAACTTATAAAATCTGTATCCTTGACCTTGTTGGAGCTCCTCTCGGCTTTGAGATCGTGAACAGGGTGTCCCTGAGCATCGAGGGAGAGCTGTGTGTCTTTTTTCTCACCCAGAGCTCAGAGTGTACTTCTTGACTGGCAGCCTCGGACACTTAGCATCGTAGGAGAAGTGCCACAGTTCCATCTCCTACTGATAAGACTGCCAAGCTGAGACCTGCGGTTGCCCCTGTCCCACCCAGTTCTTGGATTCAGAGCTCTCATGCCTCTCGTACTTATAGAGCAGTGAGATAGGGAGGAGGGCTTTTCCTGTCTTAAAGAGGAAGCATATTAGCCTTGCCAACGTGAACACCTTGAAATTCCAGTGAACGCTGGATTTACGATTTATTGACAATTCTAAGGGGAATGTGGCACTAAGGCAGATCCGCCTTAGATGCCGTCCCTGCACCAAAAGGAAGTCCTGATAAAAAATAGTCACGGAGGTAGTAGCCCCAAATACTGCACATGGTTCACTATAGAGGCTTCACTGCTCTTCGGGAGAACCTGATCTCTCCTACCTGGTGGATGGCGAGTGAGACGGTCCTTAAACATCAGAGATGCTGCAATTCTACTCCTTTCAATGAGCTGCAGAGAGAACGAACCTACCATTATAGGGAGGACACACTCTTTTAAGAACTTTCTCCTCCTCCTTCTCTTTCCATAAGCATGTGCTCCTAAACTTTGCTTTTGTTGGTGGTATTTAGACCTGCTATTTTCTCTCCTCTGGGTGTGCTCAAGGATTTGATCTAATTGTCCTGCTGTTCGAGTGTCACTTGGCATTATTATTGGGAAGATGAATGGGATGTGGGTCAGAGTTCAGCAG
>NW_006159624.1:372183-404278 GCF_000334495.1 Tupaia belangeri chinensis
GAAGGCATCTGTTCGCTTGCACTGCATAGTGGAAGTACCCAGAGGTGATCGTTAATGAAAGCTTGGAAAAGCTTTGCAGAGGCAGGCTGCCCTCTATCCCCCCCCCAATATGATCTATTTTAGGAGGGACAGAACATGAATAAACAGGAGCTAGGAATAGCTTTACAGGGAGTTTCCTTCCTGGGATATCTTTCTTCCAGAGGTGAGAAAACAGGGGAACACACAGAGTGATTAAACAGGGAAGAGGTTGAAAATGGAAGCTCTTGGGTAGGTTCAACCATGTACCTGTTTTCCTCATAGAACAATCTCACCAAAGAAGACTTTCCACTCCACTTGCTAAGCCTCAGCCAGCGCCTCCTCAGGCCTCAGGTTACCGTGCCATTTCAGGCTCAGGTTCTCTCACTGGACTCCCTTCCAGTAGACTTTACTAAGTGGCCAGGAGCCCCACTTACTAAGACCTAGAATTGCTTTGGGGGTTGAGGCAAGGGGACAATGGATCTATTGTTCTTTTTGCCTTCCTGAATGGGGCCAAATGTCTCTTCCATCTAACCTTGTCACCAAAGGAGGCTTGAGTAAGGATCCTCGGAGACTCCTTTCTTCCATTCCCTCTTTGGGAGAGGGTCATTGTGCGCCTCTCCCACCTCTTTAGCTTTCAAACATGTTTTGGGACCAGAGTGGACGTTGCCTTTTTCTGCTCTTCACAGAGTGAAAGTTGGAAGAAGAAAAAAAGAAGCTCAAATCAAGCAACTCCTTTTAGTTCAGGCGTGTCCTGCAGCCTGTGTTCCTTCTGGACCTCTGGGGATACGCATCAAGGTCGCCTGCGGGGTAGACGCAAGATAGGGGCCCTAAGGAATCCCTGCGCCAGCACTAAAAATACACAGGGAGAGGAACGCCCGGCGTTACCCAAGACTTGTAGCAGAATCAGTCTTCTAGGATGGGCGGGGAACCCGCCCCCCCCTTCCAGCGCCGCAGGCACCACGGAGTCCCCGCGGAAAGTGCACCTTTGCTGCGGGGTTTCCCCGCTGCCTACCGGGAACCCTGCCAAGCCTCAGCAGGTCGGGTGGGTGCAGTCTTACTCTCCTCACTCTCTCGTTCTCTACGCTCTGGCTTGGCTTCAGAACCAGCGCTCAGTGTCCCGTTTTGAGCATGCGCAGCCCGGCGCCCTCCCCGCCTCTCTGCCCCCCTTTCAGCCTCCTCCTGGTCAGCCTTTTGCTCCTTTCCTTTCATTAAACAAACCGGAGATCTTGAAACCTGGACCCTGTGCAAGCGGCAGCACCGGGAGGAGGCGGCGGAAGAGGCAGAGCGCGGGATGGGCGCGGAGGGGGATCTGTGATCCCGCACACCCCCGCCCCACGGGCGCGCGCGCACACACTGACACTCTCACACACACACGCACACGCACACTCGCACAAACACACTCCTATACGCCCGCGCCTTGAGCTCGCCGGCTTGCTCTCCCACGCAGGCGGAATGCAGCAGCGCCAGGGTAGCGTGTCTCCGATAGCTGCCTGAATGCACTGAGCTCCTGGGAGCCCGACTGCCCAGCAGGGCACATGGGAAGACGCTCCGCCGCCGGAGGTGAGTGCGGCGCCGGCAGCTGCAGGCAGCTCCAGGAAGTCGAAGCGCCTGGGCGGCTGGGGCAGCTTCCCCGCTGGACGCCACCGGCAGGTGGCCCACGCCTGGCTTGTGGGTTTCAAGGTGCAGATGAAGGCGGCGCCGGGGTTTTGCAGGGGAAGAGGGCGATCACAGGGAGGGTGGTCTCCCACGAGGTGTCAGATTGCCCCAGCAGAAAGCTACCTCCTCCCTGCTCGTAAACTTTCCTCCCATGTCATTTGGGAAACGTGGAGACAAAGGGGGCGTGGAGGTTCTTTGGTCCTGTTCATCATCTTGACTGCATTCGGGGCTGCTGCGACGTTAGCGGGTGCGTGTGGGTGGGCGTGCAGGCGGGGGCGCCCTGCAGGTAGCAGATGCCAAGTCCTCCCACCCGGCGGGGGTTGGGATTTCTCACCCCTAGCTGTAAGCGTTGCCATTGATTTTTCCCTTAGGTATGGGCACCTGCCATTCTCCCCTTCTGCCCTCCTAGGAGCATAGTAGTGTATATGGGGGTGTCACCTGAAGAATTGGAAGGACAGCTTGGGGCTTTCTCGTTCAGCGTGGTGCCAGAGGCGCCGGGGTGAGGCTCAGGTCAGTGCGGGGATGAATGATGAGTTACTGAAAGGCTTGCCATAATCACCTCCTAGAAACGCTGGGAGCCAGGAGCTCCCCTCCCCGGGGAAGGTGCTCTCTTCACGCACACCACTGCCGCGGCACTGGGGCTGCGGTGGCAGCGGTGGCTGGGGGAAGCTGAGGCTTTATTTATTTTATGACACACACGTGTGGCATATGTGAAGGATTCTGGGTTAGCATTTTTCTTTGTGGGGATATTGTTTTCCCTTTCAACCTCTTTGGTGGAAGAGATTCCCTGCCGCCTGCAGTCTAGTATCTAGCTGGTGGACGGGCACCATTCTGCACATCTCTGGTCAGGAGAAAAAGGTCCGGAGAAAAGGATTCCCTAACATATTGGGACTCACTGGGGCAGGGTTTCAGAGGGCAGAATGTGGGCCAGCACCTGGGAAAACCTCAAATGGAATAGCTCTTTGAAACAGCGCAATGTTTGGGTCAGCGTGTGATGAATCCAGGATTGGGACAAAGGGGAATGGAGAAGGGACAGCTGATGGCCATTTGGGAGAGATGTGACCAGAGGTCAGTTAGGGTGGGAAGAGGTGACTGTGAGGTGAGGTACTTTGCAGCCTTCACTGAATTCATGTAACTATATTGTCCTTCTTCATCTATGGTTGGAGGTGTCTGGAATGCCACAACTGGAGCATAAAATCCTCCTGGGCTGTCATTCGGCATAATCACAAAATAGTTTTTTTTTTTGGGTCTGTGAAAGTTTCTTCATCTTGATATGTTTGTACTTGGAAGGTGAGCTGGGCAGACAGGTGCATTTTTGGTTTTTCATACCTCCAAGACTAGGATTATAAGAAGTGTGTGGAGAATCTGGGAGCCAAGTTGACACCATTGAGCAAGCATGGGAAGCCCAGATCCAATGTCCGTGCCTACTGGTTATCCAAGGGGGTTGTCTTCCCTGTGTTACGCCAGGAGGAGGCCATCTCTACTGTTCCTTTAGATGGCAATATTTTAAGTTTTAACCTATCGTGACTTCTTTGAGGTGGGAGAAAGCATGAGATTAATTGAGAAAGTTCAGACATAAAAAAGATCTTGATTCATAAGCCAGAAAGCAAAGAAAGCAAAGAAGAAAAAAAAGAGAGAGAGAGAAAAAAAAGGGTGAAGTGGGAAAGGGACATTTAATTATTAAAACAGGTTGACTTTAATCATTTTAAAAAGTCATTCAGTAAGATAGGAACATGAAAGTGTCTTTTTTGGGGTCTTTTCCAAATACCTAGTGAAGTAAAAAGACCTTTTCAGAAATATTTTCACGTTGAAATTGGCATAGAGGAAGTTTAAATACAATAATCTGCACATGTCTTTTTCATTCCTTGGTGAATAGTCTTTTTCTTGTTTGTTTGAAAATCTTGGCAAGAAGAGATCAAGATTTTTTTTCTCTTTGTTAGAGCTTTTATTTACTGTGGCAATATATTTCCTCCCCCTTCACCTGCAATATCAATTTGTTTTGATTATATTCAGATTTTATTTACAAGTACTTCTTGACCACCTATCCTGTATTTAGCATTGTGCTATAGTTCATATAAACATGTATAACAGAGCTCCAACCTGAAAGAATTTATGATACAGTCGTAAATGCGAGATTAAGACACATGAACTAGAAAATAGGATAGTGCTGGATTAAACTTTGAGCTCTTAACATGTGTGTTATAGGCAGCATTCCTTCCTCCTGTATTTTCCCAGTGCTCACAAAACACATGTCAATACTTATTACGTGATGTTGCTTGGGAGGGAAAAAAAAAAAACACATAAGGAAGTAAAAACTGATCCCACTCCTCCAAGAGGAGGAAACATATATTTATGGCATAGTCTGATGAACTGCTAAGTTTAGGGGAAGCTGAGTGACAATACATACATATGTGTAAGGGCCTTTTTTTTTTTTTTTCCCCCTCTCTGAGTGATTCAACCAGGTGAGCTTTGAAATCAGTTTAAAAACTAAACACTCTTTTACCAGTTAGGGACAGAAGGCCATGTTAGGCCTGTTCAGGATGAGGATATGAGGATGTTCGGGACTCAGGGTAACTGTTAGTCATCACTGTTAGTGGCTAGGACCATACAGGGTTGAATAGTACCTGGACCACACTAATAATGAATGCTATGGAGTGAGCATTTTGATAAAGATGTGCCCAGGACATAATAGAAGCACAGAGGGAGGGCGTCCAAATAAAGGAAGATTTAGAAGGTAGAAGATTAAGAAAGTGTCTTAGGGAGATTGATGTGAGCTGAGTCTTGAAGAAGAAGAAGAAGAGAAGGGCTTTCCTGGCAGAAAACAAACAGTAAGAGGACTAGAAGCAGTTCTGTGTGGCTGTAAGTGAGAGCTGCAGGTTCTTAGCTCCCTGGAGTAGCACAACATCAAGCCAGAGAAATGAGCAGGGTTCGAGTGTGAATGCAGTGATCCTAAGCTAAAGAGCTTCAACTTTATGCAACAGGCTGGCAGTGTTGGATGGTTGGCAAGTTTGAGACGCTCTCAGATTTGCATCAGAGAAGGATGACCGTGACCACAGTGTGGAGGACAAATTGAAGGTTACGGTAAGACTAGAGGCACAGAGCTTATTGTGGAAATACAGGTGTGAAATGATGACGGTGGTAACAGTAGGGATGGAGAGGAGGTGATGGAGCTGAGACAAAGGAGAAAGGTAAAACCTGCTAATCTAAGAGGAATTTCCTTCTGCATGCTCCTATATCTCCTTCTGATCCTCTGTCTTTACTTGTATTGCTGTCTTTTCTGAATTTTCAACACCTCTCAGCTGCATCACCAACATACAGCACAGGCCTGGTACAGAGTAGAGACTCAATAAATATTTGTCAAATGAATCATTCAAGAAGTGAATGAGAAATCCAGTTGTGAAATAATGATTCCTGCATTAGAATAGCAGGAGCTACCTCGTGGCTTCCATTTCTCTAAAGCTGTCAACCTTTGGGAAGTCAGTGACAGATCAAAATAAGAGCATAGTTTTTCAGCCACCTCTGTGAACCACTGTCCTCTGAAGTGCCATAGGAAAGACCAACGTGACATCATAGATTCTGTATTTAAAAAAATCATATTGTTATACCTTGGAAGCAACAGTACTTTGCAAGGTTCCTAATACTTAGCAAGCTGGCAGTAAGTGTAAACTCTTTTCCCTTACTTGTCCAAATTTTCTGATCTCATGTACTTCATGATAATTTTTAGAATAATCTGGGACCATGGAGTTTATGAGCCACAGGGTCTCTTTTAAGGAGTTCATAGCCTCTTGGCCTTTGGGGATGAGGTCAGGCAACCCGTTTTCCAGTTGTCAACAGGGCAGCCCTAGGAGGTAGGTTTCTCAGTGAACCAAGCTCAAACATATTGAATTCAATCTTAAAATCCCAACAGGAGATGTCACAATGGAGAAAAACATAGAACATGTCTTCAGATTGACCACAGGGGGTGAAGGAGAACAAGAATGAAAGATAACACTTGGAATTTGGCTGTTGGTAGCCAGATAAATGGTAGCAGAGGAATGGCAAGAGATATTAGCTCAGGAAGGTGAAAGGCTCAGTGTAGTTTCGTGGAAATTGATTTTGAGTGTCACTGGTAATTTTAGAGAGCACTAGTACAGATCCCTGTGTACAGTGATTTCACAGTAAATGCCAGTAATCGTGTTTATTGAGAAAGAAGATAGAAATAGCAGGAGACCTTAGGGGCAAAGGGTGATTTTTTTTTTGTTTTTCAGTAAAATTTAGAGATTGGGAGAGAAATGGGTGCTAGTGAAGAGCATAGGAAGGGAATATTCTGAAAAGAGAGGAAAGACCTGGCCTGAAAACACAGCATCAGAAATGAGAAGAGAGTTGTCCAACTTTATAAATGTAATCCTAAGTGTGTCCAGCCTTCTGTAAGTGCCTCCATGTGGAATCTCACTGACTCCTCAAAACACCTGTTATGCCTTTCTCCACTTTGCTGTCAAAGTGACAGAGAGACGGGGTCCAGTAGCTTGGCTATAGTTTCCAAGCTAGTAAGTGTTGGAGTCAGGTCTCCAGGCCATTTTCAGAATACTGCAAACTGTCTCTCTTTATTCAATGTGTAAATTACCGGAATGATTTTAAGTGAGGAGAGACTGAAAAGATTGAACATAGGAAACTGAAGAAAGGCAATGAAGAGCAGTTCTCTGGTGACCACTAGGAATGCAATTTTCACATAGCGGTACACTCAGGAGCCATAATTCAGAGAGTTCTGTGGGGAATGGGAAGTAAGAAAAATCAGGCAATGCACACCTTTCAGTCATTTATGAAGTCTGGTGGGAGAAAGAGTTTTAAGGCCACAGGGGGAAGGTATAATGAACCTCAAGCACAATTTTTATCAAGGGGGAGCAGATGGAAAGAGCTAGTATCTAAGGAGATAAAAAAAAAATGTGGGAATTGAGAGCAAGAGAGACAGATGAGGAAGATGCTTCTTCCCAGGAGCTTATATGTGTGAATTTGAGGGTGTACACAGGGCACGTTCTTCTCCCTCACACTCATGACTGATGTGCTTACTGAAGCCCAGAGAATCCCAATCCTGAGTGTCCCGGAGACTTCTGGAGCCTTTGACTGCCATCCTCACAGTGTAACACGGGCATGCAGGCTGATGTGGGTGTAGCACGGTGGCTAAGAACAGACTCTGGAGTTAGCCTGATAACTTGAATTAAT
Organism: Tupaia belangeri chinensis; assembly: GCF_000334495.1. Classification (NCBI taxonomy): domain Eukaryota; kingdom Metazoa; phylum Chordata; class Mammalia; order Scandentia; family Tupaiidae; genus Tupaia; species Tupaia belangeri. The sequence goes on from NW_006159624.1 coordinate 379,057, forward strand.
TCAGAATTCTGAATTAATTGAATTCTTCACTCTGACTCTGTAACTTTGGGCACAGAGTACCCCCAAATTACTCCTTAATTTACTCCAGCCTTAAATTACTCCTACTCTTAAGATGAAGACAATAGTGGAACCCATCACATAGGATCATGAGGATTAGATGAGTTAATTATCTGTAAAGCTTGGCACAGAGTAAGTGCTTAAGAAACAGCAGGTATTATGTGTGACAACAGTGAGGTTAAAAACATAAAGCTTGGACTTTATTCTCAGGATTCTAGATATGGTGTGTTTCAGCATTCATTTAAAAACTTTTTTTGGTTAGCTATAAATAGCGGGCTCTAATCCTGTCTTCCTAAGTACAGGAATTAAATCAGCAGACACAAATATGGCAGGAGCAGACCAGCTCGGCTGTCAGAAGCCTAGGCAAAGCAGACGTGTGCTGGAAGTGTCTGCCGGCAGCATTTGCCTCGTTGCCTACTTCTCACACCTGTCTGGGGGAGATGAAAGTTTGCTTGTCTTTAGGCTGGTCCTTGCATGCTTAAGCTCATAATCATTATACCACAGGGACTTAGCTGTTTAGCAGATTGTTTTCAGAGAAGTGACTACATGTATTAATTACAGCACTTCTTTGGAACCGAGGGGTATACGTGCTAAATATCTCAGGTATGAGATTTACAACATTCCTTAGGAAATTAAGCGTTACCTTTCTTCATGGAAAAGTTAGTAGTGAGTCCTAAAATAGAATCCCAGTGGATATGGAAACCCAGTCGTCTAGCTAGTCAGCAGCAAGGTGAGGAGTAGAACCTAGGCCTGACCCATAAGGCAGAACCCTTTGCATTGCACGCTGCCAAATACTTCTATTATGTGTTGTAATCAAAGATAGCTTTTTTATTTGAATGTGGGGTGAGGGTGGAATCCTATCTATTCTGTTTATGTTTCAGCCATACTAAACATTTTACAGTTTCCCCAGTGAGATTTTTCTTTCTTACCTTTTGGTCTTTGGCCAAACTATTTCTTCTTTTTGGAATTCCATCCTTGCCTCCCTCTGCGTGGCTTCTGTAGTCTTTTAGGTCAAAGTTGTTTCTTAGGGAAGGTTGTCTTGGCATCTTAACATTGAGTTGGCTTCCTTTCCTGTGTGTTTTGATCATTTTCAACTTTGTGTTTTCAGTGCCTAGCACAGTGCCTGGCACATAGTAAATGATCAATAAGCATTTGGATTGAATGGCGGAATGAGTGAATCTGGCCAGAGCCTCTGTTCATCACACTTGATCTTTCTGATATTCATAGGCTTGGAGTTTCAGATCACCCCATAACCTTCTTGCCACCCACGGAGCCTTGGGTGATGGGCTTCAGCGGCTTGTCAGCATTAATGGGATGGGAAGACAGCAGACAGTTCCACGTCCTGCTGTTATTTCCTCCTTGCTTGCTACACTTATCTTTCTCCATTCATCAATAACAGCCGAGAGAAGAGACGCATACATATAGGAAATAAATACCTCTCTTTGTGTGAATGTCATAAACTTTTACATGACAGGAAAGCACCTATTTTCTGTTGCCTCCATTGTACTAGGAAGGGCTTTTTCCTTGGGTATTATGGCATCAAGTGTCCTGGAAATGCTCACAGGCACAGACTGGGGAAAAAGCGATCATCTTTACTGGAGCATATCTGTCACAATGTGGGGTAATGTATTTGCGCGGCTGACCATTAAGGGTTTCAGGGGTGCCCTTTTTATTGAGGTTTCTGATGAGTGGCATGGAACAGTGACCCTCCTCCCCACACCAATATTTAAATTCAATGAAATACATAATCAAGTGGACTCAGGTACAATTAACAAGAATAATATCTGGTTGAGTGTAGTGCTGTTTAGCTCAGCAGCTTTACAAGCCAAGCATGCTTTTATCATTCTTCCCATCTCTAGCCTTTGCTCGGTATCGCTTCCAGACAAACCCACACACTCAAATGCTATAATAATCAGCCAACAGCCTTCTCTCTTGGGGGGGTCACAGGAACTAAAAAAAAGAAAAAGAGAGAGAAAGACCTTTTCATTCACACTTGTATTAACAGGAAAAAAACTATCCCCCTGCTTTTTTTTTCTTTTTATTCCTACAGTGTAAAAGCAACAATATTTCTAGGTTTGAAAAAATCTTTTGGGTTTAGTGTTTTACATGGATTGTCATGCAACACATGATACACCTGGCCAGGCTAGTTTGGGACAGTTTGAGTATTTTTAGTCATTTAAAAATGAGCTAAACCAATGAAACATGTACTACAATGATATACAAAATGCAGACATGAGGAAATGCCTGGTGTAGAAAGGAAATATCACTCACATTTCTGTCCCAACCTTTCATCCAGAAAATCATTGTCAGTTGTTTGGTGTATATTCCTCAAAGTTCTTTGTCCGTTAATATTTATATGTATTGTTATTTTTAAAGGTAGAATTATACTTTATAAATTATTTTACCATTTGCTTTCAGTTACAATTTTAAATGGAAGCAGTTTCTTGATTAATAAACTTTTGGTAAATATTGTCATATGAGAGGGATATAGGCTGTTTTCCACCTAAAAATAAGCTCAACTGACATGTCTTAGGGACCTTTAGCCATCTGGCCTTAGGTATATTTTGTAGATAAAGTCAATAAACAAATACTTTTCAAGCTGCTTCTTGGAGCTACCTATTGTATCAAGTGCAGTTGAAGCATATACATTGTAGTAATTGATACAATAATGAGGGGATTTAATTTGAATATAATGAATGGCAAGAACTGTAAATTCTCCTTAATCCACAGAAATGGCAGAAGGGATAGTTTCTTTCAGTTGTCTCATATTTTCTAGATAAGAAAGTTGAGTTCCATCAAGATTAAGTGACTCATCTACCTCCCATAGCTGGTGATTGGAGAGACTTAGATGACAGACTGGTTTTCAGCCTGTTGAACCAATATTGATTCTCATTGTATCTGACTGCAAATCAACCCACATCAGGAAGGGGGAAGTAGGGAACTCTCTGCACAAACACTAGCATAAGCAATGAATCCCTTGCCATTTGAAACTCATGCTTTATACAGATGTTGTCACTCAAAGGCTACAGAGGTTTCTTCCTCATCCTCATCTTTCTGTGACCACCTAATCCCTACCTGTGTTCCATCTTCTCCTCCATGGTCTAATTTTCTCACAGCAGAGTAACACTTTGAAGTTAGGCAACAATCAGTCATAACATTGATATGTGATGGTGCCCATGTTACCTAGGGAGGATGTTTATTTATAAACATATTAGTAGAAATTTATTTTTCAATTTAATGTCTTGCCATCTTGAACCTTAAAGAATTAATTCTAAAATAAAGGTATTCTACCTGCCAACTTTAATTGTGCCACAAATTCATCCTTATATTAACTAATGATTTTTTTCCATGATGGGTATTGTAAGTAAAACTCGATTCTTTTAAGGCTCTTGACTTAGGGTACATGTGCTCACTGGAGAGAGACAGGGAGAGGGAAAGTGAGAAATCACCCCCAGGGAGAATGGCCATACAACAATCTCCCTTCCTCCATTCTCCACTCATGATTTTGGTTATGTATGTGTGCCTGGTGTGATTTTTCAACTCAGGGCCTGAGACTCAAACCATGGTTGGCCATATAGGAGGGAGTCCAGTACCTTAACCACTAAGCCACCTGCCAGCCCAAAACTAGATTCTTTTTTTTTTTTTTTTTAAGAGAGATTTTTACTGTAGAGTAGTGTGCTTGCCAGAGAGCTAGAGAGAGACAGATAGATAGAAAGTGAGAAATCACTCCCTGGGGGGATGGCCATACTGCAGTCCCTTCTCTTCCATTCTCCTTTTGGGATTTTAGACACATTCATACACACCAGATGTGAGTTTTAAGCCATTGGATGTGGGATTCAAACCACGGTCAACGATATGTGAGTCCAGTGATGTAACCATCACACCATCTGCTGGTCTCCCAAAACTAGATTCTTAAATGTCCTAATTATTCTTCCCTGCTCTAGAAGCAAGATTATATGATGGGTTAAGACCTTGGACTGTGGAGTCTGATGAAGGTGGGTTCTATTCCTAGTTCTGCTACTCACTAGTTTTGTAATATAGTCTTTCTAAGGCTTCGATACCTCATCTGCAAAATAGAGATAATCAAAATACTCTTTCTCTCACAGCAATTTTATAAGGGATAAATAAATTACTCATTGCGACATGAAATATAGAGCATCATACAGACTAACGAGATGGTGGCTATTATAATCATTCATTATTCATGATGTACACATGACATACTGCTGAGACTACCCTCAGAACCACTTTATGTCAAGTTTTAAAACACTGGGTAGTGAGGCCAGCAGGGGGTCTGGTGGTTAAGACAGCTGGATCCCATATGGCTAATGGTGTGGTTCAAATGCTTGACCTGGTGGCTTGCAAAACATGACAGACACATGCACGTGCCTGCCCAAAATCCCAAGAGGAGAAGGGAGGAGAAGGGATTGTGGCATGGCCATTCCTCCTGGTGGGTTGTGTCTCATTTTCTTTCTGTCTCTATTTCCATAACACTGTAACCTCCTTTAAAAAAATGATTTAAACCAATGAGTTGAAAATATGACTTGCTATTTCTGGTAACCTCAAAATTTGGTCAGGCCTTGATTAGAATATCACTTTCAGTTCCTGCTGACCTATGAGCCATGGAATTCAGAAGCATCACAAGAGGTGGGACAATAGAATTTTTATCAAGATGTCAAAATTCTTCTGTAAAGCTAAATCTTAACTCTCTCTGTGTTATTCTATTTTCATGAAGGTAATTGGAATTGATGAAGATGTATATGTTTCTCAAGCATAAAGAACACATGATCAATTACTATTGGTTAAATATATGCTTTAAGTCTCATTTTCCTTAGATATCTTAGTAGGCTCCCTATATACAAACACAGATTTATGCTGCACAGACTCATGGAATCTGAGATGTGGACAGTCAGAATCCCAGCCACTTACTCTGTATACCATGGTCTCTTCTTTCACATCACATAACAAGAAGCTGTCCAGCTTCTTTTTTTCAGCATCAGAGCATTATTCCTTCCTCTTGGTGGCTGTAACAGATGTATTGAAGATAGAAGCCAATTGGGTTTGAGTTGTGGTTGGCCAGGATTCTGGGAGCAGGGGCAGAACAGGTAAACTCGAAGTTCATCAACTACCCCAAGCAAACTTTCCCTCTAGGGTTTTTGCACTTGCTGGTAGCCCAGGGGAGGGGCTGGCCCTAGAGGGTTGCCCAGATTGGAGGCAGAGGTGTCTCAGCTGCATCCATGGACTTTCAGGCTCATGGGACTCTAGTAGTTGAGCACATGTCAAGGAGCTTACTTATGTGTAACAGTCCATTTCACTGTGGGCAACTTGAAACAGTAAGTGTTTTCTAAACTGAGCTGAATTCTACCACTCCCTGGCTACAAGGAGAAAGATGGCCAGGTTAAGAGGTAAAATTCTTATGGAAGAAGATAAAATGAACTGGTATTCATAGAATGCAAGTTCCAATTTATATAAAGACTCATTTCTGTATTGCTCCATGAAAACAAGCAAATTTGATACACATTAATGAATAGAGGCAAGAAAATACCTTTGGAAAAGAAACCTGTTTAGCTTATCTATCTTCTTTTTTCTATACATTATTAATTAAGTATAAACTTACATAGGATATTCAGCTCTCTTGAGGTTTACTTCTGTCCAAGTTTTCCTCTGGTTATTAGGTTTGGTTCTGGGTGAAATGCTGACAGGAATTCTCTGTGATTTGTTGTATGATTTGGGGGTATTACAACCAAAGGCAGCTCTGTGGAGGATGAGGGTGCCATGAAGAAGCTATGGACTACCCTGAAGTTGTGCTTAGGGCTTTCTCTGGGGAAGCTAAATAAGGTGCCGCAGCATTGCCTGGAAACGTAAGCCTTGCTCTTGATCACTATGGATTTCTTTGAAGAACAATTATTGGATGTTTTATAGCTCTCTTGCAGTGAGCAGTTTTTCACTCAAAGACCATCTACATAGAGAAAATTGATGTAACTAATTGGAGGGAAATGTAAAATTCTTAGAAAGTTTAGCCATGTAAATGAGAATCAGATAACCTACACTCCTAAGTGTCAGCCTTTAAAAGAGTTTCTAGGACCAGCAGATGGCATGGTGGTTACGTCTCTGGACTCCCACATGCGACCACAGTTCAAGTCCCAGAAGTGGTGACTTGAAAATCATGCTGGGCACACACATGTGTGTGCCCAAGATCCTGGCAGGAGAATGGAGGAGAGGGGGCTGTGGCATGGCCATCCTCCCTAAGGGGTGATTTCTCACTTTCTCTCTCACTGTCTCTGTCTCTCTATCTCTCTGACAAGTTCAAGCACCCTAAGGCAAAAAAAAAAAACCCCTAAAAACAAACAAACAAACAAAAGAGACTCTAGAAAAAAATGTAAGTTTGGAGGCAGATGGTGAAAAGCTACATTCTATTCTATGGAAGAAAATAGACGTCACATTAAAAAAATTGAGTACAGAAAAATTTAATAACTCAGGACTGGATGAATGAATTGTCTGACATCACATGAAGGTTGAGGTCACTAGGGAATACATCAGTGTTTATTAGACAATTAGTAGCTTTACCACTAGGATGACAGAATTCCACATGTGATCTTTCAGCAAAGGTGAGACCATCCAGAGGGGATCTTTTCCCTTCTTCCACCCAGATGCTAATCTTAGCTATGAGTCTATTTCTCTACCTTTTTCTTTCAACTCAAGATTTTTTTGTTGTTCATCCGGTGACACAGGGAAATGTAAAATTCTTAGAAAGTTTAGCCATGTAAATGAGAATCAGATAACCTACACTCCTAAGTGTCAGCCTTTAAAAGAGTTTCTAGGACCAGCAGATGGCATGGTGGTTACGTCTCTGGACTCCCACATGCGACCACAGTTCAAGTCCCAGAAGTGGTGACTTGAAAATCATGCTGGGCACACACATGTGTGTGCCCAAGATCCTGGCAGGAGAATGGAGGAGAGGGGGCTGTGGCATGGCCATCCTCCCTAAGGGGTGATTTCTCACTTTCTCTCTCACTGTCTCTGTCTCTCTATCTCTCTGACAAGTTCAAGCACCCTAAGGCAAAAAAAAAAAACCCCTAAAAACAAACAAACAAACAAAAGAGACTCTAGAAAAAAATGTAAGTTTGGAGGCAGATGGTGAAAAGCTACATTCTATTCTATGGAAGAAAATAGACGTCACATTAAAAAAATTGAGTACAGAAAAATTTAATAACTCAGGACTGGATGAATGAATTGTCTGACATCACATGAAGGTTGAGGTCACTAGGGAATACATCAGTGTTTATTAGACAATTAGTAGCTTTACCACTAGGATGACAGAATTCCACATGTGATCTTTCAGCAAAGGTGAGACCATCCAGAGGGGATCTTTTCCCTTCTTCCACCCAGATGCTAATCTTAGCTATGAGTCTATTTCTCTACCTTTTTCTTTCAACTCAAGATTTTTTTGTTGTTCATCTGGTGACACAAGAGGACAGTTTATGAGACATTTTTTTTCTTCTTGTTTCTTTAGAAAGTATATTTGGATAATCCCAAGAACATATTCTGTCTTGGAATTTTTCTGGCCTACCACTTGTAGCAAAGACAATATTTATCCATTTGATGTTTTCTCATTTTTTTCTCCCAGATACTAGATTCCTCTACCCCAACCTCATCTTGAAAATAACAGCGAGTTATCTTCAAGATAGATTTAACTTTCAGATAAGCCTGCTTTTGAACATCCAGAACCATAGCAAGCTTGAAAACATTTCATGATCTTCAAAAGTAGTTTTGAATTATTTCTTCATTTGGGTTTAGGACATTGCTATAACTTAAGTGAAAAAAATTATGTATATGTAATTTCATATACACATATACACATGCATATATACATACATATGCACATACCAGGAGGACATGTGCACGCATGAACAAAAGAGAGAGCATTCCCCAGTAGGGTCTGATCATGCCACAGTCTTTTCCTCCTCCAAACTCTCCATCTTATCTGGGCGCACACATCCCTGGAATGTTTTTTTAAGCTACTGGGGCATGGGTTTGGACCCTGTTGGCAATGCGCGATCCAGCTTTCTCTATGTAGCACTTACCCACTGTGTTTTGGGCCTGACTTTATACTTTTTTTTTTTAAGTTTGCTTATTTATTTCTTCCGTGAGCACGTATCTACACAAGAAAGAGAGAGGGAGGGAAGGAAGGAGGCAGAGAGGAAGTGAGAGAGAGAAGCAGAAAAAGAAGGAGGGAGGGAGGGAGGGGGGGAGAGAGAGAGAGAGAGAGAGAGAGAGAGAGAGAGAGAGAGAGAACTTTTAGCAGGGTCTCCATGCCATGACCTCAGTGCCGTCAGCTAGCCCCAGATCATGGGCAAGCACTTTCCTGGTGTACTCAGGGAAGTCTTTGGACTTGAACTGGGAACCTTCCCATGTGGAATTACTTTGCAGAGTAGTTACCTCTGTGTTTTGCCTCTGCAACACTATCTGGACCAGAGTGTTTACACTTTTGACCAAATTGAAATTTAATGGACTTATGAATCCCTAGGTAATAGTTTGTAAATAAGGATGATTAAATATTTTAAAAGTGTGAGTTAAAAATAAGTGTTTCGTTATTATAGGAGATGAAACACAAACTTCACGCTGTCTGTCACCTTCTGCAAACTTTACCTGTGATAGTCTCACCTCTGACATTTCCCCACTGCCTGTTTTCTCCAGAGCTGTTTCCTCCCGCATTCATCTTTGTCTTGTTTAGTGCCCATTTTAGGCGGCCCTTGATGCCCACACTTTCCCTCAGACAACTTTACAGTGTATTTTTTATTTATTTATCTATTTTTTGAGGCTTTTGCCTTAAAGTGTGTATGCTCACTGGAGAGAGAGCGAGAGAGTGAGCGCGCGCGAGGGAGACAGACAGAGACAGAGATAGAGGCAGTCACAGTGAGAGGAAAAGTGAGAAATCACTGCCCAGGGAGGATGGCCATGCACAATCCCTTTTCCTCCATTCTCCTCCTAGGATCTTGAGGACACATGCACTCTTGCCTGGTGTGAGTTTCAAGCCACCCAGTCTTGGGCTCGAACCCTGGTTGACCATGTGGGAGTCCAGAGATGTAACTGTGACACCACCTGTTAGTCCCAACGTTGCAATTTATATGTGCCCCTCTGAGAGAGAACATGGAGATTATTTGGAAATGGAATGTGTTGTAAAAAGCATGAATTTTCAGTCAGAAGATCTGACTTTGAGCCTTGTCTATGTTAGTTACACAGTGTGTGGACTGAGAGTTTTATTTTTAAACTAAGACTTAATTACTGCACTTTACAATGAAAACAAGAATAACCCAAAGGAATTACTTTGAGGTCATGTATTGAAAGGTAAATTTTAAAATTTGGCACAAATATTTATTATTAATAGAACATTATTACTGATTCAGCAACAGCCTTGTAGAGAAAGTCAGAGGTGAAGTAACTCTTCTGGCAAGGTAAAGGTCAAATTTTTACTGTTCATTTGTCAATTGAAAAGCAAAGCATGTACCATGAATCAGACAGAAATACGTAAGTAGGCCAAGAATATAAATCAGGGACCAGCAGGTAGCATGGTGGTTAAGGTGTTGGACTCCCACATGGCTGACTGTGACTCAAGTCCCAGACCTGGCGACTTGCTTTCTCACTTTCTCTCTCTCTCTGTCTCTCTGATCAATTGAAATAACAATAATAAATAAAATAAAATAAATAATTCTTTGGGAACCAGCAGTTAGCATAATGGCTATGTCGCTGGACTCCCACGTAGTCGATCGCAGTTTGCATCCCGGACCCCGGTGGCTTAAAACTCACGCCGGGTGCATGTGCGTGCGTGCCCAAGATCCCGAGAGGAGAATGGCGGAGAAGGGATTGCAGCGTGACCATCCCCCCTGGGGGGTGATTTCTCCCTTTCTGTCTCTATGTCTCTCTCTGTCTGGCGAGCACACGCGCCCTATAACGAAAACCTCTCCAAAAAAAAAATATATATATATAAATCAGACATACTTATCTTTAATAAGACTCGGTAGTCAATGGAGTACATGCCTGGCATTCATACAAGGAATCACTTTACCTCTAACTTGCCCCAAATTACTTACCTAAGGTTGTTAAATCACTTTTTGAAGAATTATTTTAATTAACTTTATTTATTTGTTTATTTGGTTTTTAAATTTGATCAGAGAGGGACAGAGTGATATAGAGAGAGAGACAGAGAGAGTCACCAAGCAAGCCGCCAGGTCTGGGACTCGAACCGCAGTTGACCATGTGGGAGCCCAGCACCCTTATCCATTGTGTCACCTGCTAGCTTCAGGGTCTTAAATCTTACTTTCACTATGTTCTTTTTTGAGAGAGATTTTTGCTATAGGGTCTATGCACTTGCTGGAAAGACAGAAAGCAAGAAATCACCCCTGTGGGAAGATGGCCATGCCACAATCCCTTCTCCTCAGTTTTCCTCTTGGGATTTGGGCACACATGCACATGTGCCCAGCATGAGTTTCAAACCATTTGGTCTGGGACTCAGTGAGAGTCTAGCCTTAACCACTAGGCCACCTGCTGACTCCAGTGTTTTTTCTTTAAAATATTGAGTGTCAGAGATTACCTAGAGGAGTTGAGAAGATTATAAGCCTTCATTTTAAAGCTGTAGGTGGACAGAGAAGGGGGCTGCTTGCCCAAAGGAAAATGGAAAGAACAAAGGAAACAAGGAAACAAGAGTCTGAGCTGATCTAGAAGGAATCTGCTATCCCATGAGACCCTGAAATGGAAGCATCAGGGCATTGCTGGACGTGCCAAAAAGAGGGTTCCATCCCTTCTACTTTTATGAAATTGGAGTAATACAAAAACATTTTGGCCAAAATCACTAGCAAAATTTGACTGGATGAATAATCTAGACAGATTCTGAGCAGACTGTTAGAGATTTTGACAGGCAGTAGTTGAAATGGAACACATTCTTTAATTTATTAGACATATCTAAGTCTGCAATAAATATGTGTTGATTGAGTGAATAAATGAAGTGTAATGAGTAAGTGAACAGAAGTAAAAGAGTAAGTGAACTCAAAGAGCCATGAATGAAAAAAAATACTCTGAGTTTATGAGAGTTGGAAGCTAGACAGCTATTTGGAGCAACTTGGTTGGATAATAAGTAGAGAGAGAGTGAGCCAAAAATACAGTGGATTAGTGATTCCAAAATATTGTTCTAAATGACCAGGTTTTAGGGTCCAGCAGAGGGTGTAGTGGTTATGTCACTGGACTCCCACATGACCGACTGCAGTTCGATTCCTGGAACCAGTGACTTAAAACTCATGCTGGACATATGTGTGTGTGCATGCCCAAGATCCCAGGAAGCAAATAGAGGAGACGGGATTGCGGCATGGCCATCTCCTTTGGGGGGCAATTTCTTGCTTTCTCTCTCTCTGGGAGTGCACATGCCCTATAGCAAAACAAAACAAAAACATTTTCTTTCAAAAAAAAAAAAGGAGGCAGGTTTTCTTTAACAAAGCAGTCAGTTAAAAAGCTGACCCCAAGATTTTGCAAGCCATAGGGATTATGCTACCTGTTGCTTGAAGAGTTTGCAGTATCCTTGTGGAAAGAGTTTGGGCCCTGGAGCCAAACAGATATTTTTCAGTTTCATTTTAGTGTCTTGGACATGGGCAAAATATTTAACTTCTTTTTCTTTTGGTAGGTTTTTGCTATAGGGTGCGTGCGTTTGCCAGAAAGACAGAGAGAAACAGAGAGACAGAAAGTAAGAAATTACCCCCCAGGGGGGATGGCCAAGCCGCAATCCCTTCTCCTCCATTCTCCTCTTGGGATTTTGGGCACGCATTCACATGTGCCACCGGGTCCGGGACTTGAACTGCAGTCGAATACATGGGAGTTCAGTGACGTAGTAGCTGTGGCCTGCTGGTTAGGGGAGCTAGATCCTGCATGGCTGACCGTGCAATTCTAGATCCCATACGGTCAACTTTGCAGTTCGAATCTTGGACCTGGTGGCTTGAAAAACACATTGATTCTGTGTGTGTTTCTTCTGAAAGGAGAAAGAGATCAAGGAAAAAGGGTTGTGGCATGACCACGCCCCATAGTCATGCTTTCTCCTCTCCCTCTCTGTCTTTCTCTGGTGAGTACATGTACCCTCGGGAAAAATTAAAAACAAACTTAAAATGGGCAAATAACACCTACCTCACATGATGTAAAGAGTACTGAACTTTATAAATTTCGTGGAACATTGTTCATTCTCAATAAATGTCAGCTGTTTTCTCCTTTCCTTAATCTTGGATTACAAAAAATATTAGCAACACCCTCCAGTTACAGACCCATCAACAGCCAAGAAATTTCAGCTTCTTCTAACATTTCAGCAACCCATATTAACTGGTTTACCCCTACAAAATCCTATAGATATAGATTAAATATTTAGTTTTATTTATCATTACTGTTTTTTAATTTGGTACAGGGCATGTGTGCTCACCAGACACACACACACACACACACACACACACACACAGAGAGAGAGAGAGAGAGAGAGAGAGAGAGAGAGCGAGAAAGAGAGAGGAACAATGAGAAAACAAGCCATCAGGTCCAGGACTCAAACTGCAGTAGGTCATGTGGGAATACAGTACCTTAACCACCACAACTACTGGCTCCAGCAAAATATATATTCTTTTTTTTTTGGAGAGGTTTTTTCTATAAGGTGCATGCGCTCGCCAGAAAGACAGAGACAGACAGAGAGACACAAAGTGAGAAATCACCCCCCACGGGGGATGGCCATGCTGCAATCCCTTTTCTTCCATTCTCCTCTTGGGATCCTGATCATACACACACATGTGCCTGGCGTGAGTTTAAGCCACTGGGTCTGGGACTCGAACCGTGGTTGGCTACATGGGAGTTCAGTGACGCAGACATTATGTCAACTGCTGGTCCCACAAAATACATATTCTTAAGCATGTGTATGTCTACAAGTGTATTGCATTGAAGGCCTCCTAAATACAAACTTCGTCTTATTGCTCTGTATGTTACTCTGTACAGACATCACCCAGAACAGGTTCTCTCTGACAGTTCCCCAGTCTTCTGCCCCCCCCCCCTTTCAGAGCTACTTTTCCCTTGCTTTGTCTTTGTCTACTCTCTTACCTGTTCGAGATAAGCCATTGCTGCAATCCCTGGGCACGACTACCACCTCCTCCAACAGCTCTGCAGTCCAAACCTCTCTCCCAACTCCTCCAAGGACCACAGAATTGCCAAATTCTATTTGTTCTTCTTCATCATCTGCCCCAGTTCTTCTTTATCTCTTTTATTCTTACAAAACCCGATAAAGCCTCCTTTTATTCTTTGAACATTTTCTCAGCCTTTAGTTCCCTTATCTTGTTGTTACTTATCATATAGAACCCTGTAATTACTTTAACGCATTTATCTTTGTTTTGGGTCCCTTTTAATATATGGCCTTAAAGTGGGACTTTTGAAAATCGCCCTCTTATAATCTTGTTGGTTTCTGGATAACTCATCTCTCCTTTCCTAGCAGAATTATTTATAGTTTTTTTGTCTCATATTTTTACTCTGAGCCTCCCTTTCTCCCACACATACACCTTTTCTTTTTAACTACTTCTAGAGTTTTTGGTTAAGTGGTTGTTGTTTCTTCCTTCTATAAAATCCTTATAGTATTTCTCCTTGGCTCTCATGACCTCACATATTTCTGGTTTGAGAATATTTCCCTCACTGCCACATCACTGTTGATCAGAACTAGTTCCACAGGAGGAGTCTACCAAATGATTTAATCTACTCATTGAGAAAGGAAATCATGTAAAGGATGTTAAAGGGGTGTCTGAGCACTGTGTCCAGCCAATAGTCTTTAAGATGGTTTGTAGTTATTTGTCCTCCACCCTTGCTCTGCCTTGCTATAGTGCCCATTCTGTGTTTTGTATCAGGAACAAACCATAATTTTCCTTCATCAGCTCAGTCAGTCTCCATTATACTCTTTAAATGGTATCCCTTCAATTTTTTCTCACCTTTGACTTTTTAAAAAAATTTAACTGTATTTATTTCTTTTAATTTGACCAGAGAGGGAGAGAGAGACAGAGCAAGAGCTAGAGAGCGATAGAGTGAGAGAGTGAGAGAGAAAGTGAGAAAGCAAACCGCTAGATCCAGGACTCGAACCGTGGTTGGCCATGTGGGAGTCCAGCGCCCTTAACCACCATGCCATCTGCCAGCCCCACTCCTTTCATTAACTTTTTTGGAGAGGTTTTCACTATAGGGCTCATGCGCTTGCCAGCCAGACAGAGAGAGACATAGAGACAGAAAGCGAGAAATCACCCCCCAGGGGGGATGGTCACGCTGCAATCCCTTCTCCTCCATTCTCCTCTCGGGATCTTGGGCACGCATGCACACGCGCCTGGTGTGAGTTTTAGGCCACTGGGTCCGGGACGCGAACCGTGGTCGACTACGTGGGAGTCCAGCAACACAGCCATTACGCTAACTGCTGGTTCCCTCCTTTAATTAATTTTTTTATCCCCATCAGAGCTAGCATAAATTAACCCTCAGCTGTGAACCATGTGATATTCTCATCTCCTAATGCTCAGTACTTGTGCTTTCTACAAGTATACGTTTATAGTTCTCATGTGTAGGCTAATTCTGTCTCCAAATACTGTGACTGTAGTCTGTTTTGAACAGTCTCCTGAGTAGACCTTCAATTTATTTTCCTTTTTGCCCCTTTGGATTACTGCCATGTTGGCTTTTCTCAAGGAAATGATTGTGGCTAAGATATTAAGAGTTTCAGAACTAGATCTTTATTGTTGAAGGAAGTGTTTCAACTTGGGTAAATCTTGTGATTTTCCTCAAATCACACCATACAGGAAGGTAGACCCTAGCCTAGTCCATAGAATGAGCTCGGTAAGAATTGGTTCACTGACTGACTGACTGGGTGAACCACCTGCTTCTTCATCTTATTTGCAATGCTCAGATGTCATTTGGCCCAACTTCATTTCTCTATTTTCTGTGTCTTGAAAACTGTGTCAGGAGAAATGTGCCAGAGAAACAGGTCCATAAATAGTTCAGCATTCAAGGGAAAGATGCCAAATAGCCTTGTTCTATGTCCAAGAAAATACTGGGGCTCCTGGAAAGCAAATGAAAAATGACAATTAAGCTTATCGTTTCATTGGGAAGACAAAAGACATAGAAATAACATGATTCTTGATCTAGTAATCACTTGAGGTAGGATCATCAGAACTTCTATGAGCTAATTAAGAGCAGCAGGGATCCTACAGCCCTTGGCCTCCTCAAAAATGGTATAGAACATCTTACTAAATCTTCTACATGTTCCAATAAGGTATCTGAGAAGAACACTTCAGGATGTAAGATTATCCAGGAAAAATGGGGCTAGCAATGAGATAGCAAATTACAACGAACCAGAGATTCCCCTTTCAGGAAAGGGTTTCTTTTTTTTGTAGATGAAATATAAAGATGAATGTAGTTCAGACTCATTTCAAGGAGATTCATAGAAGCATTGATTTTATAATAAGAAACATGCATGCCTCCTAATGTATTTGCATTGAATGCTCATACTTCAATACGCACAAATCCTCAGAGGCCAGGGAAATTCTTGATTCAGAGCTGGAGGGTGATTATTCACTAGCATCTGTAGACAACGGAGCCTTAAAATATATGAAAGTCACAGCTGTAGATATGGCACACAATGTGTTAACGAACAATTGTAAAATAAGCAAAGTGTGTGAATAAGAAAATCATAAGAGGGGACATCCAAACAGTTAATAACCGTATGAAGAGAAGTTCAAATTCACTAATAGATGGAGAAATAAAAACTCAAGATATCATTTTGTAGCTCAGAGTAATAATAAACCTTTTAAATACTGTTTTAGTTGAGTGCTGGTGCATATATTGTTGTGAAAACAGATACTTCGGACATTGCTAACCATCATGGAATAACTACAACAGTCTGGAACTTAGTTATCAAATATTTTCAAAATTGAAAAATGTATACACCTTTTAATTCAGGATTTCAACTTTTGGGAAGATAGTTTAAAGAAATAACAACCTGAATATTTAAGAATGTTTATCCAGTGGTACAGCAGTTAGTAGTTGAAATATGGAAATATATATATATATATATATATATACATACACATACATACACATACACACTCATTAATAAGATATCAAATGAATTATGGAATATTAAATAAATTGAAATACTATGCCACCTTGAAAAATATACTTTTATGTCTGTTCACTTGGGAGGATGCCCATTATCTTCTAGCAAGTGGAAAAAGAAAATTAAATTGAGTAATCTTGTAGTAGCTAAAAACTACAAAACATGGGCTAGGCTATTCCAAGTACTTTGCATATATTACTTCATTCAGTTTTCACAGACAGTTGAGAAAATGGAAACAGATATAGGTTAAATAAGCTGTACAAAGTCACACAAATTCTTACAGGTAGAACTATGATTGAAGTCCTAGTGGTCTGGGTCCAGTGTTACTCTCTTAACAACTATGGTATACTTTTTCTCAAGTGATGGGTAGTGTGTATTTGTAAAATTCTATTTTTGTGCAAAAGCAAAATAAAATAACCATACATATGTATATGGGTAAATATGTCTTAAAAATTATGCCTCTAATACGAGGCTGTTTTTTTTTTACGAATTATTTTATTTAACTTTATTTATTTATTTCATTTGACCAGAGAGGGACAGTGTGAGAGGGAGGGAAAGCGAGAAAGCAAGCCACCAGGTCTGGGACTTGAACCGCTGTTAGTCATGAGGGAGTCCAGAGCCTTTAACCACCACACCACTTGCCAGCCCCAAGGCTGCTTTTTTTTTTTTTTTTTTAAACAATATAATAAAGTAAAAGAAGTTCTCTTTTGAGTTTATCACACCAAAACAACCACAACAGTGGCTTTCTTAAAGATTCCAGAAAATTCTAGGATCTGTGATTCTATGTTCTCTGAATTGATTTGAATCTTCTTCAATGTCTTTTGTGGAAAAACATATATGAGTACTGAAATAATTTTCTGTCTACTCTGAGTTAGAGAAGCATTATGGAGCAGGTTGTGTTTTAAATACGAAGTCACGAGTATAAAAGACAGAAACCCAATGACAACTGTATGTGCATTTGAGCTTTACAAGAAGAGCTTGGGTCTAATTTTTTATATCTAGACATTTATGAGGATGATTTCCAAGTGAGTTGGTGCTGTGTTTTCAGCTATTTAGTCGTTCCTGGCAAAGCCAAGTGTGAAGGGATAGCATCTGGGATAAGGAGTGTTGTGAGAATAAATGTGAATATTTTGAAGTAGGACTGAAGAGGAAGGAAGGATGATGGGAGAATATCTAGTAGCTCTGATCTTTCTACTGGTAGTGTCAAGTTGATAAAAAATAGCGTTTATGGGGCCACTAGATGGTATAGTGGTTGCATTGCTGGACTTCCACATGGCTGACCGTGGTTGGAATCCCAGACTGGGTGGCTTGAAACTCATGTTGGATGCATGTGCAGGATCCCAGGAGGAGAGTGGAGGGGAAGGGATTGTGGCATGGCCACGTCTCCCAGGGAGTGATTTCTCACTTTCTCTCTCACTGTCTCTGTCTCTCCCTGTGCACACACCCTAAGGCAAAAACCTCTGTAAGAGTCAAAACTGGCCCAAGTAAATGCCTGTTGTTAGAGTTATTGATTGTTCCTAGACAAACTAGAGCCGGCCCACTTCCAAAACTGCAAATTCTGAAATCCTGTATGACTACAACCTCTCAGCCTTTCAACTCACTGTATTTTTACTTCTCCTTCCATCCTTCCATTCTTACCTGGCCTCCTTAATCTTCTCTTTTTTGAGTGGTTTTTGTTTGTTTGTTTGTTTTGCAAACTCGACATCATTCTAGAGTCATTTCATTTGCTCCCATGGCTTCCTTAACATTGTCATTTCATAGTTTTTCCTATGGCTTCCTATTTTTAGTCTTTTGTTGTGAAAACAGATACTTCGGACATTGCTAACCATCATGGAATAACTACAACAGTCTGGAACTTAGTTATCAAATATTTTCAAAATTGAAAAATGTATACACCTTTTAATTCAGGATTTCAACTTTTGGGAAGATAGTTTAAAGAAATAACAACCTGAATATTTAAGAATGTTTATCCAGTGGTACAGCATTTAGTAGTTGAAATATGGAAATATATATATATATATATATATATATACATACACATACATACACATACACACTCATTAATAAGATATCAAATGAATTATGGAATATTAAATAAATTGAAATACTATGTCACCTTGAAAAATATACTTTTATGTCTGTTCACTTGGGAGGATGCCCATTATCTTCTAGCAAGTGGAAAAAGAAAATTAAATTGAGTAATCTTGTAGTAGCTAAAAACTACAAAACATGGGCTAGGCTATTCCAAGTACTTTGCATATATTACTTCATTCAGTTTTCACAGACAGTTGAGAAAATGGAAACAGATATAGGTTAAATAAGCTGTACAAAGTCACACAAATTCTTACAGGTAGAACTATGATTGAAGTCCTAGTGGTCTGGGTCCAGTGTTACTCTCTTAACAACTATGGTATACTTTTTCTCAAGTGATGGGTAGTGTGTATTTGTAAAATTCTATTTTTGTGCAAAAGCAAAATAAAATAACCATACATATGTATATGGGTAAATATGTCTTAAAAATTATGCCTCTAATACGAGGCTGTTTTTTTTTTACGAATTATTTTATTTAACTTTATTTATTTATTTCATTTGACCAGAGAGGGACAGTGTGAGAGGGAGGGAAAGCGAGAAAGCAAGCCACCAGGTCTGGGACTTGAACCGCTGTTAGTCATGAGGGAGTCCAGAGCCTTTAACCACCACACCACTTGCCAGCCCCAAGGCTGCTTTTTTTTTTTTTTTTTAAACAATATAATAAAGTAAAAGAAGTTCTCTTTTGAGTTTATCACACCAAAACAACCACAACAGTGGCTTTCTTAAAGATTCCAGAAAATTCTAGGATCTGTGATTCTATGTTCTCTGAATTGATTTGAATCTTCTTCAATGTCTTTTGTGGAAAAACATATATGAGTACTGAAATAATTTTCTGTCTACTCTGAGTTAGAGAAGCATTATGGAGCAGGTTGTGTTTTAAATACGAAGTCACGAGTATAAAAGACAGAAACCCAATGACAACTGTATGTGCATTTGAGCTTTACAAGAAGAGCTTGGGTCTAATTTTTTATATCTAGACATTTATGAGGATGATTTCCAAGTGAGTTGGTGCTGTGTTTTCAGCTATTTAGTCGTTCCTGGCAAAGCCAAGTGTGAAGGGATAGCATCTGGGATAAGGAGTGTTGTGAGAATAAATGTGAATATTTTGAAGTAGGACTGAAGAGGAAGGAAGGATGATGGGAGAATATCTAGTAGCTCTGATCTTTCTACTGGTAGTGTCAAGTTGATAAAAAATAGCGTTTATGGGGCCACTAGATGGTATAGTGGTTGCATTGCTGGACTTCCACATGGCTGACCGTGGTTGGAATCCCAGACTGGGTGGCTTGAAACTCATGTTGGATGCATGTGCAGGATCCCAGGAGGAGAGTGGAGGGGAAGGGATTGTGGCATGGCCACGTCTCCCAGGGAGTGATTTCTCACTTTCTCTCTCACTGTCTCTGTCTCTCCCTGTGCACACACCCTAAGGCAAAAACCTCTGTAAGAGTCAAAACTGGCCCAAGTAAATGCCTGTTGTTAGAGTTATTGATTGTTCCTAGACAAACTAGAGCCGGCCCACTTCCAAAACTGCAAATTCTGAAATCCTGTATGACTACAACCTCTCAGCCTTTCAACTCACTGTATTTTTACTTCTCCTTCCATCCTTCCATTCTTACCTGGCCTCCTTAATCTTCTCTTTTTTGAGTGGTTTTTGTTTGTTTGTTTGTTTTGCAAACTCGACATCATTCTAGAGTCATTTCATTTGCTCCCATGGCTTCCTTAACATTGTCATTTCATAGTTTTTCCTATGGCTTCCTATTTTTAGTCTTTTTTTTTTTAATAGGCCATAGATTAGTTCATTTTTAATAACATGCATCATGCCATGAATTCATAGGGAATAGCTTCCAGTAGCTCAGGCTCCTTTCCATTGGTTCTCACAAAGAGTGCTTCTCTGGGTGGAGCAGGCTGGTGCTTCAGTTGGACTTTCTCTTTGGCTTCCTTCTTTTTCTGGTCATTTTCCTTCATATGTTTTAGGAAGCTATCTCTCCTCTTAGGATGCTTAATATGCTCAATATGCACATTCATTCATAAGAATCTTGCCCTTAACTTGTTTGTTTACAAACAGTGCCAACAGCATGCTGGGTAACATCGTAGACTCTTCCAGTTTTGCCACGGTAACATTTGTGGGGATTTTTTTTTTTTTGAACAGTACCTATTAACAGTACCCTTGATGTCTACAATCTCACCTTTCTTGTAGATTCGCATATATGTTGCCAAAGGAACCACTCCATGTTTTCTAAAAGGCCTAGAGAACATATATCGGGTGCCTCTCCTCTTACTTTCCCTTAGCGTTCATCATTTTGGTTAATTACTGGAAGATGGCAGTTCCAGCCAAAAGGAAGGCTCAGTCTGTTTTTTAAAGTTTATCTGTCCCATCTTTCCTTAAATGCTAACATTGATGAGTTTCAATTCTCTACTCTCTATGGTGCTCCTAGTATTGTTTCTATTTTTTGCTGCTATCTCAGTTAAATTTGTCATCATTTTATCTGTATTTTTCTCATTCATAAGTGGTCCCTTATTTCTGTTCACACCAGTTCTTCGTATCTATTGTATTATTGTCTGATCTTTTTGCCTGCTTGTTTAATCTATCTAAAATATAACTCTCGGGAACCAGCAGTTAGCGTAATGGCTATGTCGCTGGACTCCCACGTAGTCGACCGCGGTTCGTGTCCCGGACCCGGTGGCTTAAAACTCACGCCGGGCGGATGTGCGTGCGTGCCCAAGGTCCCGAGAGGAGAATGGAGGAGAAGGGATTGCGGCGTGACCATCCCCCCGGGGGGTGATTTCTCGCTTTCTGTCTCTATGTCTCTCTCTGTCTGTCTGGCGAGCGCACGCGCCCTACAGTGAAAATCTCTCCAAAAAAAAAAAAAAAAATGTAACTCTCATCATCGTCCTATCCCTCAGTAGCTCACCATGAAATCTAAGCTTTCATTTTGACCCACACCATCCTCCAGTATTCAGCTCCAGACTCTTCTCAGTCTGTCTCCTACTTTTTCAAAATTAGACTTTTTGCTTTTCCTATAAGCCCTGCATATTTCTGTTCTCATGTGCCTTTGTCAAAATTTTTAACTCCCAAACCTGCTAACGTCTTTACCCATTCAGATGTTTGTAGTCAGAAATAATTATTCTCCACACAATTTTCAAGTTATATTGTGCACTTCCGTTGGTGCTCCTTTCATTTTTGTTCTTGCTCACAGCCATGCTGTACATACGCTCTCCTCCACTTACTCTGCACCTCCTCGGAGGCAGGCACATGTTTATTTTTAATGCAGAGATACAAAAAGACTAAGTAATTCCAACAGCCAGTGCAGAGAACCACTACCAACATTTTAATGTATATCCTTGTAGGCTTTCTTTATGCTTTCCTACAGTTCAGATATCACAGTAGGCATATTATTTTATAACCTGGTTTTAGTATGTAATGAGAAGTCAACATTGGATGACAATTAAGTGAGTTATACTAAAAGCACACTGACTGATCCACATACCTGCTAAACTACTTACAAGCAGGGTAAACTTGGGCATGATATTTAATTTGTCTGTATATTAGTTCCCTAAAATATAGATAAAAATAGTAACTACTCTTATGTTTGTGACATGGATTAAATAATATAATCCACATAAAATATACTATAGTATATATGACATAATAAACACATAATAGATGTTGCTTGCTAATGTGATAGAGAAACACCCGAGTATCTTTTTTATGACAACCACTGGGCTAGACCAGTGGTTTTCAATTGGTGGAGATTTTTGCCTCCCTGGAAATTTTGGCAATGTCTAGAGACATTTTTGGCTGTCACAAATCAGGGCGGAGGAGTACTGCTAGGATCTCACTGTCCATCTTACAATACACCGGACAATCCCCCATGAGAAACCATGATCTGTCCCTGAACACCAATAGCAGCAAGGCTGAGAAACCATAATTTAGGTTGTTCAGGGCCTCACTTGGCACAAATGAAACGGCCGAGGTGGCCAGGGAGGCCGAAATGAATGTGATGACTGGATATTTTCTCTATACTGTCTTTTTTCCTATAAGAAGCTACCTTTGTCTTGTTCACATGGTGGCAGAAGGTTTCCCAGCAGTGAAACAGGGCAATACTTTATGTACAAGGTTTTTTCTAACCTCTGCTTAGGTCATGTTTTTTTAATGTCCCATTGTCCACAGCAAATTCTACATCCAAGGCTAGATTCAGGGACTAAAGAAATAGAATCCACTATGTGATTGGAGCTGCAGAGCACTGTGGCTTTATTTATTTATTTTTTAACATACCACCTAACATGGGCATACTTTTAACTGAGACCCAGTTCTCCTAAATGGCCCTCGAGGAAGGCTGTCCTAATTTACTCATTCAACTACAATTGCCTGTATTTCATTATCTCCCAAATACTTCTATGTTGGTATTAAAAAGATATTAGCACTTAAAGTCTTTGATCAGTCAGATGAAAGTAAAAGGGCAGGACAGAAGTGGAAGAAAATAGAAACTTTATATTTAGTTTTGATGTTTTGACTCAGAAGAGCTCAGATTCACGTTTAACAGCCTGATGGCATTTCACCTTGGATGTCACATGGTTCATAAAACAATGTGTAAATGTATTTACGTTCCCCCCCACAAACCTGCTTATCTTACATTTGTCATTTCAGCTGATGCTGCCAACGTTACCTAATCTCTTGAGCTAGAAAACTAGGTTTCCTCTTGGAACCTCCCTCTCCCTCACTTCCTTTTTTTTTAAAAAAAAAATGGTTGCTAGAGGGCATGTGTGTTCTCCAAAGAGAGAGAGAGAGAGACAAGGAGCCCCCCTCATGGGGATGGTCACACTGCAATCCCATCTCTTCTATTTCTCCTTTGGGATTTTGGGCATGAATGCACATGCACCTGTCATGTTTTTCAAGCCACAGATCTGGGACTTGAACCATGCAGTCAGTGATGTGGGATACAGCCGCATTAACCAATATAGCACTGACTGGCCTCTCACTTTTTAAATCAGTCATGAAGTCCTGCATTACTTATAAATGTCTGTCATGTTAGTTTAATATTTCCTCATTCCTACGAACACAGGATTCATTTAGACTTTTAAAATTCTTTGCTTGGGTCATTGCTATTGGTTTGTCTGGAAAACCATGACACTTTTTTACATAGAAAAACATAGAAAAATACAGGAAAATACATCATGATTTCCCTGACAACCTAATATAAGCCGTGTTCACTATCAATTCTCTAATCACCCACAGCCTACTCTAATGCCTCCAGAGTTATCTTTCCAAAATAAAAATCTGAACATGTCAATCCCATGACAAAAATCTCTTGAATTTCCATGTCCTTTGTGGAAACTCCATGTCCTTCAGAAATTAAATTCAAATGTCTTAGCAGGTCATTCATATCCTTGCTCTGGGAGTAATAGTAATGTTCTTCCCACCTTACAAGATTATTTAGATAAAGGGACCAGCAGTTAGCGTAATGGCTATGTCGCTGCACTCCCATGTAGCAGACCGCGGTTCGAGTCCCAGACCCAGAGGCTTAAACTCACACCGGGCGCGTGTGCGTGTGTGCCCAAGATCCCGAGAGGAGAATGGAGGAGAAGGGATTGCAACGTGGCCATCCCCCCTGGGGGGTGATTTCTCGCTTTCTGTCTCTTTCTCTCTCTTTCTGGTGAGCGCACATGCCCTATAGCAAAAACCTTTCCCCTCAAAAAAATAAAAAATAAAAAAGATTATTCAGATAAGTAAATGAGATGCTGTGTGTATTGAAAAAAATGAAAAAGTATTTATTGAAAAAATAAATGAGGGTAGGAATCGATAAAGGAATCGATGAATACTTCTGTGTGGCCCAAGTGATGGATTTAACAGTTGTGTGGAAAAGAAGCAGCTCCGTGTGTAGTCTGGGTCTGATCATAAGTGGTCCGTGTATCATGATGAGAAGATAAAATGTGGGCTGGCTCTTTAGTGCTGTGGTTAAGTGCAATGCACTGGGAACTGGATCCTACATGGCCCACTATGGTTCAAATCCTAGCCCCAGCAGCTTGATAAAGATCCTGGGTACTGTGTGTGCATACCTGAAGTCCTGGTGGGATGGAGAAATGGAGGAAAGAGGATTGACTATGTCCCCTGGAAGGTACTTTCCCTGTCTCTGTCTCTCTTTGGCAAGCACATATGCCCTCTAACAATTAAAGAAAAAAGAGAGAGAAGACGAAACTTTATTCTGTAAGAAACTAGAAGCTCATGATAGCCTCTGGTACTGCTGATAACCTTAGAAGGGGAAATATCAAGCCATATTTACCAAGTACTTCACTGTCAAAAATTATTAATGTGAATATTCTTGAACCATATGGTCCTGATGAAACGTAATCTTCATAATAGCTTGGATCCCATAATTCTATTTTTCAAAAAGTCATCAAGTTCACCAGCTGATTTCCCAAGTCCCTCTGATGCAGCTATTTTTTTGTGACACAACCTTTGACCTGCATCAGAAAATGGTCTCAACAACATTTCTGAAGTGCATTGATGACACAGTCAATCGGAACAGAATCTAAAATGGTACTGGTATGTCGGGGTCACAGTGTAATTTTTCAGTTAGGCCTTCTTCCCTGTCTACAGCAGTGCTTAGCACAAAGCCAGTAGCCTTCGTTTAGACAGGATTTCTTTTGTACAGAGAATTATTGCTTATTGTCCAGTGCTGTGTGATCCCTGAGATTATTGAAAATGGATTTGCTCCAATGCCTTTGCTCCATGCCAGCCACTGAAATTCTTGACCATTGCGTGGAGAGAATTACAAATAAACAAACAAACAAATAAATAATAAATGAGCTTTCTTTGTTTCAAGTCTGACTCCCGCTATCCTGCAAACATCTTTCGCGTGCATTTGCTGTGTCAGCCAAAAGTGAAGCAGACAGAATGGGAATTGAGGAAGGCCATTAGGAGTGGAACCAGCAGGA
>NW_006159624.1:404428-407529 GCF_000334495.1 Tupaia belangeri chinensis
GAATCAGATAAGGAAAGCCCTGGCCCCGCTGTGAGCATGAAGGCAGGGATGGTCTGTGGCAGAAGTGGGACAGACACACTGTTCCTTGGCTCTTCAGTATGTAGATGGTCATTTGATAAACAAAAGGCTCCATGTGGAGTGCTTAACCTGGGTACATCCGTTCAGTTTCTAGGATTTCCAGTCCCCTTTAGCCAAATTAATGATTGGGTAAAAGAGGTTGGGGTTTTTCACACTTTATATAAAATGAAGTTCAATTTTCCTTATAAGAATTTTGTGTCCTGTGCAGGGATCATCTGTAACATTGTTTTTGAGTTTTTATGCTAACAGTGACCCAGATCTAAACATATTAGTCTTTCCTCGCCTGTACTAATCCAAGAAGCATCCTTTTGTTGCCTCCCCAATAAAACAATCTCTAAAACTAAACAATAGGATATAAAATGTGTTGTGAGTTCTTATTTCATTCAAGATAGAGCTTGCCTTTAAGACTCCAGCTGAGACAGTTGTGCTTATCTTTCTGAAAGCAGTTCGGCCAAGGGTTTCAAGTAAATCGAAAGATCAGCTAATCAATTCCTCCCAGAATTGGATTAGACACTCTCATTTCAAATGGCTGCTTTATGCTTACTCATTGTCTTGAATAACCTTAAATACTCTATGCTATCTTCCTCCTTCATTATTTATCACTGGCTCTTGGTATTCCGCTTTAGGTCATATAAAATCACTTACAGGTATTTTCAACACACACACAGAGGCCCTTTATGTCATAATCCAATTTCATGGGGGTAGTTTTTTTCTCCCGTGTTACCTCTTGTGGGAATTCTTGTTTTAACTTTATTGATCTGTCTGGTTTATTGGACTACACAGTTCCACATCACATGGGTAGGATGGAGAGGAACAGTGAACAGACATACATGTTTTGAGGCTTCTGTAGCCAGTGAATGCAATTAGCTTCATCTGTCTTGAGCTACTAGTTTGAAAGCTACTGTTTGCTTAGGCTACATTAGAAATTTACATCATGTTCACCAAAAACTGTCTCCTCTGCTGTGTAGTTTGCAACTTCTATTTTATGCACTGTATCAACATGACAGTAGCAATAGTAATGGCTTCCATTGACTGAGTCTTCTCAAGCATTCTGTGTAACTGCATTACCGTATTAATCCTTCCATATTCTGGTGAAGTACTCACTGTTATCCATAGTTTTCAGGTGAAAAAAAAAAATAAAGCCCAGAGAAGTTGAGTAAAACTATTAGTATATTAAACATTAGGATTCAAATCAATGACTTCTTTTTCAAATCTGTTGCTCTTAACCATTGTGTTCCCAAGCTGGTTCATTCCATCTTTCCATTGTTAAAACATTTTATCTTGTCTTTAAAATTTTCTTGTAGCTTTGACTCATTGGTGTTCTTTTGATTATTTTGACTAGAAGAAAGAGTTTTCACTTCTCTTTGTGGATTATTTTTTACACCTGAAACATCCCTAAGTCCTTCTGGAGGTCTGTATTTGATACTTGGCATATGGAAATATATATACCCATGAAAATTCTGTTCGTTCTTCCTAATCACGTATAACATTTTTTTTTTTTTTTGAGAGGTTTTCACTATAGGGCGCATGCGCTCGCCAGACAGACAGAGAAAGACATAGAGACAGAAAGCGAGAAATCACCCCCCAAGGGGGTTGGTCACGCCACAATCCCTTCTCCTCCATTCTCCTCTCGGGATCTTGGGCACGCACGCACACGCACCCGGTGTGAGATTTAAGCCACCGGGTCCGAGACGCGAACCGCGGTCGACTACGTGGGAGTCCAGCGACATAGCCATTACGCTAACTGCTGATTCCCACGTGTAACTTTTTTTTTAAAGGGAGATTTTTGCTATAGGGTACACATGCTTACTAAAGACAGAGAAAGACAGAAAGCTAGAAATCACCTCCTATGGGGGATGGCCACACTGTAATTCCTTTTCCTCCATTCTCCTCTCAGGATTTTGGGCATGCATGCAAATGCACCCAGCGTGAGTTTTAAGCTGCTGGGTCTGAGACTCGAACTGTGGTTGACTACATGGGAGTCCAGTGACAACCATTATGCCATCTGTCGGTCTCCTGCATATAACTTTTATAGAAACTGTTATACAATGTTTCTTTTTCATCTTCACATTTCATTAACACTCATCATGGGTTATTTCTGTCCCCTAGTTCTTTTTTTCTGAACAGCGCTGGACCAGGCTGTACCCATAACATCCGTTTTGACTAAGTTGAGAACATTTTCTAGTTCCAGCCATTCTTAAGTTATCTGCAAATTCTGGGACCATTGGGTTCAGAGCAGTTCAGTAGAGGGTCAAGGGATCCAGTTTAATTGGAAAATCAGGTCTCATTTCTAACGTGCGTCAAGATCTTATATGTACTCAGATGTAGCTGAACTTCCCAACTAGGATTAAATGAACAGCAAGTTAGATTTTTAGGCCCTATATTGGCCTCAGGGACTAGCTGAATATAACTCATGGTAAAACATGTGTGTGAGTGTGTGTATGTGTATACACACACATATTAGATATATGCATATTTATACACACACATATATACATATGTACACACCATAATTATATAAAACATATATATATATACATATAATATATTTAATATTTGTATGCTTTTTTCATGGAATATCCATATCTATATTTCTACATTTAGCATTCTATGATAGATCCTCACACATTCTTAGTCTTTTTTTTTATTTTTTATTATCATAATCTTCTTTATATTACATTGGATTACATATAACTTTACATTGACTTCCATTGCTTTTTCAAAAGGGAATGCCATGCATGTCAGTCAATACAGAGGCATCGATCTCCCCGCTTTATCATTCAAAGTCTTTTCCATGCATTTCCCAATAATTATTATTATTATAATTTTTTAAAACAGTCAATCACTATTTCTCATTTTGCTTGTTAAAAGACTTCACCCATCATGAAATACTTCCCAGACCAGTCCAGTTGAGAATACTATACACGTCATCTTCAACAGATAATAAACCATATCTGTTTCTCACTAACATCCCCTCTATTGTTCACTTGCTATCTTTCTCTATCCTCTTCTCTTTTTTTTTT
>NW_006159624.1:408555-424096 GCF_000334495.1 Tupaia belangeri chinensis
GGGCGCCCCGGCCCGGTGGCCCCCCCCCCCCCCAGTGGAGGGGCGCCGGCCAGGCCGTTCCAGGCACGCGGCTGCGCTCACATTCTTAGTCTTTTTAAAACTCTGAATGTTTGTCAGGCTGGTAAAATTTATTCTGACTGATGCTTCAATGTCAGGTAAAATGTGTTAATCTTCTCTCTGTGGTCATTCAGCTCCTGGCTGTATACTCAGCCACAGAAGTCACTGAAACTGATGGTGACCCCTATTACTTTCTGGACTCAATTACCCACAGGGTTTGGTTGTCAGTTAAGATGAAACAGCTTTTAGTAAGAATTATTGAGTCATGGGCCTTTTTGTACTCAGTCCCTTATGCTTGAATTTTCCTAAAGAGAAATACTAGTTCAATCCCCACCTCCTTGGTGACTTGTCAAGAGTAGCTGGAAAGAAATGTAAATGTCTCAGATCTCAAGGTCCCTTTTTCTTCTTTGGGCCACATATACCCTTGCCGTTTAACCCAGGAAGAAAACAAAGAGAAAAGGCAGGATTTCCTGACAGCCAGAAGAAGAAAGAGAATATGGATTCTACTCAAATTAAAAATACACTGAAAAGGGGCCAGCAGATGGTGTGGTGGCTAAGGTGTTGGATTGGCACCTGGCTGACTCTGATTAGAGTCTTGGACTCTGCAACTTGAAAATCACACTGGATGCATATGAGTGAGTACCCAAAATCCTGAGAGGAGCATGGAGAAGGGATTGTGGCATGGCCGTCCCCCCCAGGGGGTGATCTCCCACTGTCTCTTTAGTAAGCACGTACACCTTATGGCAAAAACAAGCAAACACACAAACAAACAAACAAAAACCAAAAACCCTTAAAAAAAAAAAAAGCAAAAAAAAGCTCTACAAAACAGTAGTGACCACTCACTATAGTGCAGAAGCCTGAACCATTCTGTCTCTCTAAGGTTACAAACCTCCTCCTTCATCTAGCCAGTCTTTATGCCCTGGGGAGAAGGAAGGAAGGAAGTACTTCTTGCTTTATCAACTCTGTTTTATTTTATATTCTACAGATGGCTTGCAATGGAAATAGCTGGAGGGAACCAAGAACTTAGCTGAGGACTGGGCCCTGTGAAGGGCTCTACACTTTACTCTGTCAGGCAAAACCTGGGTGGGGATGATAAAGAAAATATATAGGCCCAGCAATGGCGGCACGCTGCTAAGTCATGTGGAACGCCTAGTTTTCATTCCCAGTCCAACTGAAAGGCCGCGTGATTATAATCCTAGTGACTCAGCCTCAGGCAGGAAGATCACGAGCTTGAGGATAGCTTGGTCAACATAGTATGACCCTGTCCAAAAAGAAAGCAGAGTGTGGTAGCCCATGCCTATATTCCTAGCTGGGGGACTGAGGCAGGAGGATTACTGTAGAGTGAGACACTGTGTCAAAAAAGAAAAAAAAAAAAAAAGTAAAGAAAATACAGATTTAGGAAACAAGAATCGAGGAGTGCCATGTCTTTAAGATAGATTTGAAAAGGGCTTGATCTCAAAATTCTTCCACAATGTCTGGGCTGCCAAAAGTTGGTTTAACCCTTGGTGAAAACTATTTTGGGGTACTTTCCTCAGCAATGTTGGCTTTATATTGACATCTGGTATGGTAGAATTCTGGACCTCTGTGGACACTAGCGCTCCACTCCTACCAAACCAGTTCTGTAACCCGACTGCTGTAGGAAAACAAAGAAATCTAGGTGATGTGTTCATGCAGATGGAGCATCCCAATGACCCTCACTCTGGGGCAAGAGGGTCATCATGTGTTTACTTAAAACCTAGGCATGGCCAGGCATGGCACAAACCACCATGGATGTCCTATGGTTGAGAATTTGGGTCATTTAGCTACTACCAGAGTAGACCAATATTAGAAGACCATTATCACATATGATAACCTTTCTACTCTATGGAGTCTGCTCGAGTGCCTTGCACTATGAGAATCCTGCAGAATGTAATAAACACCCTAGGGAAAGGGAGGACCCTGACCTGACAGAGGCTGAGTTTTCCCTTCTCAGCAGAAGGGTTTATGGTAGAAATTATATTCAGTTATAGGATAATAAGTCAAGGTTTTTTGAAAAAAAATTTTACTTTGAGACAGTTCTTAGATTTAAATAAGAGATTCAAAAATAGTACAAAGGATCTTTATACCCTTCACCCAACGGCCTCTGATGGCATCTTATATAACCTTGGTACAATTATTAAGACTAAGAAATTGGCATTGGTACAGTAGTACTGACTGTAATTACAAATTTTATTCGGAGTTTGCCAGTTTTTTCACTCATATCCTTTCCATGTTCTAGATTCCAATCCAGGATCATCCCTTGTGTTAGTGGTTGTCTCATTAGTCTCACAGTTGCTTATCTTTTATGGCCTTGCTGCGTTTGAAGAATTCTGGTTAGTTATTTTGTAGAGTGCTCCTCACTTTGGCTTATTCCCCCTCATGATTAGATTGAGGTCTATATTGGACAAAAATATCACAGAGATTATAAACCTTTCTCAAGGGGTGTTAGTCTAAACTGCTTTGTTAAGGTGGTGCTCATTCAGTTTCCTCATTGTGAAATTACCTGTTTTTCCCTTCATAATGAAACAGGAACAGGACATTTGCATAGTTGCAAAATATTTTCTCTATTTATTTTTTAAGAAGAATTATTTTATTTAACTTAATTTATTTAGACCAGAGAGGGACAGAGTGAGAGCAAGTGAGAAAATAAACCACCAGGTCTGGGACTCAAACCCTGGTCAGCCATGTGGAAGTCTAGCATGCTTAACCACTATACCACTTGCTAGCCCCATGTATTTATTTATTCTTTAGGTTATATTCCAATATTACTTATTTCGTTCTCAAATTGTTTCACCTTTAGCCATTGAGAGCTCTACCAAGTTGGGTTGTCTATCCATTTGACAGATTACTTCTTTAAAAAAAATACTATATTTTTTAAAGTAGTTATAAGTTACTAGCAAGATTGAAAGGAAGCTACAGCAATTTCCCGTATGCCCCCAGTCCCACACATGCATAGTCCTTCCCATCACTCACATCCCCATCTGAGTGGTACATTTAGTTCAACTGATGAACTTACATTGATATGTCATCATCATCCAGATTCTATATTACATTAATATTTTTATTGACTCCTGGATTTTGCTTTTCAGTACTGTTCATTTAATTTGATTTCATGGTGGCTTTTTATAGGCCTTTCTAGATTTCCTTTCACTGTGAGAAGTGTGTGGGGAACCTGGGAGCCAAGGTGAGGCTAACAGTAGAAACTGTGTTTGTGAGGATTGAGGGAAAAAATATGATCTCCACCCAGGTCTCATTTACAGTTTCCACACATCCCTGTGACAAATGTAAGACCGATGTTACTGACTCTAGTCTAGAGATGAAGTTTGTCAGATGAAGGGGCAAGTTCTTTATGTTCACCCAATTAGCAACTTATGATCAATTTTGATGCACAGTCTTTGCACTTCAGAAGTCGAATTCTTGCAGTCTGGGACAAACTCAGAGAATTTGCTTAGGTGATAAAACAAAGTTAAGAAAATTGTCAGGCCGTATTGTCTCTGCTACTGACACAGCCTTACAAATTTATCACTACATTGATGGGTACATCTTTATCTCTCTCCGGCAAGACTTTGTGGGTGTTGGCATGATTTAAGTTAGAGAGATGGATGAGTGTAATGTCAGTAGAACCAAGATATTATGAAGGTGCAAGAATGAACAAGATGACAGTGAAACCATCACAGCATCTAGGCTGAATAGGGCAAATGTACTAAGACAAATGAGGAAGGAGTTCATGTACCAGAGTGAAGGAGAAGAACAAATCAATTACTCCAACGCTGAACTCCAGAGAGGTAGTTCAGGAGGTTTGGAAGAGCCACAGACCTAGTAAGAAGATTGTGGTCTTGTCTATAGAATGGTGAGATCTGGGAGAAGATGGTACACTGAAGAGTTAGCTATTGAGGAGAAGGAGGAACTTTCAAGTAGGGTGGTTCTTACTCTCTCTGCTCCTCAGATAAACCTAATATTGGTCAAACCAGGGTGCTTGATACTCGAGTCCTCTGCCCATGTCTCCTTAATCCCACTTTCTATGCACAAGGCATTCCACTAAACATACCCAACATGTTGAGCCTATTATTGATCATGTTGTTCTGCAGTCCTTGGGTGCTTCTGTTCCCCTCTGTATCCACTGCATATATTCACCACCTAGTGCAATGCTTGGTATGTCATTGGTATCAATTTGTGTCTTTCAAATAACTGAATGAAATAGCACATTATTAGCAAATGTTTGCATGAATCCTCCTCTTACCCATAAACAGGAATCTGATATTTTTAACAACTTATTTTATTTAACTGTATTTATTCATTTATTTATAAATGAATGAATGACCTGAGAGGGACAGAGCGAGAGAGAGGGAAAGCGAGGAAAGCAAGCCACCAGGTCCAGGATTCAAACCATGTTGGCCACATGGGAGTTCAGCACCCTTAACTACCATGCCATCTGCCAGCCCCGGGAATCTAATTTTTTAAATGCAGTGTTAGATATATAAAGATCAGGAAAAATAATCTGAAAAAATATTTTATTGGTTGATAACAAATGATATTAATATTTGCAAAAATGTACTATAATTGCTGGTCCTGTAGCCTAGTAGTAAAGGGAGCCAGATCCCATGTGGCTAACTAGTTCAAATTCCAGTCCCAGCAGCTTGAAAAAACATGCCAGGTGAGTGTGTGTACATGCTCCAAATCCAAAGAGAATGGAGAAATGATGGAGAAAGGGTGACAGTTTGATCATGCCCTATTAGAGGTCACTCTTTTCCTCTCTTTTGCTCTCTCTGGCGAGTGCAGGCACTCTCTGACAATTAAAAAAATGTACTGTAAATAGCAATGCCATTGACACCTCCTTTCATTATTAGAAAAGTCCATTATTTCACCAAAAGAAATATTGATTAAAAAGTGAATTATTTCCCCATAATGCAGCACCTTTATAATGAAGGTATATCATTCCAGTGAAAATTTAATAATTCTATACTTTTATACATTAGCAGGCATTATGAAAATACATAAAAAGGACAGTTAAGGTATATGGAAAATGTCCTTGTTTTAAAATATTGACATTTTTAGTTCTTACTATGAGCTGGGAACTATGTTTAGTGTTTTATATACTTGTATGCATTTGTGGACAGTTCTTACAATAACTCAGAGGTATCTTTATTATCCCATTTTATAGAAAAGGATATTTAGAAATTTAGAGATGTCATGTTAGTGAGCAAGAGGGCTGGATATTGAACCTTCTGCCTGACACTGGAACACTGGAGAACATGCTTTAACCAGCAGGCTATACTGTTTCTCTTGGAATGGATATTTGGTCAAGCCCACCTAGCATCCCTATTTATAATCAAGTAGGTCCGTATATAGCTGAGGTGGTAACAGGCTAGCCAACCTGTTAGCCTCCATTTCCAAGAGTCCACTTGGACGTGAGGAGAAGAGAAAATGGTCCTTATGATCTACCCCATCTTGCCCAATGGATGGCATTATTTCTTTTTTTCTTTTTTGAGAGAAATTTTTGTTATATGGTGTGTGCTCTTGCCAAAGAGATAGAGTGAGACAGAGAGACAGAAAGCGAGCAATCACCGCCCCCCCCCCAAGGCTGATGGCCATGCTGCAATCCCTTCTCTTCCATTCTCCTCTTGGGATTTTGGGCACGCATACACGTGTTACCAATGTAAGTTTTAAGCTGCTGGGTCCGGGACTCGAACCACATTTGACTACATGGGAGTCCAGCAACATAACTATTACACCATCTGCTGGTCCTGGAATGCAACTTTTCTAAGCAATACTGCAGCAGGGCTGAGAGGGAAAACATGGTACCAGATTTCTTCCCTGACCACAGCTAAAAGTCTGCAACTGTGTGAGAACTGAGATTTGCCATGTTTGGTGTGGTAGTCTGTTCTACAAGGCTGCAAGGTGGCAGCAGCAGCGATGACTGTAGAGAGATGCCTTTCTCAAATGTTTTTCTATGCAAAATATATCATGACTTTTCTGACAACCCAATATTAATGACAATAGCATCAGCAATCAATTAACTCTCAAGGTACTATGCCAAGCTAATTGCACGTACTATTATTTAATTTTAAAGCTTATTCTCTGAAATGAGTACTGTTATTATTTCCATATTATTAATGAGTAAATTAAGGTTCAAGAAACTTAACTTGCTCAAAGTCACACAGCTAACATATTGCCATATCGGACCTTAGACTCATATCAACTCCCCCCACCCCAAAATACACATACAACGTCCACACTTCTAGCCACTTGCTTCTCTGGGGAGGCAGAGTTACAATTCTGACTTTGTGGTTACCTGCAAAATAATCTTTCTGTCTTTTTTCACCTGCAAAGATTTTTCCATTGCATGTGAGGTAGACTCTCTTTTAAGTAACATTTTTATGTGTGAGCTTTTCATTAATATGTATCAAAAGGAAGCATATGCTTTTTAGATGGCTTCATTTCTCATTTCCACTGCTTTCATTAATTTGAATATCAAAGCATTTGCTTGTTTATACACACTGAAAGTGTGAGCACTCTAAAAGGAGACAAAAGCAACTCTCTGAAAAGGTTTTGGCATGTTTTTATGAGTAAAAAATAGTTTGTGTGAATCATTCAGGATTTGTGTTCATTACACACAATAAATTGAATGAGTATAACCAGTTAAATTTATGAATTAAAGATCTGGTAATTCAGCAGTCACCTGTCTGTAAAACGCTTTTGAATTCAGTGCATATGAAATGTTTCCTATAATCACATGGAAGGAATAGGCATTATGGATGAAATAAAATGCAATTTAATATATATAAGAATTTAAATATTTGCAAACCATATATATGATGAGGTGCTTATATTTCTACTATAGAAAGAACTCAACAACTCAATAACAAGGCAACACATAAGTTGATTTAAAAATAGGCACTGGAAATGAAGAGATTTCTTTAAAAGAAAACATACAAATAGCCAACAGGTATAATTAAAAAATGCTCAACATCACTAATTATCAGAGACATGCAAATTAAAACCACAAGGCGATATCACCTTCTGTCTGGTAGGATGGCTATTATTAAAAAGACAAAGAATAACCAGTGTTGGTGAAGATGTGGTGGGATGTACAGTGATGGTGGGAATGTAAATTAATACGATCAGTATGAAAAAGAATATGAATGTTCATTGAAGAACTAAAAACAGAGCTGGGCATGGTGGTACACGTCTGTGGTCTCAGCTGCTCAGAAGGCTAAAGATGCATGACACAGAGAGACCATGTCTTTTTTTTTTTTTGGAGAGGTGTTTGCTACAGGGCGCGTGTGCTTGCCAGACAGAGAGAGAGAGAGAGAGAGAGAGAGAGAGAGACAGAAAGCGAGAAATCACCCCCGAGGGGAGGATGGCCATACCGCAATCCCTTCTCCTCCATTCTCCTCTCGGGATCTTGGGCACGCATGCACATGCGCCCGGCATGAGTTTAAGCCACCGGGTCTGGGACTCGAACTGTGGTCAACTATGTGGGAGTCCAGCGACATAGCCATTACGCTAACTGCTGGCCCCGAGAGACCATGTCTTGAAGCAAGACAAAGCAAAACAAAAATCCAAAACACTGAATACACACACACACACACACACAATTAAAACCAGAAGTATAATATGACCCAGCAATTCCACTACTGGGTATATATCCAAAGGAAATGAAATCAGTTGTCAAAAAGGTATCTGTGTCCTGTGTTTATTGCAACATTATTCACAGTAGTCAAGAAATAGAATCAACTTAGTGTCCATCAACAGATGAAGGACCGAGTAAAATGTTGTATATCTACATAGTGCAGCACTGTTCAGCCATAGCAAGAGGGAAGTCCTAATGTGCTGCGGCATGGATGAATCTGGAGGAAATAAGTGAAGTAAGCCAGGCACGGAAAGACAAATATCACGTGATCTTACTTGTGTGTATAGTGTAAAGTAGTCAAACTCTTAGAAACAGGGGTGAAATGGTGGTTTGCAAAGGCTGGGGGTGGTGGAAGGGTTGGGAGTTGGTGGTCAAAGGACACAGAATTGCAGTTAAACAGGAATAAGCTCAAGAGGCTTACTGACATCATGGCGACTATCGTTAACACACTGTATGTTTGAAAATTGCTAGTATAGCAGACGTCAAGGATTCTTACCACAAATACATGAGTATGTAAGATAATGCATATGTTAATTAAGCTAGCCATATAATAATGAATATATATATCGAAGCATCAAGTCATAGTTCATATGTAGATTTACACAGTTTTTACTTGTCAATCAAATGAACACTGGTAATTACAATAATAAACTATATAAGAATTTAGACAATATTTATAGCATGTTATTTTCTTTGAAGTACATTAAAAATAATGGAGCAAGTATAAGCTTTCCACAGTAAACCGGAGGGATTTAAACCATGTAATGTGCTTTCCTCTCTAATGTAATCTCTTTACAATCATATGTATATATTTATTCTATTAATACTGCCATTTCTTACAACACTTTCAAAATGCAGTTTTTAATTACTCTTTTTGAACAAAAAGTTGTGGTTTTTTATTGTTATTGTTTTGGTCAGAGAGCATGTACACTTACCAGAAAGAGACAGTCAGTCAGATGGAGAGAGAGGGAGAGGGAGAGAGAGAGACAGAGAGAGAAAGCAGTCCTAATGGAACAAGATCATGCTGCAGTTTCTTCTCCTTTTCTCCACCCTGCACCAAGCGTGTTTTTCAAACCACCAGGACTGAGATTCTAACTGTGTGTTCAGCCCTGTGGGAGCCTGTTCCCTTAACTACCAGGCTACAGTACAGGCCTAGAAGTGATGATTCTTTATCCTACAGTCG
Organism: Tupaia belangeri chinensis; assembly: GCF_000334495.1. Taxonomy (NCBI): domain Eukaryota; kingdom Metazoa; phylum Chordata; class Mammalia; order Scandentia; family Tupaiidae; genus Tupaia; species Tupaia belangeri. Next base: position 417,447 of record NW_006159624.1, read on the forward strand.
GTTTGATTGACCAAACCCAGTTCTGAATTGCTTTTGACTATTTCTTCAAACTATGTCCAGTGTCTCAGTGAGACTTGTCCTCACTGAAGAGATAGATCTAAAGGATTGTGCAGTCTCCAAAATTTTTAAGATAATTATTTTTTAATAATTGTTCAGATAATACCCTGATTGTGCCTATGTGCCTTTAAGTCCATGAATTCTGGCCTGCCCTTAAAAAGAAGCAGTGTTAGCCTGCAGTCACATACATAGTTCCAAGGTTTCGTTTTGCCAGGATAGTATCTTGATTCCTTTATGAAACCAAAAGCAGGACCATCCCTGCTGCCTAGAGGTTAAGAAAGCCAGATGCCGCATGAAGTTTGTGGCTAGAAAAACACACTGAGCACATGTGCATGCATGCCCCAAATCCCAACTGGATGCAGAATCGGAGGACAAGGGACTGCAGCCTGACTACACCCCATTGGAGGGTGCTTTTGCCCTCTTCCTTTTTTCTCTTTTGTTTTGTGTCTCTGTTCCTCTCTGGCATATGCACATACCCTCTGGCCAAAACAAAACAAAAAAAGGGCGAGTTTCTTGAGCTTTTCCTTTCATTAACTCTCATTTATAATATGGTATCTTTTTAAAAGTAACATAAATGGACACAGAACTTACAACACACTTTACATATATGTATCACATATTATGTGTAATATATTTGGAGAAAGGCCTCAAGCAATTGAAGCTTTTGACCGCAGGATATATTTCTGACACCTGACTATAAAATGGCTCAGTTATGGAGCACGAATCCCATTTTAAACAGTTGAAGCTTATGATTTTGGGTTCCTCTCTTTTTGAAATAATTCCCCCAGGTTGATATGAAGTTTTTTTTTTTTTTTTTTTTTTTTTTGCACTCCCTGAAGTTTACTTTGAAGAAAAGGAAAAAAAAGTGTGTGTGTGTGTGTGTGTGTGTGTGCATGCATATGTGTCTGTGTAATTGCAGGAGACATAACTTACGTAAAAGAGTGGTTCTCCTCAAGGATTTTAGAAGGAGACATTATCCCAAGTAAAAATAATGAAGTCGATCCATTTTATCTTTGAGTTCCCCTTCTTTAAACTCTCAGAAACCTTCATGTAACTTACTTGGGCCTCTGACGTTCCTAGTGTCTAATTCCCACAGTGCCTTGTTCTTATCCAATTTTCACAACCGCATTAGAGGTGTGTCTCAGACACATTTGTTAACAGGCTAGTTTCAAAGCAATAGATTTCTATTAGTGGTATTTTAGGCACTGGTAATATGCAGTAATTGGGGGCAGAATGGCTTCCCAGGAAACCACAAATCAACACACACTGCTGACTATAAGCGCTGGGCACTGGCTAGAAAATGGAAGTTAAGTTTACACAGAACTTTACACTATTAACGATGGGACCTTTACTTGGAAATGAGATCTTCTACCCCAGTGATCCCGTTTTAATCTCATTCCCATGAATTCTCTGGAACCTCTTTTCAGTTACCAAGAACTATTTATTTTCCATACTTTCCCTAAAATACTCTGTCATGCCTGAAAAATTATGACACATTTCTGCCAGCCCCTGCATTACAAGTGCAACCCTGGATGGATCCTCTCAGTTGGAGGTTCTCAGGGATTCTTATTTCCCTTACCCTAGATTTACGGACAAATCCTTACGAGTAACTCAGACCACTGTTTAATCACTTTTCAGCAATCTGTCCTTACTAGAAATCCATTGTCTCTTCCTGACCCCATCCCTCCTTAAATGCTGATCCTGTGGTAATACCTGACAGCCAGATTTGTAGGTCCTCCTTCATGTGGGGGGCTATTTGTTTGAGGTTTCTATAGTGTGGATCCTACCTGTTTCTCCTGCTTGGAATTCTCTCTTCCCAAAATTCTTGTATCTTCTGACCTATCTTTCTCAGTTTTTCTCAATGCCTCTTCTTTCTCAAATCTTTAACAACTCTTTCTCTCTCTACCCTCTCCCCAAGAATGATCTAGTCAGCACTTAATTTCTCAAACTCTCTTGAATATGATTCCTGCTTATTTCTACTGTCATTGCCCTAACTCTGGCACCTGCCCCAATAAAATGAACTCCCAGTCATGTCTCCTTGTCTTATTCTCTCGCTAATTCTGTTTCCACTGAGACTCGAGTCTTCTTTCTGAAACACAGACTCCATCTAGCCATTCCATTTTTTCAGAAATTGAGCTTGCGAGGGAAAAAAGCGAGAGAGGGAATTGAGGGATAACAACGCAAGATGATGTGTTACACTGTGGCCAGTGTTAGGAAAAGCCAGGAGGAGATATCGGAATAGCACGTCCGTCTGTGTGGCTGCGTGCCTTATCTTCAGAACAGCTGCTTCATAGATTTCGTACCTCAGAACACACTGTAGATACGAGGGAGGGGAAGTGTATTTTCTTGAATCTGAATAATCTTTTGGTTCTCCACTGTTCGAAGTTAGTGTGATAAACTTAATTACTCTGTGCTGTGACAGCCAATTCTTTTGACAGTCACTTAGAAATAGGATCTTGTGCTTATGAAGTGGCTTTTCACCTCCCCAGAAGTGGCAGAGAGTTGGCTGGCCTGAGTACACATTTACAGCCATGGCGGAAATCATGTATTTCCAAGTAGACAGTTGCTTGGCTCTGAGCAGTAGAACCACAGATGCGTGCGAAGTCTCAGTTGCTGCCATGCCACAGGCAAGGTAAATGCTGAGAGTCGGGGAGGCAGTGAGCCTGAGAGAGAGATGAGGCCCATGAGATGTGTGGAAGTTAGTGTTCAACCTCCTTGCTCACCGAGGATATTCCATTTTCCACCTATCAGATTGGTAGAAGCCAAATTGGTTGGAATGGTTGTGGGAAACCTTGGAACTCTCATGAAGAGTGTGGTTGGGCATTCTGGAGAGTAAGAAGTCTACTCATGCAGTAGAAAGCTGCAAGCATCAAAGGGCGTGGTTAGCCTTTTTATGGCAATATGTTACATAAAAATACTAGGACTGGGAAAAAGCCAGTCAAGAAGGATATGTGCAATAGGATAGCATTTGAGTATAAGTAATACGTAAGGAAATGAGTGGGATGTCATGGCACATGGTTCTAACTCTGGTTCCCATTAGTAAGGATGAGCCCTAGGAGAAAGAGATCATGGGCAGAAGCTTAAAGGTGCCTATTACACGACTAGAAAACAAAGCAGGGCATTGAATGTGTGAGAGAAAATGTCTCTGCTTATTAGCATGCCAATAGTGGAGTGTTCTTGCCTGTCAATGACAGTTCTTGAAGGAGACTGATGCCCTGTGGACATAGAGGCCTGAAATGGAAGAGTGTGTGGTAAGCCCTCTGAAAAATTCTTGAAATACTAGGGGAAGGCGTTCCTGAAAACTGAAGTTTCGGAGGTAACAAATGCAGGCAGGAAAACATGAGAATTCATGTTGAGATGAATTCATTTGAATTCTGAGATCCAGGATCTTTCAGAGTTAATTGTCCCTAACCTTGTTCTCAAAATATGCTTTGTGTTTTATGAGAGACCGTTCTTTTCTCAAGTTTAAGGATGATACGGTATTTATGCAGGGTTCTTACTACATAGTTACCATAACTGCCGCATGGTGAACACAGGTTAATGTTTCTGGAATGAATGAACAAATAATTGGTCAGGATCTTTCAGTTCGAACTGCTTTGGGATACTAGCTCTTTGCAACTCTTCTCAAATCTGAACAGAGTTTTCAAGTGAGAAAATTAAGAATGCAAGGCTGACTCAAGTCTGGTATCATCAGCAGAGACAAGCACTGTCATCCTGTTTGAGAATCACTTTGACTGTGAACAGCTGCATTTTTGTCCTTCAGGTCATAGTAATTACATGGGTAAAAACTAAAGTGGCCAAAATCTAAAAATGGTTCATGCATGCGGTTTTTAAGCTGTCAATCAAATTCTGCTGTTTGCAAGTATTTCTAGGGCATTCACAGTTCTGAGAGAGTTTGGTGTGTGTGTGTGTGTGTGTGTGTGTGTGTGTGTGTGTGTGTGTGTGTGTGTGTGTGTGTGTGTGTGTGTGTGTGTGTGTGTGTGTGTGTGTGTGTGTGTGTGTGTGTGTGTGTGTGTGTGCGCGTGTGTGTGTAGTGCAGTGTATTTTTATTCATAAAACCTAATGATTTCATGCATATGTTAAGGACCACATTAAAACAGCAAATATCCCTTCAAACCCACAGTTGTTCTCTGAAAGAAGATTTTTAAAAATACGTATTTTTCCTTATAGAGAATAAATGTGTACATTTCAGTTTAGCGCTGGTAAGATCACATATAAGTGCATATTCCTTTATTGGTAGCCTGAGTTTTGGAGAGTAAGCAAGGTTTCTTTTGATTGCTAGAGGATGCATTTACTCACCAGAGAAAGGAAAAGAGAGAGAGAGGAAGAGAGAGAGAGAGGGAGAGAGAGAGAGACGGAAGGAGGAAGGGAGAGGGAAGGAGGTTAGGGAGTGATGGAGGGAGAGAGGATGAGAACAAATCCTTCGAACCAGCTCAGGTCACACTCCAGTTCTTTTACTACGGTTTCTCCATTCCATCAGGATCTGGGACATGTATACACACACGTCTGGTGTGTTTTTCACCCTGCTGGGCAGGAACTTGAATGATAATCTGCTGTGAGAGGCACGCTTCTCTAGGCACAGGGCTTAACTGCTGCACTCCGAGGCCCACCATCAACCAGCCTTTCGATGCACTTTAACACTTAAAGATAGAAAGTAACACTTTTGTAATGCTACCTTATAGGCACAACCCTTACTTATTTTAGTCTGTATTGTTTCAGACTCTGATTTAACCTGTTACATTTTAGGGGATATGTTTAGAATATTCTATGACAAATTATGACAGTGCATCGAGAATAGTAACTCATGAAATGGCTCATCAGAAAGGTCATGACCTGTTTTTACATAGAAAAACATAGAAAAATAAGTCACGACTTTTCCATTGACCCAGTATCTCGTAGAAAAGAAAGCTCACTAATATCATCTGAACTTGGTGTTTGGCTAAAGATTCTTCATCAGGAAAGGCTCTTAAATAGAAATTGGATCCAGTAGATAGCAATTGCAAAGTAAAGCAAAGAAATAATAGACCCTGAGTTATCATATGATGTAAGTGCTTCTTTGCCTAGATAAAGTTGTTCCCAAACCTTGTCCTCTAACTCTCCCTCCCCTCCCAATACACACTTCCCTAGTGACCAAGGTGTTGTGTTATGTGCCCATTGGACTTGTATTTCGTAGTATGGCTTATTTTAGAGCACTCATTCATCATCGTGCCCACTAGATTTTTTACTTTTTCCAATGCTTCTAATGATGTTACTTAAGCTACTTAAGTCAGCTCAGAGTTTGCTCTGTGGAGTAGGAGAGTGAACTTAGCTTGATAAAGATCCCATTGCCACTGTGCAGCCAGTCAACTGTTTTCCACAGATCCCAAGTAGTGAGAAGTCTGACAAACTTGGCCAGGGTGAGTAGATAATGCCTTATAAAACATGATCTGTTTATTAAGAATTCCAGAAAGTCTGAAAGCTGCTAGGTAATGTACAGACAACTTCTTTGAGCCAGATGATCATTCCTTTTCACTTAAACAAAATTCGGATTCTGGCCAAGCCGACAGTTCTCAGTTGATGAAACATGGGATTCCATGTTGACCCTTTGTGACAACCCAACATAGTTTTTTACTTTTGACTTCCAACTTAATCTCTACAGAGGCCAGAGTGATTATAAATCAGATCATCTCATTTCCTTGCATACAGTAATGGGTTCTCAATGCTCTTAAAATAAAAATCAAAGTCCTTACCCTTTTTATTTTTTGGAGAGTTTTTTTTGCTATAGGGCATGTGTGCTCACCAGACAGAGAGAGACATAGAGACAGAAAGTGAGAAATCACCCCCCAGAGGGAATGGTCACGCCGCAATCCCTTCTCCTCCATTCTCCTCTCGGGTTCTTGGGCACGCACGCACACATGCTCAGCGTGAGTTTTAAGCCACCGGGTCCGGGACGCGAACCGTGATTGATATGTGGGAGTCCAACGACATAGCCCTTACGCTAACTGCTGGTTCCCAGTCCTTACCTTTTTGAATGCCCCCTTCATTATGAATTTTAGCCAAATCTTGTATCACCCTCCCTTGTTTCAGTTAAGATAATACTAATGGCTGTAATAGCTAAACCCTGAAATCTCATGGATTTACATAAGGGGAGGATTATTCTTCCTCATGCAGATCCAGTTGGTGAAAAGAGAGAAAGACAAATGGCCTCTGCTCCATGCAGTCATTCAGGGGCTCACATTGACCAGCACAGGGCATGCTGTTCAAGGATCCTCTGGGTAACGACATTCAGCTTGCCCTTAAGCAAAGAGAATGGAGTGTTTATATGGGCCAAGTGTAGCGGTGGCATTTATACCCATATTCTATTGGCAGGATTCAGTCACGTGTCTATGTTCATATGGATGGGGGTGGGGTTGGGAAATAAAAACATTCAGTGAAAAGCCACTTCCCCAAATCAACTATGCAATACAGAATAAGCATTTGGTAGAATACTAGCTGGCTTGTTGACATTTTTCTTGCATATTAAGTTTCACTCACCCTGACTTTTACTCTGACCCTGGCACATTTGCATCTTTTAGTCTTCCCACATGTCGTTTCTCTTATAGAAATATTCCTGC
>NW_006159624.1:424127-444360 GCF_000334495.1 Tupaia belangeri chinensis
TGCTGTTCTACATGAATGGGCATTTCTCTGTTTGGGGGTTTGTCTTAAATACCTTCTCTTTAAATAGACTACTCCTAACCACTCGTCAAATAGGGGATTTTCCCAAGCATCTTGTTGGTTTCTTTTATAACATTTATCAGAGTTGGCAGTCATTTGATTTGTTTACTTACTTGTTTTTGTATAGTTCTCTCATTAAATTATTAGCTTTCCACACTAGGCATATGACAGGGTCCTCAAAAAGTTCATGAAAAGTGTATACGTTATGAAATTTCAAATATTTTTGGTGCCACATAAACTTGCATTTTTTTTAGACAGATTTTTGCTATAAGGTGCATGTGCTTGCCAGAGAGTCAGAAAGCAAGAAATCACCTCTATGGGAGATGGCCATGCCACAATCCTTTCTTCTCCATTCTCCTCTTGGGATTTTAAATCAAGCTGCATGCACATGCACCTAGCATGACTTTTAAGCCACTGGGTCCGGGACTCAAACTGCAATTGACTATGTGGGAGTCCAGCAGCGTAAGCATTATGTCATCTACTGGTCCCTAAACTCACATTTTAAATTAATTTTCTCCCCATAACCCTTTGAAGAATCCTCATATGTCTGTGTTTTACAATGTTGAATTCTTAATAACCTGTCATAGTGCCCTGTATATAGTTGATGCTTAAAAATATTTTCTAAATTAAGGTAGGGGCTCTAGGTAATCAGTAAGTAATTACAGTATTAAACTAAATCACCATTACTTACCATTAATGTAAATTTACTTATTTATGATTTTATGGCCAGGTTTGACACAGCACAATGAATACTTATTGCCTTGTACATTAAAGCAATTTTTTTCTTGAACAGTCATAAAAATGATGATTCCAGTTTCCTGTTGATACATAACACATTACCTGAAAGCTTAGTGTCTTAAATTGGCAACAATAATTTTATCATCTTCCCTAAATTTTGTGGATCAAGAATTCAGGAAGCATTCAGTGATCTTATCCCAGCTCAGGGTTTCCCAATCAGTTACAGTCACATGGTAGCTAGAGATAGACCAACAGAGGGCCAGAGCAGACATAAAGGCTGCTGGTTTTAAGAGCAAGTTTTACTTCCAACAAGACAGCGCTCAGTGACTTTTATGGCCTAGCCTTGGAAATGCTGAGTCACTTCTGCTGCTTTGTAAGTGGTTGAAGTAGCCACAAAAGCCCTCTCCTTACAAGCATAGGGAACACAGACCCCTACTCTGGAAAGGAGTGTCAAAGAATTTGCTGACTATTTTTTTTTTTTTTGAGAGGTTTTTGCTATATAGGGCGCGTGAGCTCGCCAGAAAGACAGAGAGACAGAAAGCAAGAAATCACCCCCCAGGAGGGATGGCCACGCTGCAATCCCTTCTCTTCCATTCTCCCCTTGGGATCTTGGGCATGCACACACACGCGCCTGGCGTGAGTTTAAGCCACCGGGTTCGGGACTCGAACCGTGGTTGGCTACATGGGAGTCCAGAGACATAGCCATTATGCTAACTGCTGCTCCCGCTAACATGTTTTTAAACTGTTGGACTAACCAGAGGGGAATGAAGTCTTTATTATTACCAGACTTCGTCTCTCATCTTGCTTTTTATACAGGCCAGCAAGGAATTCCATGGCACTTCCTCCTTCGTGGACCTCTTTGTATCCGAGATATGTGTGTGCTCAGGACTTCATATTGGGAAAGTGCATCCTCTGCAGGGGCTTGTAGATATCATATTATGAGCACAAGGATAGGCAACTGAGTACTCCTTTTCATATGATACCTTTGGAATTAGACTACATTGATCCTTAACCTGGCATGTATGTGTGTATGTGGAAAGGAACTTTTATAAGACTAATTGAATTCCCAGCCTTAATATTCTGCATAACAAATTCTATGTTTTCATGAAAGCATTTTTAAAACAATGGGTCAAATGTTTTTTACCCTGGTCAGAATTCCAGGGACGAGATTACCATGTGCTCCGGGATATTTCATTACCATCTCACTAAACTTATTTAAGCAGATGTTTTAGAAGGTGGATAACTTGGATTCGAAACTCACAAAATGATGAGGCTCAAAGCCTCAAAATGTACAGGAAATCCTTAATCAAAGGTGTAATGTAATCCCTTGTAGGTTTTTGTAACTCTGAGACTTTACAGTTAGAAATATTACTTTGTTTCAAAAATGACCTTGAGCAATGATTCATTGACTTTAACAAATAAACTTTTCATTTTAGAAAAGTTTTTTATTTGCAAAAACAGTTGCAAGACTATTACAGAGAGGTTTTTTTGTAACTCTCATCTAATTTCCCCAACTGTTAACATTTCTATGGTATATCTGTAGCAACTGATGCAATATTCCTGATACTTTATTATGAACTAAAGTCTGTACTTTATTCAGATTTCTTTAATTTTTGCTTAATGTTTTCTGGTCCAGAATCCCACTCAAGATACCGTATTACATGTGTTTGTCTTATCTTTTTAGGCTCCTCTAGTCTGTTAACAGTTCTTCAAATATTCCTTATTTTTCATGACCAGACAGCATTGAGGAATATTGTTTGGGTATGTCATAAAAGTTCTTTTCCACATACACACATACATGCCAGGTTAAGGATCAATGTGGTCTAATTCCAAAGGTATTATATGAGAAGGAGTACTCAGTTGCCTTTTCTCAATCTGGGATTCTCTGTCATTTTTCTCATTATTAGACAGGGGTTATATGTTTTGAGGTAGAAGCTAGCCAGTGCTACCGATAGTGTGTGCTATCAACATGACTTAGTTACATTAATGTTAACTTGGATCACTTGGCTGAAGTAACTTTTGTCAGATTTCTCCATGGTAGTAAATTATTTTTCTGCCCACTCTCATCCATCCTTTAGAAGTATGCCTTTCACAATGATCAACTGATTTCATTAATAACTAAATGACTCTGAGAAGAGAGAGTGCATCAGTGATTCTTAGGAAATTAGAGTACGAGTATTCTTGAGCCACAAAGGCCTCTTGAAAGGATTGAGGTTAAGTATGAGGAAGAAGTCTCTTCATATTTTGCTGAAAAAGGTCACCACTCACCTTCTAAAACTCGAGTAGAGATGAAAAGACTCCTCTGGCTTTTTTGGTGGTGTTAGAGAGAGAGAGAGAGAGAGAGAGAGAGAGAGAGAGAGAGGGAGAGAGAGAGAGAGCGAGAGAGAGAGAGAGAAAGCTATTTTTGACAGCCTTAACCCTTGTCACAATTCTCTTGCCCCAGACCTCCTGCTAGTCGGGACCACAGACATCACTGCCATGCCCACCCTGTTTGAGTCTGAACCTGGGCCTCCCATACAAACTCAGCCACCATGCAGTGGTGCCCTCTCACATATGCCACCATGGCTGTGCTTCCCCTGGCTTTCAAAACAAAACAAAACAAAAAACTTCTAAGCTCTTTGGCCTTAAAATCTATCTATCTATCTATATCTATCTATCATCTATCTATCTATCTATCTATCTATCTATCTATCTATCTATCTATCTATCTATCTATCTATCATCTATCTCTCTATCATTTATCTATCATCTATCTATCTATTATCTAACTATCTCTCTCTCTCTCTCTCTCTCTCTCTTCGAAAACCTTTGGCACTACCATACCACATTCTTTTCATTTTTCTAGGTGGATATATAGAACTGCAAAAATGGACAGGAAAGACCAAGCATTGTTCTATGATGAGGTTATGTATTGTGACTAAGAGAATAGACTTAAGACAGAACAGCCCTAACATGTGTTTATATCCGAGGTCTGCCATTCCAATCTGTATGAACTTGAGTAGGTTCATTAATCTCCTTGGGCTTCAGTTTCCTTAGAGTTGCGAGAATTCACTGAAGTGAAGCCCAGGCTTGGCATAATGCTTCGAAGGTTTTCAGTTATTATAAAAGGTGTGTAGGGTACCAGATCATCCCACGAAAGCCTATTTAAAGTATAATACAGCTGATCCTCTATTAAAATGACAACAATCATAATTATATTAATGCCAAACATTTATTGAGTGCACACCATGTACAAGTCACTATTCTAAGCACTTTATATTCACTGAATTAATTGTACTAATTATATTACTGAATCCAACCAATCATTGTAATATTATTTGTAGGGGAAAATTTCTCAAGTTTTGATGTGTGAGAGAAGGAGGATGACATTCTAGTCATGATAGTAGAGTAGATACATAAGCCAGTGTACAGTGGAAGACTCAGGGGAGGTGACCAGAACAGACAGTTCTGGGTGGGGTTTTAAGCACAGGTATCTGGGAGCAGTAATTTTTATCCTTATTGAAGGGCTTTGATGGACCTGGATTTATGGTATGATTTTTTTTTTTTTTTTTATATATCTTCTTTCTTTAGCCTTGCCAGCCAGGCCTGATGGGTGGGTGGGGAGAAGCAGAACTTGAGTACTGATTTCAAACTCAGTTAATATGGGTGGAAATGCATGAGCGAGGCATTGGGAGAAAACCTCTCACTTCTCAGGGTGCTCAGACCTTAGTAGAAATGAAAACTTGGTCTTACTGGCTTCATGATCCCTTTCCCAGACACTAAGAGATACATGTGTTCATGGCTTTCTAAATAGGTGGGAGCATGTAGTGATTTCATTGCTATTGGGGCTTTCACTAAGAGAGTATTTGATTCATGTAAGGAATCAAACCTAAAATCCGCTGTCAGCATCCAAAGACAGACAAGATGTTATTGCTAGTGAGTATACCAACTTTGCTTATTACACGTAAGAGTGACAGGGGATAGGAAAAGGTGTCTGTTTGCTGAAAGGCTACCTAGAATTGTTCTTTATTATCCTGGGTAAAAGTTTCATAAAGCAAAATAGTGTCTTTCACTCAGGGTAGCTTTGGGCACTGAGGACAGAGGAGGAAGTGAACTACTGGAAAGAGTCCCCTGATGGCACTTAAACTGATCCAGGCTTCCCTAGTGGCTGTTATTTTCCATGATGCTCTTTAGGAGGAAAGCAAGAGAATAAGCCAGCATCTTTGTTTTTTTTTTTTGTTTTGTTTTGTTTTTTTGTTGTTGTTGTTTTTTAAAATCAGAACAATATGTGCATGGCTTTTTTTAATTATAAAAAACACATAGAAGAGTTTTAAGAAATGATGAATTTAAGACAAATCAGAACCACGGTGAGTTATTAAACCCGTTTCCTTTATATAAATACTGAAAGTCCTAAAGTGGAGTGTCATCAATGTGGGACACCTCATAGACTGCTCATATGTGCATGGCACACAGAACTCTGCTGTGCTGGGCTCCCCGTCGCTCACACCGTGGGGCTGACATGAATGTCTGCCAGGGAATGTCTATCTGCAGTTCTCCGCCTCCTGATAGTTAAATGGTTTTATGCAACAAATGTATTACAGTGATTTTCTGCTAAGCTCTACAAAATCTCATATTTTTATTTATTTATTTATTTTTAGAGAGGTTTTTGCTATAGGGCACGTGCACCCACCAAAGAGTCAGAGAGGGACAAAGAGGCAGAAAGTGAGAAATCAATCACTCCCCAGGGGATGGGCGGGGCAGATGGCCGCAATCCCTTCTCCTCTATTCTCTCAGGACTTTGGGCATACATGCACACGTGCCCAACATGAGCTTTAAGCCACCGGGTCTAGGACTCAAACTGCAGTTGACTACATGGGAATCCAGTGATGTAACCATTACGCCATCTGCTAGTCTCAAAATCTCATATTCAGTATCAACAGCAACTTGAAATTATTGGCTACCTTCCGTCAACAACCAATGTGTCAGATATAATAACTTTCATTTTAGAGATGAAGAATTTGAAGCTTAGAGAGAGAAAGGAACTTGCCCAGGGTCAAGCAACAGAGCATGATGTGAACTGACACTTGTCATTTTAAAACCCACAATGAGAAACAATGAGCTACAGACTGGTGTCTGGAATGCCAACACTGTGTCATAGCCACATAGGGTCGGTGATGACTTGTCTGTAAGGGCCTGGCCATCCTAGTGATTGAGTTCTGAGTTGGAAAGGATCTTAGATACTCCACAGGTTCTTGACCTGCCTGCACATTGAAGTTAGCAGGAGAGTTTGAAAACGTACTGATACCTGAGTTGCATTCTCAGATTTGATTAGTTGTGTGAGGTATTGTTGGGAGGAAGAGAGGTATCAGAAGTCCCTGTAGGGTTCTAGCATCTTCTAAGGTTAAAAACGAGGGACCAAACCTCTGTGACTGGCTATCTGTATGACCCATAGCCTTAGCATCATCTGAGAGTTTGTTAGGAATACAGACTGCCAGGTCTCACTGTAGGTGATTTGCATATTTATGTTTGAAAGAATGGCAGAACCCAGCTAATCTCTAAAGTATGAGGAGGAATTGGACAGGGAAAGACGGAGGGAAGAACTTTGTAAACAGAGGGAATAACAGTGCAAATGCCCAGAAGCAAAAAGAGTGGCATGTACAGGAACTAAAAGTAGGTCTTTGTGTCTGATGCAGAGTGCTCAAAGAGTTATAAGATCAACCTTTTCATAGAGGCTAAACATGCTTCTGCCCCATGGCTTAGTGCTGGCTTCTTATTCTGTCTGCATAGTGAATATTTTTTCATCTCAAATAATACCTTCTCAATAAAGGTCTACCCTGATCTCATTTAAATTGTAATCTTTCCTCTAAACGTGCACTCCCAGACTCTTATTTGTTCTGTTTTTGGTTTTGTATTTTTTTTTTTTTGCCATACACTTGTAGCCTTCTAACATGCTAAATAATGTGCTTGTTTTGGTTTTTATTCATTGTGTATCTCCACACAAGAATATAAGCTCAAAAGACATCATTTATTTGTTTTGTTTTTTTCTTTTTCACCATTGTGTCCTCCCTTATTCTGTCTGCATAGTGAATATTTTTTCATCTCAAATAATACCTTCTCAATAAAGGTCTACCCTGATCTCATTTAAATTGTAATCTTTCCTCTAAACGTGCACTCCCAGACTCTTATTTGTTCTGTTTTTGGTTTTGTATTTTTTTTTTTTTTGCCATACACTTGTAGCCTTCTAACATGCTAAATAATGTGCTTGTTTTGGTTTTTATTCATTGTGTATCTCCACACAAGAATATAAGCTCAAAAGACATCATTTATTTGTTTTGTTTTTTTCTTTTTCACCATTGTGTCCTCCAGCACCAAGAACGGTATCTGATAGACACTTAGATGAGGTGCTTTTAGTATTTGCTGAATTCAGGAATTAATCAGTTTATAAAACTCTGGAGAGATCCTGCTTTCTTTACCTAAAACCTGATTGTGAAACCAGCCAAGAGCCTTTTCAGGACTTGGAACAGACAAAGAACAAGATCAAATTTGTGTTTCATTTTAGAAAGATCATCTGGCTGCTGCTTGGCTAGTGGACTTTGGGCGTGAGAGGTCAAGTGCTAGACTAAAGGCAGGCAGTTCATCCTGGTGACGATGTCAGCCTGCACTAAGGGACTGAAGAGGCAAGGACTGGCCAGGCGGGTACAGGAGAGAGGAGGCATTCTGAATTTCTGGTTTTGGAAACTAGAGGAATCGAAAGACAAATTAAGACACAAAGTGCTAAAGAAGAACAGATCTTTTGAGGGAGCAAATAAAGCTATTATGAAGTAATTAACTGTAGATTGTTATAAACTGGTGGGAATGTGAATTTTCATTCATTAAACAATGCTGCATTTAACTTCTGGCACTATACGAAGGCCCAGTAGGTAAATGATATTTATTGAACAGAATACCTGCTATATGCCAGACATATTATAGTATCCAAGGGATACAGTGGTGAACAAGGTAGATATGAACCCATTTCTCTGTATGTGTAGAATGTATCAGGAGAAATAAATAATTTTATGTAAATAAAATCGTGTGGGAACTACAGAAGAGGAGACTGGATAGAGGAGATAAAGATAGATTGTTACTTTTAGCGAAGGTACAGGGAAATGCAACTTCCTGGCAATGGCAGCATTTACAGTGAGGCCAAAAGGAAATGTAAAGTTTAAAAGCAAAGAGAGAACAAAGGAATCAAAGAATGGAACCAAGAAGCTAACTCATGTGTCAGAAATAGCAAATAATTAGGATGGTCAGAATTCAGAGACATAGAAGGTGGATTGAATTGTGTAAGAGGCAAACTTACAAGAACAAACAAATCCTAGAAAATCAGGTGAAGGGGGTCCAACGGATGGTGCAGTGGTTAAGGTACTGAACTCCCACATGGGTGACCGTGGTTGGAGTCCTGGACCTTGCGGTTTGAAACTCATGCTGGGTATGTGCTTGCATGTATGCCCTAAATCCCAAGTGGACAATGGAGGAGAAGGGATTGTGGTGTGGCCATCATCTCCCCTGAGGGGTGATTTCTCCCTTTGTCTCTCCAGCAAGCCTGCACACTCTGTAGCAAAAATCTCTCTCTTAAAAAAAAAGTCAGGTGAAGGAATTTCAACTGTAAGATTCTGTAAGAAATGAGTCTGGAATATAACAGATGCTTAGCTATTGTCTATTCAGTACATCTATGAGTAAGTTTTTTAATGGGGTAATGGTTGAAAAGTGGTATTTTGGGAAGAATTAACTGTTGATTGTTATAGTCTCTAAAACATAATTTTAATATGGACAATGGGATAGAGGGGAGGAACTGGAAAATGAGGGTATGTTAATAGTATATAGATCAGATACACTGTAAAACAACATACTATAGCCATGTTTCCAAAAGGAGAAGAAAGCTGATTTGATATATAACTAGTCAAGTTCTGCCTCAAGTAACAAAGGTGAGAGATAATTAACATCAAGAGAATAAAGAGAAATATATAGATTCACTAGATGTTGGACAAGTATACTTTACAGTAAAATTGCTACTGATTGGACCTGGGATGGAGGGCAGGCCATAAATACATTTCTCAAATGTAATTGCCAACAGTGAAAAAACACATCATGTGCCATTGGAATCAAACATTAATATTTCCTAGATCTTAGTTGTCATTGTATTTGAGAAGCAGATAAGAGGAAATGTTGTAGCAACTCACTGAGAAGACCCACAGAGAAGTTTAGAAGTTCTTGTATTAGGGTTGGCAGGTGGTATGGTAGTTAAGGGTGCTGGACTATCACATGGCCCATTGCAGTTTGAGTCCCGAATATGGCGGCTTGCTTTCTTGCTTCTCTCTACCCCCACTCTGTCCCTCTCTGGTCAAACTAAAATAAGAAAGAGAAAGAAAGAAAGAAAGAAAGAAAGAAAGAAAGAAAGAAAGAAAGAAAGAAAGAAAGAAAGAAAGAAAGAAAGGAAGGAAGGAAGGAAGGAAGGAAGGAAGGAAGGAAGGAAAAGAAAGGAAGAAAGAAAGAAAGAAAGAAAGAAAGAAGGAAGAAAGTTAAAAAAAAACAGTACTCGCAAACTTAAAAAAAAAAGTTCTTTCGTCAATATGAAGGCTTTTTATTTCCCATGTTTTATTAAAGAAAATAACATCATCATTTATGTATACAATTAATTAAAACTTTAAGGAAGCCTATGTCCAAATTCGTGAGGATTAGGAATTCTTGTTGGCTTACTAAGGGATAAGAATGCATGAACACAGTGGGAGAAAGCTTGGTCTTTTGCTTGTAGTATCTACCTTGACGAACCTAGAAAATGAAAGGTAGCCACTGTTGATAAGTAGATGTAATAAAGACAGTTGTGGAGGAGCAGGTCTAGGCCAGGTAAGCTGCACACAAAGTAATCAATCATGGTGTGTTTGTGTGGCATAGTGATACTTTAAAATTCTAATTTTTCCTGGGTTATTTCTCAAAGGAGTTTCCAATTCAGTTGTAGCTCACACATACAGGATTCTGAGTTGAAATTTGTTTTACAGCCAATCTATTGCACAAATTGAGGCAGCTGTGCACAGCATGTGTTTCATTTCAATGACTCTATACTGAGGGGTGTTATGCAAAAGGCCACTAATCAGGGACAAGGCTCTCTTCAACTGGCAACTTTAGAGAGCCACATGTAAAGGAAAATTTGCATGTTTTATTAAGAAAGAACCAACTTATTGGTTTGTATACAACCTGGATCATTTACGTTTTAAGCTAAAAAAAAAGCTTAGATGTTATTTATTTCTGGATCCATGTCTTTCCCCCAGTTCATTAGCCTGAATAAACTGAGTTCCCTTGGCGGAGAAATTGATTGTAGAACCGTGGGCTTCTCCTTTCTCCAGGCGGGCTGTTGCCGCAGACCCAGATAACCTTAATAAGATTAGCCTTGTCTTTTCCTATGGGCTTTGATGATGGAAATCCACCATATTCTCCAATTAAAATCCTTGTCACACTTGACTTTTGTTTTGCTTAATTTTTACAATGTGTTTGGCTTGAAAAATAAGAGTATAATAGATTGATCTGTTTCACGGACTCTGAATTAAGTTGTTTCTTCCATGGATTTCCATGCCCAGCTTTTGTTTGTGTATCTGCGTGGAAGCAGCCGGTGCTAATCTATGTGAGTCTGTTTTATGGAGAGAGAAGAAAGAAGATAAAACCATGAATATTAATATCCTATTATCACGTGATGATATTCCGAACACATACACCATCAAAATCACAAAATAAGAAAGAAAAGGATCTCTAGGTCAGCTATATAATTATTGTCCCAAAGAAATGAAGCCTGAAAAGAGCGTGAAACACAGTGTGATTCCAGATCTTGCCACATTACAAACTACGGTTTAAGGCTGAATTCTGAGTTCAGCAGTGAAGTCCTAGAGAGAGTATTAATTCATCAGAAAAAGTGAATATGGCACCCAGGGTCTCAGTGGATCAATAAAAGGCGAGACATTAACTTGATGTTTTGTGACTGCTCACATATATTTCAGATTAGGTGATTAACTGTTAAAACAATCAACTACGACTTTGGGATGTAGCATTTTTTTTCTTTCGCTGGAAGGAATTAGTAGAAATATATCTAATTGTTGAGGATGGGATTTGGATTCTTATTAATCATCCTAACTTCATAATTCACCCTCTCCCAAAAATGAGGTCCAGAGACATAAAGCAGCTTGCACAAAGGAACCTAGTCAATTTATTGCTGTGTTTTGCCATATTTTGTAATAGCCCATTTGCTGTAACAGGTTTGTAAAGATCCTCTCTTAGAATAAGCATCAAGACTCTGTTTTCCTTAAGAAAATATTTTTTCTAGGATCAGCAGGTAGTGTGGTGGTTGAGGTGCTAGACTCCCTGAAGTCTTACTGTGATTTGAGTCCTGGGCCAGGTGGCTTGAAACTCATGGCAGGAGCATGTGCATGCATGCCCAAAATACTGAAAGGAGAATGGAGAAGGGATTGCAGTGTGACCATCCCCCCAGAGGGTGATTTCTCACTTTCTCTCTCTGTATACATACCCTATAACAAAAAAAAAATCTCAAAAGAAAGAAAGAAAGGAAGGGAGGAGGGAAGGGAGGGAGAAAGAAAGGAAAGAAAAGAAAGGGAAAGGAAAGGGAAGAAAAGAAAAGGAAAGGAAAGGATGCTGGACCTGCCTGGCAAAGTCCCAGATTTACATCTGGAAGGTTCCCTGTACCTGCCAGGTGTGTGTATGCATTCTGCTTGGGGTTGACTGAAGCTGAGGTTGGATGGTGGCATGAAGACCTTGAGGGTACCTGTCTCTGTTTCTCCTGCTATCTCACTGTTTCTCTGCTTAAAGAAAGAAAAGAAACTTAGAAAGAAAGAAAGAATAAAAGGAAGGAAGGAGAAAGAAAGAAGAAAGAAAAAGAAGAAGAAAGAAAAGGAAGGAAGGAAGAGAAAGAGAAAGAAAGAAGGAAGGGAGGATAAAGAAAGAAAAAAGAAAAAGAAAGAACAAAGAGAAAGAAGAAAGAAAGAAAGGAGGGAGGGAGAAAGGAAGAAAAAGATAATTGGGGCCAGCCAGTGGCATGGTGAACATGACTGGATCCCATATGGGTGACTACTCAGTTCAAGTGCTGGACCTGGTGACTTCTAAAACATGCTAGGCACATGTGTATGCATGCCCAAGTCCTGTCAGGAAGGAGAAATAGAGAAGGAATTGTAGCATGACCAAGTCCCATGGGGGGGGGTGATTTCTCACTTCTTTTTGTCTCTGTCTGGTGAGTACACACACCCTGTGGCAAAATTTAAAAAAAAAAAAGAAAGAAAAAGAAAACTGAATTATTCAAATGTCCCTTACAACATTTTAAAAAATCATGAAAACCAGCATTTCCTTTTATAGATTTTCAGTTTGGTGACCTGTCAAGGGTCCTATGCCTGGGATCACAGACAGTAGCATCACATCAAAATAAACTTTAATTCTACCTCATTTAAACATATGTTTCATTTTCTCAGAACACCATTGCTTTTTTCATGACATTACTTGACTGTCTTGGTTAGAATAAGGCTAATATTACTATATTCATGCCCTGCTTAGCACAACCAACTTTCTACACGCTTTGTGCTAAATTATACCTCCTGGTCTAATTTGCTAATTATCGATGACATGTGGAATACATTTTCTAATTAAAGATGACATGGAGAACAAAAGGTTTGGGATTAGTAATGTAAAGAGACCAAGAGAGGTAGAACTGTGAGGTGACTATCGGGCCGAAAGCCCTCTCATGACTAGAAAACTCAGACCTCAAATCTGGTCTCTGTAGATTTATAAGGGTACTTCAAAAAGCTGTGGAAAAGAGAAATTGAAGTACCAATTTAGGGGTTAGGCAGTGCCATGGAGATAAGACAACTGGAATCACATGGGAAAAGTCCTAGGTTTGAGTCATGTGCCGGGACCTCCCTGAGCATGCTGGGCGTGAGGCATGTAGCTGTGATGCAGGCTGATGGAGACGGGGTGGATCCCCGTGCAAAGACCCTGTTGCAGGACTCTCTCTTTTTTTCCTTCCCTCATTCTGTCATCAAGTATGTTTAAAAACTAAGCTTAAGTCTGTGTGAATTATTGGTGCAAAAACATTTTGCAGTCCATGCAGATTTTTGTAATCCATGCAAATTCTTCAACCACACTGGCCTTCTTTCTGACCCTCAACACCTCACATTTGTTCCGGGTCTTTGCACTTATTGTTCCCCTCATCTGAACTTATTCTCCCTTCATTTTCACCTTCTCAGAAGTACTTTTCTTTTTGTAGAGTTTTGTTTGTTTGTTTGTTTGTTTTTTGCCTCACACATACACTTGCTGGAGAGAGGAAAAAAAGACAGAGGGAAAGTGAGAAACCACTCCCTAGGTGGATGGCCACACTGCAATTCCCTCTCCTTCCTTCTCCTCCCTTTTCCTCCCAAGGTCCCGGGAATGCACAACACGTGCCCTGCATGAATCTCAAGCCACCGCGTCCAGGACTCAAACTGTGATCGGCCATGTGGGAGTCCAGCAATGAAACCACATCTGCAATCCATGTAAAATTTTTTTCATAGTGCATGTTTTCTAGGAACATTTTGAAGAGCTCTTATATTCTTTCATCCCAAAATTATTTATCATTCAGCTTTGAGTACTGCAAATAAACCAGAGAGCCAGAAGAAATCCCTTCCTACATGGGACTCTCCCTCCATATGGGGGATAGATACTAAGTATACATGGAAATCCTTACACAGAGATAGTGATAGGAAGTCTAGAGACCAGCAGCATGGATAGAGTGGTTGTGGGTAGGGTAGAATTCCTTTAGCTGGAGTAGTTAAAAAGGTTTTTCTGGGGACCAGCAGATGGGTAGCGGTTGCGTCCTTGGACTACCCATGGCCAACCACAGTTTGAATCCCAGACCTGGTAGCTTGAGACTCATGCCGAGCATGTGTTGTGTGTTCCTAGGATCTTGGGAGGAGAATGAAGGAGAGGAGATTGCTGTGTGGCTATCCTTTTGCGGGGTGATTTTTCACTTTCCTTCTCACTGTTTGCTCTTTCTCTCTCTCCAGTGAGTGTATGTGCTCTGAGGCAAAGAAACCTCCAAGAAAAAGAAAAGTACTTCTGAAAAGGTGAAAATGAAGGGAGAATAAGTTTAGGTGAGGTGAACAACAAGTGCAACGACTCTGAAACTGGAACAAATGTGAGGTGTTGAGGATCAGAAAGAAGGCCAGTGTGACTGAAGCATGCTGGACTAGAGAGTTTGGATGGAGGCAGAGACTTAATGGGGCCTGAGCAGGGATAGAAGTGACTCTCAAGGTGCCAACCTTGAATAAGTAGCATCATTGGAATTTGTGAGTAGGCCCACCATTCTCAGGCCCAACCCAGACCCCCCAGCAATCTGTGCTTTAGCCAACTTTCCAGGTGACTCTGGCAACATGTTCTACCTTGACTCCCATGGTCTAGAGCCTTGACCATAATAAGGAATTTGAATATTATTCTCCATTGGGAGATGAGAAAGTGAAATAGGACTTCGGTTTTGAGAAATTAACTTTGTGAGAAGAATGGGCAGATCGATACTCTTTTATGTAGCTATACTGACTAAAATTGTAGCACAGCAGGAAAGAACAATTAGCAGATTCATGCCAGCTCTGTTTACTTTTATTGTGAAAGATAATTGTGTTCAATCTCATGCCTGAATTCCAGATGTCTGTACCTGAAAATGCAAATAGTAATTCCCTACTGTGAGATGTCAGATAACTGAAATTCAAACATACTTGTGGAAATGCAAACCCATTATCAGTTGTCTTCAGGTACTAATGTTTGAAGTAGGGCCGATTTTCTAGTTGAAACAAACAATTGGCTTTAACAGTGGAGTATGATTAGGACAGTCATAAATTAATATTACTTGTCTATATTACTCTGAAAATAAGCTCAGCTTTGATAGGGTTTGTGTTTCTGTGTAAAACATATTTTGAGGTAAGAGTTTAACCTTCCTACCATCAAATTCCTCCAGGTACTTATGGAGTCTTCAAGGGATCATTCCAGAATGCTCTCGAATGATCTTCTCCCCTATTACTTTCGTCTGCCATTTTCTCTTTGCTTATTCTCTACTTCCTTCTCTTCCTGAGATATGTCTGATAGGATCATAGGAGAGAGTCTTGTCTTTGCCACAAGTACCTCAGGTATACCTACCACCTCCCCTTACCAGAGGTGTAACCATTTGTAATATGTCCCCCAGGTTGTATGTCAGCATCCCAGTCACCTGGTGCTAACACTGCTTTGTTGAGGGGGCATTTCCCTCATATGCTGTTGAGACCACATTCAGACAAAGCCCAAAGAAGTGCTGCCTCTACTTCTCAGCTCACAGATACTGTGAGAAAAAGCTACCCTTCCTATTCCTGCTTATGCTTGCTCCCTTCCTGGGACTGAGACAGGAGAGCATGTCTGGGGCTGGCCATAGGCTAATTCTCCAGAACTAAAGTTTCCTTCCCTTTCCACTTGTTTTTCTTTTGCTACCAGCCACCATCTCTCCAGCCACTCATATCCTCAAACATTTTGTTTCACTTTGAAATTTTGCTGCCCTTGTTTTCATAATTTGTTTTGTTTTTTAAGTATATTGAAAACACATACCCATATAAATAGGTATATTGTCCATGCAGATAGTTATGTATGTTCAGTTACTTAAAACCTGTCACTGAAGCCTTAGGTCAGTTTCTGTCACAGAAAGATTTGTGTGTATAGGAAGTTTATTGGAGAATATGCTCAGAACAGTGTCTGTGAGGGAAAAGAAAACTGGCTAGAAGGAAAAGTGAAATTGCAATGACCTCAGAGGTCCTAAGCAATCTCACCAGGAGCTCTGAAGTAGGAGAAACTGTCGCAGCCACCCTAGATTAAGGCAGAGAGCAGAGCTCAGGAACCCCCAGGACTCAGTTGTTTGCATCCTGTCCTGGAGGAGGGGGCCTGACTTTGAAAGGCAACTCTCTTAGGGCAAGTCTTGAGAAGGACACAATGCAACAACACACACATTGGCCATGAAGGGTGGGGAAGAGGGTCTGATTTGTGCATCAGGGTAGCCACCACATTTACAAAACGAGCTTTCACTGTTACCTGTGAAGGGAACACTAATTTGTGAACACTTAACGATCTGCTCTTTCTTGACTTTGATAAGCTAATGGGTGATAGGCAGAAAGTGGGCTTGGCAGGGCTAGGAGGATGTCGAATAAATGGCTTTACCTGGGAATAAAAAATCTAGAATGGAGGAGGAGGAGAGCTGGGGAAGGCAGGATAAGGGGAGGTAGGTTTCCCTGACGCTGAGTTCTGAGAAGTGGCAACCAAGAAGAGGTAGAGGTGAGCAGCACCTGTTCAGAATGGGATGTAGGAAACCCTGGGGACAAAAAGATGTTTAAAAAGGTATTTTAGGCAATCTTCCTGTGAGAGGAAGAATGTAGTTTTCTTCCTCATCTCTTTGGGAAACCATTAATTAAAGACTATCCGTTCTGGGACCAGCAAATGGTGTAATGTTTACATCACTTGACTCCCACATAGTCAATCACAGTTTGAGTCCTGGATCTGGCAGCTTCAAACTCACACAGGGCGCGTGTGCATGCGTGCCCAAAATCCCAAGAGGAGACTGGAGGGGAAGGGGTTTTGGTGTGGCCATTCTCCCAGGGGGATGGTGGTGATTTTTCACTTTATGTCTCTGTCTCTCTGGCGAGTGCATGCACCCTCTTGCAAAAATCTTTCAAAAAAAAAAGAGAAAAAAAAGTCTCTCAATTCTTCTGCAAGATTTGTGTGTTTCTAGATTTTTGTTTTTAAATTTTTTAGAAGGCATGTGTGCTTTCTGGAGAGATACAGAAAGAGAGAAAGGGAAAGTAAGAAAGTACCTCTCCCCCATAGGGATGGATATGCTGGAATCCCTTCTACATTCTCCTGTTGGGACTTTGGACATGCACGCACATGTGCTGGCCTGTTTTTCAAGCCACAGAAACTTGAACCACATGGTTGGCCATGTGGGATCCAGCCCCCTTAACCACCATGCCACTGGCTGGCTGTCTAGATATCTTTTTAACACATTAAGATGGCCTTAGGGTTAAAGAATGATGATGTGAGATGGCTCAGGTACATGCAAGTTAACACAGAAGTCTAGCCCACAGCTACTTTCCCCTGCCTTCAAGATTTAAGTGAACCAGACTTGGGACCAGTAGTTGGCATAATGGCTATGTCACTGCACTCCCATGTAGTGGAACGAGGTTCGAGTCCCGGACCTCGTGGCTTAAACTCACGCCAGGCATGTGTGTGTGCGTGTCCAAGATCCCGAGAGGAGAATGGAGGAGAAGGGATTGTGGTGTGGTGATTTCTCACTTTCTGTCTCTGTCTCTGTCTCTCTCTTTCTGGCAAGCGCATGTGCAAAAAACTCTTAAAAAAAAAGATTTAAGTGAAGTAGGCTTAAAATATGTTGCATATGTAATTGGAGGCCCATGTCTTTCCCAGGATCCTGCAGTCAGAGAACAGATAATTTTTGTACACAGTGCTTGTTCTATAAGGCCCAACCTGTCCTGATCCAGACATGGAAGATGATTTTTGCCAAGAAAGTCATTCATGAAATTTTTATGTAACGCCAACTTCAGAAGCTTGGGGGTGGTGCAAGGCTTTACCGCATAGCAACAACAACTAAAAATAGAATATTATAAATGTCTGTTTTTAAAAATTAATCCCTTGGCAATTTCTTCTAATACTTGTTCCAGTCTACTTTTCTTTCTTTACTTCTTTCTTCTTCTTCTTTCTTTCCCTCCACTCTCAATTCTTTCTCCTTTTCTTGGTAGAAAACAAAACTAATTCCTAGTCTCTTAAAAAGAGAAACTTACCCTTGTTGCTGCCCCCACCCCAAGCTTAATGCTAATCTTCTTTAGTATGCATTCTAAGATTAATTAGTCTACTCCTCAAAAAAGCATGCTAGATCTTCTTACCCTTTTATATATATTTTCTTTAAAAAGTGTCTTTTTAAAAAAAGTTGTACATGTATATGGTTTTAAGAGTCAAATATTTTTCTTTTTTTCCTTTTTTATTAATTAATTTATTTATTTGCATTCATTCACTGTATATCATTACAGCATACAAAATGAGATTTTCCATCCAGAGTACACTGTATATTGTCTCAATCAAGCACATCAACAAACATGTTATTGTCAGCAAATAATTTTCCATTTCTTGTTTTCTGTATGTTTTGCTTTTTTCCCTCCATCCTTGATTCCCTATCTCTTACCCTCTGCCATCTCTCGCTCTCCTCCCACACTGTCTCTGGTATCTATGTTTGCTTTCTATACTGTTCCCCCCCCACACACACATTTTATTGAATTACTAAAGACCTTAATTAATCTAAATATTTTCATAGCAAACACAGCTGATATATACATTTCCATGGACACAAGTCCAGTATATACTGCATAGTGACTTAATCATTCATATTATAAAAATTTTCCATTTCTAGTTCCTAGAATTATTTTTATCCCTCTTTCTCACCCTCTGTCCTTTCCCACCCTCTTCTCACACTATCTCTGGTGTCTACAATTGTCTTCCATTCCCTTCCCACCCACCTTGTATTGATCACACAATTTCTTACATAATCTAACTACTTTCAATAATGAGTTCACTCTTTACTATTAAGAAAACCAGTTTTAACTTAAGTCAAAGAAATACCAAGGAACTTTGCTTAAAGCCAGGAAATAGGTTAGGATTCTGTTCAAATGGTAGGTGCATGAACCTATCAGTCTCGTGTACTTTTATCTTCTGTTCTGGTTCAATTTTCCTGATTAAGGGTCAAATATTTTTCTGTGCTGGCTAGGAAATGTTATACTCCCTGCCAGTTCTACCTCCCTAAGGGCATCCACTTTCACTGCATTGGAATTAGTTTCCTCTTGGCACTTTCCTTCTCCTTAGACTTACTTTCCATCTTATCTTCTCATGGAAATCTCTCCTGGACACTTCTGACATACTCTAGTCTGGTCTGGTGACTCTCTATGCAGCCTGAACACATTTATTCTGTCACTTCCTTTCACTATCATCCAGGGAATTCTCTGCTTTTCTGTGTTGGAACTTCTGTTTCCTGAATGTCTTGGTTTCAACTTTCTTACCTTACTCCTTTGTTTTGCTAGAGCATAACAGTATTGCCCTAAGAAAGGATGCACAGGAGATATATTTTTGTTGTTTTTGTTTTGTTTTGTTTTATAATTTTCATGTTTGAAATAATCTCTTTCTCTCTTTCTCTCTCTCTTTCTTCCTTTCTTTTTCTTTCTCTCTCTTCCTTTCTTTCATTCATTCATTTATTCATTCATTACCAGAGGGCATATGGGTTCACCAGAGAGAGAGAGAGAGAGAGAGAGAGATAATAGCACACCCCCCCCCCCATGGAGCATTGTAATTCAGCAATACCTTCTATTCCATTTCTCCTTTGTCAAGATTTTGGGCACACACACACACACACCTGTGCCCAGTACACTTTTTGAACCACTAGGATTGGGATTTGAATCATGGTTGGCCATGGAGGATCTGGTTCCCTTAATTTCTAGGCCATGGGACTAGCCAAAATTCTTTTACTTTTATCCTTACACCAAATAATGATAGTTGGACTTATAGAGACTTTCAGATTAAAAACCACCTTTTTCTTAGTATTTTGAAGGCGTTGCTCTATGGACTTGTATTCCGTTCCTCTCCCCGACTCCCTCGGAGTTTCTGTCATCTTTTATTTCTCCTTAAAATTCTAGAAATTTTACTGTATTATATACCTTGATATGGGTCTATTTTCACCCCTTACACTGGACCATTATGCTGGTCAGAACTTTATATCTGAGCTCTTCTTCTTTCATGTATAGGAAAGGTCCTGAAATTATTTTATTGATGATTTCCTCTTGTCCCTTTTCCCTGTCCTAGCTGGTGATTTGACTCTAACTGTGAAGTATCTGGATGCTCTGTGTGCTCGGGAGAGTCTTGTTGATTCTGTCTTTACTGCATTGTGATTGGAGGGACTCTTTCCTTAGAGAACTTCCAATGTTAATATCTTTAGATTTTTGGCTGATTATGATCCCCACAAAAGTCCCTTCTTATTCCCTGCCTAACAACTCTGACAGCTGAGATGTGGAAAAGAGCTGAGGTCTGAACACTTAGTACGTGAGGGTACTTTTACAATAATTCTGTAGTTTTCGGTGTGGAAACCTGTTCTTACCTGTGCTTGTGCTTAGTTCAGAGACCGTTTCTTCCTTTTCCTTCAAATAAAACTCCAGGATCTACCAAGATGGAGAAAGAATAATGGAAAAAGACTTGAGGGGAACCAACTACTTCCTAAACATTCTTCTAATCCATCCTCCTGGTTTTGGCTTTATCTTCATTCCCACTCTCATTGTATCTGGTACCGTCCATTCCTGAGTTCTGTAATGTGAAGCAGATTGCTTCTTGCCTTTCCCTA
>NW_006159624.1:444507-446829 GCF_000334495.1 Tupaia belangeri chinensis
AGATTGTTTCTTGCCTTCCCCTACTGTTTAGAGTTCTGCTTTCTCACGTTGGCTAAGTCAGTTACCACCAGCCATCTATCCACTATCCAGCCCTCAACATTTCAGTTTAGCATCTCCTGTTCCATTTCCTTTGTGAGTTCATGCATATAAAAAATACTTGACTTGGGATTCAATGGGTTTGGGGAGCGAGCAGAATTAAATGCATGTGTTTAATTTACCATGTGAATTCAGAAGTACCTTCAAACTTATTTCCTCTTTTAAAGTCTCTGAATTTGGTTAGAAGAAGTAGAGAACTATACGAATTATTTAGTCTCTGAGTTGGGTTAGAAGAAGTAGAGAACTATACGAATTATGGCATTTCTATCCCTATACTTTCCCATTAGAAATCAGAAATAGCTACAATAAGTTTAGATTACAAAATATATTTTTTCTCTGCCATACGTGTCGACATGGTCCAATTCTATTTCTGCCTAACATAAAATGAGCAGGGATGTATTTAAATCTTAGAAAGAGGAATGCAGATGAGATAATAGCAGAAATCTCCTGACTGTGTAGGATGTTGAAATGTGTTATCAGGGGAATCCACTGAAGCTTGTGAATAGCTGAACTGACAAAGAGCTAGGAGGCTAAGCATGGATCTTAACTTGCCTGGCATTGCCTTTGTAAGGCACAGCAATTAGTGCAGGAATAAGCACATGCTCCTCTTTGTCTGGATTAAGAATTATCTGCAATTTTAGGCAAATGTAGTGCTCTTATTGACGCATGTTTGCGTATTGCAGAGTAGTCTCTGAGATGAACACACTTGCATCTGATTTGTGCCTGGGCATTATTTTTGAGAAGGGTGGGTATACTTGCTGCCATTGGGAAACGACTCAGGATGGTGGAAGGGAGGAGGGAAAAACACTTAGCACTTACAATCCGTCTTTATTTATTTATTTTTTTAGTGAGAGACTTTTGCTTTATGGCATGTATGCCTGCTGGAGAGATAGAGAGAAACATAGGGATAGAAAGTGACAGATCACCCCCCCCAGTGGGTACGGCCACACTGCAATCCCTTCTCCTTCATTCTCCTCTTGGGATTTTAGGCACTCACAAACACATGCCCAGTGTGAGTTTAAAGCCACTCGAACTAAGGTCTTCTACATGGGAGTCCAGCAATGTAACTACTAAGCCATCTGCTGGTCCCACAACCCACCTATTAATCATAGATTGTCCAGCCTCTGGTTGGGAAGGTGGTCTGAGGATTCCTCTGTTTTCACAGAGTCCATAGGTTTACTTGCTCAGTCATTTGTTTTTCTTCCTTTGTTACCCTTTGAATTAGTTCTGCATAATTTCACCTAAATATTTTTGCATTTTTTTTTCCTTTCTATGGTAAGGGCAAGCGTGTTAGGGGTAAATGGAAATGCTTTTGTCTTTTTAAGAAACTGGTGTGCCCATGAGAAATTCCCCTAGATGTTTGGATGTTACCTCCTCTTGTGAAGCTAACAGTGCAGAAAGAAAGCAATCCCTGCCACACGGGACATTGGATTGGATTTATGTTTAACTGCAAAGTCAAACTGAAAATAAAGTTGTCGTTTCCTAGTTTGCCTTGGAAGCTTGCCTTTGCTGGGTCTTGAATTTGGGAGAACAGCACTGATATGACGCTTTTTTGGCCAGGGCCTTCCGATCCATACTTCTAGGTAACTAGATTGTGAGTTGTGGAGTAAGACAGACATGGGTCCAAACCTGTGTGCCTTTGACCAAATTAGCTAATTTTTCTAAAGCTCAGCCTCTTTATTTATAAAATGGGGATGTCAGTGCTCCTCTCTGGGTTGCTGTGAAAATTAAGTTAGCAAATATAGTAAGCTGCCTTGTACATATAAATGAAGTATCACACAATTAATATTGCTGACATTATAATTCATACAAAGAGATTGTCAGAAAGGAAGAACAGGTGAAGGGAGGAATAGCAGAAGACAAGATGAGGCTCAACCTTCTTCTGTAGACTCTTGTTTAAGACCTCTGTGAGGGACTAGCAATTAGGTAATGGCTATGTCACTGGACTCCCATGTAGTCAACCGTGGTTTGAGTCCCGGACCCCGTGGCTTAAAGCTCAAGCTGGGTGCGTGTGCGTGCGTGCCCAAGATGCTGAGAGGAGAGTGGAGGAGAAGGGATTGCGGCGTGGCCATCTTCCCTGGAGGTGATTTCTCACTTTCTGTCTCTCTGTCTGTCTGGTGAGCACACACACCCTATAGCAATATAGCAAAACCCTCTTCCAAAAAAAAAAAAAAAAAAAAAACCCTCTGTGAACTTGGTTCCCCACCAGAGAGTAGAAAATGATTC
>NW_006159624.1:447143-469772 GCF_000334495.1 Tupaia belangeri chinensis
TGCCCCTATAAAAACTTCCCCCAAAATAGTATGCTCAACCAAAAAAAAAAAAAAAAAAAAAAAGACCTCTGTGAACTTGGTTTCACAGCAGAGAGTAGTAAATGATTCCTACTTTGTAGGATACGACTAGTTTTCCTTAGAATTTCTCTTACGGCATAGCAGACATCCTTGTTAGACTCCAGGAAGAAGCTCAGCAAAGTGTCACTGACTATTTCAAAATCTCACTCAAGAGAACACTTCTTCATCATCTGTGTCCAACCTAAATAGGCAGTGAGCATTAGTATCATTGAGAGAATCCCAATAGGCAATAAAAAGCCCTAATTATATCCTTGGTACCTAAAATGTTTTAGAATGTCTAAATATTCTTAGGAGCCGGTGTTGTACCAAGTAATAAACACATGAAAAAATAATCCGAATTTCCAGATTTTCAGTTGATACATCTCCCCATCCAGAGAAAGTATTAAAGAAAGAAAGAAAACGAACACACTCAAGCTAGAAAAATGAACAGTCTTTAAAAGGTAATGATTCAGAACGAAATTTCTGACATTGTTTTAAAAAAGGTAATGCAGAATTAGCAGAAAAGAATAGCATTCAATGAAGAAGCCCTTTTCTTTTTTCCTGTGTATCAAATCAAATGCATTTCATAAAGGAGCAGGAACCTATTAAATAAATGCAACGAAGTCTCCTTTAAGCATTTACTCCAGGGACTAACAAAAATCAATTGGCTACTCAAGGTAGATCTTTAAGGAAAGATTGAATCAAAAGGGTATTGAAAATTGCATCCACACCAGAAAGAAGTGGCCCCTTAAGAGGGGTGATTCATAGCTCACTGTGCAATCTTCAGCAAGGATTCTGTTACCCATTTTAAAGAGAAGGTTTAATTGATGAATGCCATGTTGAATGCAAATGCCTGCTCTTTCATCTGTTTACTTATTAATGATCAGATTTTTTTATCTTAAATAACTGAGAGAAGGAAAGGATTTTTCCAACCTCGTAATAACAAGAGTGAGGGTATTTATGTACAATTCTCGAGAGAATTCCACTTGGCTGATACTGCCTAATTAATCTTTACAGTTTGTGTGTAAGGAGGATGCAGTTTTAATGTGCTCCAATCTGTAGATCTAATAGCTGAGGAACATAGAAGATAAACTGTGTTTGCCCTGAATAGCTGGTTTTAGAACTCTGCGGTCCCAATAATGAAGCCTATTCTAAGCTTTGTACACTGGGGACTTTGACTCAGAGCTTCCTGTATGTGATTTCTGGGAGGAATGTTTAAACAGGGAAAATCTGTTTGAAATGTTCAGGTGGTTCTAGTCCTTGGAGGAGTGACACAGTCTGTGCAATGTCTTTCAGACTCACTAGGGCCCACTCTCTTTTCTAAATTCCAAGATCTGGATGGATTGGGGATGCTGTGTCCAGCAAGGTAGGAGAGAGTCTATGAAAAAACTATAGGTGGATTTAAAAATGTTTTGTACCAGAATAAACTCCTACTTTAATGCCATTTCCCCCAAACTTGTTTATGGTGAAAATTTCTGTCAATGGAGAGATGACTCATACTTTGTTCTGTGTCACTAGATGCCTATGAATGGAGTGCATTAAGAATATAACCATGAGAGGGAACCAGCAGTTAGCGTAATGGCTATGTCGCTGGACTCCCACGTAGTCGACCACGATTCACGTCCCGGACCCGGTGGCTTAAAACTCACGCCAGGTGCGTGTGCGTGCGTGCCCAGGATCCCAAGAGGAGAATGGAGGAGAAGGGATTGTGGCGTGACCATCTCCCCTGGGGGATGATTTCTCGCTTTCTGTCTCTATGTCTTTCTCTGTCTGTCTGGCGAGCGCATGTGCCCTATAGCAAAAATCTCTAAAAAAAAAAAAAAAAAAGAATATAACCATGAGAAACCAGAAAGTGGCATAGTGGTTAAGGAGCTGGACTCCCACATGGCCAACTATTGTTGGAGTCCTGAGCCCAAAGACTTGAAAACCGCACTGGGTCCATATATGTGCATGTCCAAAATTCCAGTAGGAGAATGGAAGAGAATGGATTGTGGCATGGCCATCCCTCCTAGGCGATGATTTCTCACTTTCCTTCTCACTCTTTCTCTGGTGAGTGTACACACCTTACAGCAAAAACCTTTTAAAAATAAAATTAAATTAAAAAGAATATAAGTGTAGATAGACCTGCAGGTAGTGTGGAGGTTAAGGTGGCTGGATCCCATAGTGCTGACTCTGCAGTTTGAGTCCTGGACCTAGTGGCTTGAAAATCATGCTGGGTACATCTGCATGTGTGTCCAAAATCCTGAGAGGAAAAAGGAGGAAAGAGGATTATAGTATGGCATCCCTCCTGGGGAGTGAATTCTTGCTTTCCCCACCTCTGTCTCTGTCTTTATCTAGTGAGTGAGTGTACATGCCCTGTAGCAAAATAAAAAGAAAGAAAGAAGGAATAGTTCTAGGTAACTAGATTGTGAGTTGTGTAGTGTGACAGACGTGGGTCCATACATGGGTGCCTTAGACCAAGTTAGCTACTTTCTCTAAAGCTCAGCCTTAGCAGGGGGCCAGGTGGTGTCCTGGGACCTCCCTGAACACACCTGGGACCTCCCTGAATACTCCCGGAACATGTATGTGTGCATATGCTGCAGGATGGCTAGGGCTGGGCCTGGATCATGGCCTGCAGACCCTGTTGGGGATGTCTGTTTCTTTCTCATTGAAGAAACACACACACACACACACACACACACACACACACACACACACCCCTAAAAGAAAACGAAAAGAGTTAAAACAGTTATGATCAATTATAATGACTTACTTTTATCAACTCCTCTCCCAGGAGGCCCAGAGCCAAGTGTTCGATTTGCTTTATTTTATTTAATTAATATAATACTCGCTGAGGTTTATAGGGGAGAAAGTAGAGTCCTTGCCTTTTGTTAGAAAAGAAAATAGTGAAAAATCAGAACTTCCTAGAGGGAGTCATGCTTTTCTAATGCAGATATGACAATTTACTTTGAAATGCTTCTTCAGTCTTTTTACAGTTCAATTCAATTTTTGATTCAAGAATTTCTTTGGGATGCAGTATGCAGGAATGGGGCTGGGTACTAAGCATAAAGAAATGAAAACAGCCTGTTTTTTGTCCTTGAGAAAGTCAGTCTAGATTGGGCTGCAAAGTCAAATTCTTCCCCAGAAAGCCATGTAGTATAACCTTGATGGTTAAGACAGGGCCTGAGGCGGACTGGAGAGTGTGTCCTGTCTACAGGTGTGCCAATTAAAATAAACAGCAGGGACTACAAAAGTCTCTGCATTAACAGAACCCTTCTCTTGGCTTCATTGGGCCTATCTGTTACTTTGTGACTCATGACCTTTCACTTTGTGGCTCATGGGCTAAATTTTCTAATTTTTTTTTTTTGCCAATTATATATTTTTCCATGATTTTTCATATTAATGTTAAGTCATAGTATATGTACCTCCCTAACACAGAAGTTTTACATGGAGTTTTAAGAACACTAATGGCCAAGCTCTCATGCTTTGAAGGATGCCACTATAATGAGAACAGAGCAGGCACCCAGGGAAAAGCAAGACAAGAGGAAGGCTGAGCGAGGGACCAGGTAGCATTGGTCCACTTGTCTTTAAGGGCCTGGGTATATTTCCTGCCATTTGGTTGTCCAACCATTCCTTAATTTATAGAAAATGTTATTCTAGGATACTTTTCCAAGATGTCTCTCTTTCTCTTTTAGCCAAAGGCAGTTTAAGTTGGGTTTCTGTTACTTGCAACTAAAAGGGACTTAGCTAACTAATCGGGCTGCCTATAAGGTCAGTAAAAAAGATAAAAGAGATAGAGGAGAGTCGAGAATGAGATGACTGTATTCGTCTACAGAGCACGGGGTCACATGGAGTCAACTATACTCATAATCCTGAACACAGAGACATGGGGTTATAGGAACCAATGATTGGGGTCAATATTAGAAGACAAAAGAGATTATAGGACTTGGAGGAAAGTGATGTAAAAAGATTCAGTTCCTATTTGAAATCGGGGCTATTATCAATAAACTTTTACCAGAAAGTTGTTGAAAAATGGATTTTGATATTCCTCAGTAGGCCAAAGACAGGCCCTTTAAAGAATGATGGTCTGGAACTGGTCTTCAAAGGAAGGAGATATTGTTGGAACGGTCTATAGAGTAGACACGTGTCTTCAGATTGTTCCCGGAACTTATTCTGGCTTCTTGGGGTTCCTCCTCCCTTATGGGAAGTGGACCAGGTTGGCTCCACTGGCTTCATTTTCATTTGGACTTGCACTATCAGCATATCTTTGCCTTGTTTTTGATCTTAGGGAGAAAATGTTCACTCTGTCATTATTAATTATGAGGTGAGTGTTTTTTATGGATGTCTTTTATTAGGTTGAAGAAGTTTCTGTCAATTCCTAGTTTGTTGAGTGTTTTTAACATGAAAGAGTTGGATTTTGTGTAAATATGATAGTTTTTGTCATTTAATCTATTGATATAGTGTATTCTATTAACTTGTCTACTGTTATTTTATTCATGATAAAGAAGGTATGAATGAGGGAGGGAGAGAGGAAAAAATGAATGATCTTTTTTTTAATTTTAATTTTAATTTTTGGAGAGGTTTTTGCTATAGGGCTTATGTGCTCGCCAGACAGAGAGAGACAGAGAGACAGAAAGTGAGAAATCACCCCCCAGGGGGGATGGCCATGCCGCAATTACTTATCCTCCATTCTCCTCTTGGGATCTTGGGCATGCACGCACACGCGCCCAGCGTGAGTTTTAAGCCACCGGGTCCGGGACGCAAACCACGGTCGACTACGTGGGAGTCCAGCGACATAGCCATTGTACTAACTGCTGGTCTCAAAAATGAATTATCTTTGATAGTTTTTTTTTTACTGAGATTCCCCTTCCCCAAGCCCACCAGCTTGTCAGAATCTTGAGCATATGCACATGTTAACCTTGTGAGTTTCAGGTTTGAACTTGGGGTTGGTCATGTGACTTCCAGTACTGTGGTTCAATATGCTACTGACTGCAGTTCCAAGGCTGGGCCTGGTTACTGCTTTAAATGTAGCTTCCTGAACCCCTGAAAACAACCTGTATTATCACTGAAGGTTTCTGGATGCAAATATTAAGATAGAATTTGGAACTAAAAGTTATTAGGGATCAAAACCTGTAGAAGAGGTGGGAGGAAGCAAGACTGGGTTGAGGAAGAAGTCAAATTGTAATATATGTCTGAAAAAGTCTCAGCCAATCTGTCAGGGAGCTGTGGACCTGATATTTCCCATTGGAATTGTCCTGTGGTGGGTCAAAATGACCTAGCTCTTTTGCCCCATCTTGCTCAGTAACCAGATGAGGGCTACCCCCTGAAGATTTTGCCCCAGAGCCAGTTAGCTCTCTGCTGGAGGTTGTCTAACTTGGGCAGTAAATCCTCCTTTAAAGAGTGATGGGGGCTGTGCATCACTAATTCTCTGAGAAATTTGACACTGACCCAAGGTACACTGCTGTTATCAGAGGTTTGAGTCACAGAGTAGGAGAGAAATGTGTGGATGACCCTAATACCCTTTGATCAGAGTCATACACCTTAGGCCAACAGCCATGAATCCATAAGCAGGCCCCCATACTACCTACTTAGCAGCACACAAGGTCTATACCTACAGTATTCTAGGACTTTGTTGACTTATCTAAAATTTATTTCATAAAAAGCAGTGCTGCCCCAAATCAAAAAATAGGTTCCTATTATTTATGGTGACAAATAGCTCTTGTAAAATCTAGAAATTGAATTTTCACCAACACTCCCTTAATTTGAGAAAGGATTAAAAAGTTATCTCTATTTCTATCAAAAGAAATGTTATAGGGGCTGGCAGGTGGCATGGTGGTTAAAGGTGCTGGACTCCCACATGGCTGACACAGTTTGAGTCCTGGACCTGGTGGCTTGCTTTCTCACTTTCCCTCTTTCTCTCTGTTTGTCTCTCTCTGGCCAAATTAAAGTAAAATAAAATGAAGAATGATAATAAATAAAGTTAAACTTTTAAAAAAGAAACATTATAATATTAGGTTATCAGAAAAGTCATGGCATATTTTTCTGTTTTTCTATGCAAAAATGCATCATGATTCTTTGATGATCCAATATTTAGAATAAATATTTAGCTTACTTTGGGCTTCGTTTTTTATTTCCGTTAGCTTTGTTTTTCTAGCTCTCACCTTAGTGGTCCTCTAAAACCTTTAACCTGGGCTGAATTATTTCTTTTTTGCTCTCAGAATATGTGGTATAATGAACAGGAACCACATTTGCATGAATGCGAAGTATCAATACATTTTATGGAAATAATTCTCTGAGGTTTTACATAGTAGCTTATCTGGGAAGTGGCAAGGGAAAAATTAACCCATTCATTGTTTCTAAACATTGGTCCTAATCTATTTTGAAAATGAGAATAACTCTTTGGTAGTATGTTCTTGAGAACTGTCTAGTTGCTATTCTCTGAGGCAAATAGCACTATCACAAATGAAATAATTGATCATTCCTCTCATCTGAAATTTGACTCATTAGTAACAGGTGTGGGATTCATGTCCCCCTCTGAATAATACCAGCACTAAGCAGAGAGTATTGCGTGGTCAGCATGATGAATACACATGCTTAGGCTTCTCCGGGTAGGAATTGATCAAGGACCCTCACTGATGGCATTTGGAATATAAACAGAAGCATCTAAATCCCTTTTGTCTTCAGTCCTGCCTTCCTAATCCTTATGGAAATGACTAAATTTAGAGGTAAAGAGGAACTTTAAGAATTTTTTTTTGAGACGTTTTTGTCTTAGGGTGTATACACTCAAGGGGAGTGAGGGGTGGGGTGGGAGGAGAGAAAGAGAGGCAGTGACAGGGAACGTGAGAAGTTACTGTCCAAGGAAAATGGTCACACCGCAATCCCTTCTTTTCCAGTCTCCTGGGAACTTGGGCATACACGCACACGCACCCAGCGTGAGCCTGAAGCTACTAGGTCTGAGACTCAAACCATGGTCCACCATGTGTAAGTACAGCAATGTAACTGTTATGCCATCTGCTGGCCCTTATACAAATTTTATAATACTGCAGGTGCAAAAAAAGAAGGTGGGAGCTAGCAGGTGGCATCGTGGTTAAGGTGCTGGACTTCTACATGGCTAACCACAGTTCAAGTCCCAGACCCGGTGGTTTGAAACTCACACCAGGCATGCGTGTGCATGTGTCCCCAAAATCCCAAGAAGAAAATGAAGGAAAAGAGACTGTGGCATGGCCAGCCCCTCAAGGGGGTGATTTTTCGCTTTCTTTCTCTCTGTTTCTCTCTGTCTTTCTGATGAGCACACATACCTTATAGCAAAATATCTCTCAGAAGAAAAGAAGGTGACATTGAGGACCAATAAAATAGTTATGAAATAGTTATGTGTGGCCTGGAGATAAAAAAAGAGTGGTAGAGAACTGCTGTATGAGGCTGAGGCCGCACTGCCTGGGTCTGGATCCTGGACCAGCCTAAAAAGGCCAGAAGGGCTACACGCATTTGCAGCTGTGTGCTCCTGTGATTCCGTTGTAGCTAGCTGAAAGTCTGGGATGGAGGGAAGATCTCGATGGTGAGACCCTGTTGAAAACACTTTTCTCTCTCTCCCCTCTTTCCCCTCCCCCTCTCTCTCCTCTTCTTGTGCTCACTCTCTCTCATTAAAAAAAAATAAAAAAAGATTTGTGGCAAATCTAAAACCTACTTCCAGGACATTTCCAATGCTGTGAGATGATTCATATGTTCATTCACTTGGTGGCCATGATCACGTCACTGTGTATATCCAAACCTCAAGTGGTACACTATAAATAAATATCAAAAATAAGAAGATAAATACTAAAAGAAAATTAAAACCAAATTCTAATTAAAAAATTATTTGTAAAATTACGATTTTCCATTTACAGGAAGGCAATGCAATGATCAGATACATAGAGTAAAAATGAAAAGTAATGTAAACACCCACTCTGTTTTCTAGGAAATTCAGCATTTTGTATTAAAGTATTGAGAAACTGCTCATTTTGACTGAGACTCCAGCAGACCATCCTAAGTAACCCATTGTTGAGCTCTACATGAGCAGAGACATTATCCCCCACTCTCACCCTATAAGCTATGCGAGGAAATGATAGTAAAGATTACAACGGGACATAGTTAGCAATAGTATTTCATCTGTCTTTATCTTTTAGTAATCAGACATTTTTAACCTGCTTAGCCTTTAATTGTATTCTTTCTAAAAAAATTTTCTTTATACCAAAATGCTAACTTTGACAGCAAAG
The DNA here is from genome assembly GCF_000334495.1 of Tupaia belangeri chinensis. Classification (NCBI taxonomy): domain Eukaryota; kingdom Metazoa; phylum Chordata; class Mammalia; order Scandentia; family Tupaiidae; genus Tupaia; species Tupaia belangeri. Next base: position 455,432 of record NW_006159624.1, read on the forward strand.
TCCTAGTATGAACACAAAAGAACTGCTCAAATGTGCTGTGCTGGATTACTGAACCCGCAATGTTAATACTCAGCTGATGAAGCAAATATTTTGACACATTATAGCAAGTCCAAATGGTGAATATTTAAAACTCACAAGAATTGCCTTTCCTGGCAAGCTGGCATGGAGCTCTGCGTTCTAATAAATCAATCCTAGGGAACAGGCATGTAATAATAGGTCACATGTAATAATAGGTCACATGTAATAATAGGTCACATGTAATAATAGGTAACATTTACTGACTGCTTAATCTTTGTCAGGTATTATGCTGGCCTATGCCTCACATCCTCGATCTCATTTAAGTCTCACAACAGCCTAATGAAAACGTTTTTATTCCCACTTTACAGGTGGATAAATTGACTCTTAAAAAGTTAAAGGACTTTCCAGGGCCAGCAGGTGGTGTGGTGATTAAGGCACTGGACTCCCACATGGCTGACTGCAGTTGGAGTCCAGGACCTGGCGGCGTGGTTTCTCACTTTCTCTCTCTCTCCCTCTCCTCCCGCTCCTGGGCCAAATTAAAATAAATAAATAAATAAATAAATAAAGTTAAATAAAATAATTCTTTAAAAATATGTTAATAATAGATATAATGAAATAAATAGTTTTTTGGGTTAAAAGAAAGAACACATAGTAAATAGAGGGGTAGGAATATGTACTATAGATAGAGAAGTAGGTAAAAAGTTTTTGTTAATTGTTCAAATTATAACTGTTAACAAAAGTGGTTTAATTGTATATGTTTTCAGCAGGCTGGATGATGGCACGGTAGTGACACAGTGCTCTGTGAGGCTGACATGCATGGGAAGGTTCTGGATTTGCATTCAGAAATCTCCTTGAACACATCGGTTATATGCACACCTGTGATCTGGGGCTGAGGCTGGGGGTGGATCAAGGTGTGGAGACCCTGTTGGAGGTGACTTTCTACATTAGTTTCTGTCTCTCTGCCTCTCTCTCCCTCTATTTCTCTCTCTGCCTTTTTTGGTCATGGAAGAAATAAATAAACTTTAAATTATCTGTACTTTAAAAAATACATGTTTCAAAAGATATTATCCGTGTTTTCCTGATTATGTTTACTGTGGGATGATCAGGGAAAAAAAGAGCTAAGATGAAAATAGAAGTCATCCATGCTTTCCTCTAACTTGCCATACACAGGAAACACAAAGTTAAAATAATATTGGCCCAAAGTAACCTGCTTTTTTACATAAAAATCTGTTAGGAATTTTTTTTTTTTTTTGGAGAGGTTTTTGCTATAGGGTGCGTGCGCTCGCCAGACAGACAGAGAGAGACAGAGAGATAGAAAGCAGGAAATCACCCCCCAGGGGGGATGGCCATGCCGCAATCCCTTCTCCTCCATTCTCCTCTTGGGATCTTGGGCACGCACGTACACGCGCCCGGCGTGAGTTTAAGCCACCGGGTCCGGGACTCGAACCGCGGTCAACTACGTGGGAGTCCAGCGACATAGCCATTACGTTAACTGCTGGTCCCAGTTATGAATTTTTTTTTAGAGGTTTTTGCTAAAGGGTGCGTGTGCTCGCCAGAAAGCCAGAGAGAGACAGAGAGATAGAAAGCGAGAAATCACCCCCCAAGGGGGATAGCCACGCCGCAATCCCTTCTCCTCCATTCTCCTCTTGGGATCGTGGGCACGCACGCACACGCACCCGGCGTGAGTTTAAGCCACCAGGTCCAGTATTCGAACTGCGGTCTGCTACATGGGAGTTCAGCGACATAGCCATTACGCTAACTGCTAGTCCCAAACATTTTTCTTTATCATTACTGTTCTTCTAAAATGACACCTCAATTGTGTGTAACATATGGTGTTATATTCCAGGTTTTTAATATAATTTAGCCAGCCAATTTAAAATTTTTGATTTAAATACCAAATTTCTCATTATTGTAAGTCTATTATGATGACCCTTGTTGAACAGTTATTGTTATTAGTACAGTTCATAGAAATTGAGTCCGATTTACTATTTTGAAAGTATTTGATGTGTATTTCAAAACTGTTCTGGAGCACGTTACAAGGGATACTGGTTTTCTAAGGCTGCAATACCAAGTAATGCCAACAGTGGCTTATGGCCATGGAAATTTATTGTTTCCCAGATGAGAAGTCTATAAGCCCAAAGCCAGGTGTTGGCAGACCCGTGCTCTGTTTGAAACCTGAAGGGGAATGATACTTTTTTGTTTCTCCCAGCTTCCTGGTAGCCCCAGATATTTCTTGAATCATGGCAGCATAACTACAACTTTCACATGGTATTTTCCTGTGTCTCTGCACATCCTATTCCCTCTGTGTCTGTGTTCAAATCTCTTTTCATGATAGCAGCCATAATGGTAATGACCTCATCTTAACGTGGTTAAAGCTGCAACAATCCCATTCCAAAAAAGGTCTGAGGTCCTGAGTGTTAGGACGTCGATGTATATGTTTTGAGGGGAGGGCATGACTCAACTCATAACACACGCTGTACAATCTTTATCAATGCCTGACCCCTTCCTTATTTCCCTGAACCTTCATAAGGATTGGGTAGAATCTAATAAATAAAAAAACATTTCATGTCTGCCAATGTAAAAGATAAAAAGTTATGCATGCATGTGCCTGCATGTGTTGTTTGACTTATGCTAAAATTGGATGTTTCCTGATGCGTTGTTCTACCCTTCCTTAACCTACCCTTTCCCATCGCAATCTGGCTTCCACTCCCATCACTCCTCTTCATCTGCTCTTTTCAGAGTGTTAGTAATTTCCTTCCCATCAAGTTCTGTGTTCACTCCTCAGTGTTTAACTTCCTCCTCCTTTTCAATAATAATAATGCATGTTTGGGACCAGCAGAAGGCGTAATGGTTATGCTGTTGTACTCCCATGTAGTCGACCACGGTTGAGTCCTGGACCTGGCGGCTTAAACTCACACTGGGTGCTGGTGATGTGCGTGCCTGCCCAAAATCCCAAGAGGAGAATGGAGGAGAAGGGATTACAGTGTGGCCATCCTGCCTGGGAGGTGATTTCTTGCTTTCTGTCTTTCTGGCGAGCACACACACCCTATAGCAAGTATCTCTAAAATAAATAAATAAATAAATAATAACGCATGCTTATGACTCACCTTTCCTTCTAAGAAATATTGTATAAATTTGCCTCGGCTGGCTGTGCCTGTCTGGTTTTGTTCCTTTCTTGTTAGCTGCTCCTTCTTGGCTTTGCATTCTCTTCTTCTTTTTCTTATCCTGTTAATTCTGGTGCTCTTCATCGTGTGCACTATGCCCCTCACTCCCTGCATCCCTCCCTACTTCTCTTCCTTCCTTTCTTTCTTTCTTTTTTTTGGGGGGGGGAGGGAGAGGTTTTTGCTATAGGGCACGTGCGCTCGCCAGACAGAGAGAGACAGAGAGGCAGAAAGCGAGAAACCACCCCCCTAGGGGGGATGGCCACGTCGCAATCTCTTCTCCTCCATTCTCCTCTCGGGATCTTGGGCACGCACACACATGCACCCGGCGTGAGTTTTAAGCCACGAACCGCAGTCGACTATGTGGGAGTCCAGTGACATAGCCATTACGCTAACTGCTGGTCTCCCTTCCTTTCTTTCTTCATTGTACTTTCTCCCTGTAGAAGATTATCTCTTCTTGGTAGCCTAAATTACCACACGTATTAATGACTGAAATCTACATCTTTAATCTAGAGCTTATTTCTCACCTCTAGACCCAGACACTTACCTGGCATCGTACTTTAGAATATCCACATCAGTGTGTTCAAAAGTGATTCAGTGGCTATCTCCTTAACGCATTCCTCCTTTTCCTATTTATTATTGGAAGCTCCATTCTATAGAATTACTCAGGACAGACTCTTGGCATCATCCCGACTCCCTGCTCTCTCTCACTGTCTTAGTTGCATATTGCTGCTGTAACAAATCACCACAAATTGAGTGACTTACATATACAAATATAGAATCTTCCAGTCGGGGACACCAGAAGTCTAAATGAGTTTCATTTGGCTATAAAAACAAGATTCTGCAGGGCTGTGTGTGTTCTGGAGGCTCTAGGAGAGAATCTACCTTCTTGCCTTTTTTCCAGCCTCTATGAAGCTACTAGTGTTCCCTGATTCATCTTCGACCCCAGCAAAGCCAGGCCAAGTTCTTCTCTCTGGCTTGTTTTAATCTCTCTGGCTTTCTCTCTTTTGCCTTCCTCTTCCATTTTTCCCCCCTTTTTCATTTTTAAGGGTCTTTGTGGTTACATTAGGGCCACCTAGATAATCTCACTCGTCAGGTCATCTGATTAGCAACCTGATTCTATCTGCAACCTCAATTTGCCTTTGCCCTATAGTTTAGCATATTCATAGGGTCCAGAGATTAGGACATGAGCCTTTTTGGGTGGCTATCATTCTGCTTACTGTATTTCTTTATAACTAATTAGTCACTCAATCTAATGGCTTTTACTTCCTACTTCCTAAATATGTGTCAAACCAATTCAATCTCCCTTTGTTCTATTGTCTAGAATATAATACACATTTCATCAGCTCTCTCATGGATTATGCTAACAGCCTCCTAATTTGCCTCCCAACTCTTGGCTGTCTCTGTTCTGCTACACTCTCTACAACCCCTCCCTTCAGGATGCAGTCTGTACTGAACATAGGGTATGGCCCTTCATGATGTATCCCTGGCTTAGATACCCAGCTTTTCTTGACTCTATTTCTTTGTACTATTTGTTTCAACTACTTCTGAACTGTATCTTCCTCTAATACAAAGCATTCTCTGTCACCTTTGACCCTATACCCTGTCCCTTCTAATTAGAGTAGATTTTGTTACTCTCCTTACCTTGCTGAAGTCTACTTCTCTTTCAGATCTTAATCTAAATGTTATTTCCTTCATGAAGCGTCTGCTGATTCCCATCCTCCAGGATGTGTTAGATGCCCCTACTCCTCTATATTAGCACTTATTATTGAGCATTGTGATTTTTAAAATTTGTTAAGTATTTTTCTGTTCCCCTTGGCTCTGAGTTCCAGGAAGACCAGGAAGAGATTGTATCTAGCTTGGTTACCATCCCTGGTGTATTTTTAGTGTCTAGTTAGTACTTGATAGTAAATTCCTAATAAAAATTTGTTGAGTAAGGGAAAGAAAGAATCATTGTAGCTTCAATCCTTTATCAGATCAAATAGCCCTGTTTGGTCCAACCCTGTCTGCTGAGCTTCATCCTGGCTCTCATCCTGAGCCTCACGCGCACTGGCCTTTCTTCCCAACGCTGCACAAACATTGCTCACGTGCTCCTTCTCATTGAAATGAGTTCTCACGCCAAATCTCAACTTAGGGCTCATCTCTTCAGGGAAATTTTCATGGATTCTCATTCTATTATAGACTGAATGTTTATGTCCATCCCAAGTTCATATAGAATCAAATTCAAATACTATCACATTGGTGGGACCAGCAGGTGGTGTAGTGCTTAAGACACTGGACTCCCATGTGGTGGACCATGACTTGGGTGCCCCCAGACCTGGCAGCTTGAAACTCACACTGAATGCATGTGCATGTGTGCCCAAAATCCCGAGAGGAGAAGGGATTGCAGTATGGTCATCCCACCCAGGAGGTGATATCTCACTTTCTGTCTCTTCAGCAAGTGTATGCACCCTATAGCAAAAATCTCTAAAAACAACAACAACGAAAGCAAATACTATCACATTGGGAGATAAAGCCCCAATTCCAGTGTGACAGCATTAGATAATAGGTAGGATCTTTGGGAGATAATTAGTGTTAAACAGGGACCAACAGTTAGTGTAATGCTATGTCGCTGGACTCCCATGTAGTCGACCACAGTTTGAGTCCCGGACCCGGCGGCTTAAACTAATGCCAGGTGCGTGTGCGTGCATGCCCAATATCCCAAGAGGAGAATGGAGGAGAAAGGATTGTAGCGTGGCCACCCCCCCGGGGGGTGATTTCTTGCTTTCTGTCTCTCTGTCTCTCTCTGTCTGTCTGGTGAGCGCATGCGCCCTGTAGCAAAAACCTCTCAAAAAAAAAAAAAATTAGAGTTAAACGATGCCATGAGGGTGGGGCCTCTATGAGGCAATCAGTGTCCCTATGAGGAGAGAGGAGTTAGATCTCTCTTTGTCTCCTCCACGTAGATGCAATGAGAAAGTGACTGTCATTGAACCAGGAAGAGGGCTCTCAGCAGGTACCAAATTTGCTGGCATCTTGATCTTGGACTTCCCAGTCTCCAGAATTATAAGAAATAAATATCTGTTGTTTCAGCCAACCAGTCTGTGAATGCCTGTACTAGGACACACTCACATTGTTTTCCCAGTTAAGGTCTCTTGTTACACATTCTGCAAAAACACTTTAATTAGAGTCGTTATCTCAGTATCTATGCATTCATTAGAGGGAATGATTAATATTTCATAATTAATAATTAATGTTTTACTGTTTAAGTACCATGAAAATAGAAAGTGTCTTTTTTTTAATTTAAAAAAAATTGAGATTCTTGCTATAGGATGCATGCACTCGCCAGAAAGACAAAGAGAGACTGAGAGACAGCGAGGAATCACCCCCTGGAGGGACGGCCATGCCATAATCCCTTCTCCTCCATTCTCCTCTCGGGATCTTGGGCATGCACGCACACGCGGCCAGCGTGAGTTTAAGCCACTGGCTCTGGGACTCGAATCGCGGTGGGCTACATGGGAGTTCAGCGACATAGCCATTATGCCAACTGCTGATCCCGAAAGTGTCTATTTTTTTTCTTTTTTTTTTCTTTTTTACTTTTTTTTCTTTCTTTTTTTGGAGAGGTTTTCACTATAGGGCGCATGCGCTTGCCAGACAGATGGAGAGAGATGTAGAGACAGAAAGTGAGAAATCACCCCCTGGGGGGGATGGCCATGCCACAATCCCTTCTCCTCCATTCTCCTCTCAGGATCTTGGGCACTCACGCACACACGCCCGGTGTGAGTTTTAAGCCACCGGGTCCTGGACGCGAACCGTGGTCGACTACGTGGGAGTCCAGCGACATAGCCGTTATGCTAACTGCTGGTTCTCACCGAAAGTGTCTATTTTGACTCCACATCATATCCCAATTCAGCCACAAAAAGAAAAAAATCTGTTGGATTAAAAAAAATGAATGAATTCCTTTTTTTGTCTTTTTAGTTTCTCTCATTCTCTCCCTCTTCCCTTTTTTGCATCCTTCACTGAATTCTCAATCACTGTGCCAGGTAGGGCAGCTTATTGTAAATTCATGAACAGAGGAAGTATTTCTTTGACTACCTTAGGATAGCTTTTGTAAGGATCACAAAGTCCTCTAGGTCAATCTCCATATCACATGAAGTTCATTCCCTAACTCTGAAGCTTGAGTGTATAATCTCTTACCAATGCTTTTTAGTCACTGTTAGCTTGTAGCACATTAATTGGTTACATTTTCAATAGTTCTGATTGTTTGAAGACTCTGTTTATCTCATCTTGGTCCTCTGGAGCAACACAGGATAAAATTATTCTCTCTTCCACACAACTCCCTTCAAATATGACAATGATTAGGGCCCCTCTTCTTTGCCAAAGATTCTTTTTAATTTTTTTTAAAGAGAAATTTTTGCTATAGGGTGCATGCACTTACCAGGGAGAAAAAGAAGCAGAAAGCAAGAAATCACCGGGGCGGGGGGTAGGGGTGGAGATGGCCATACAGCAATCCCTTCTCCTCCATTCTCCTCTCAGGATTTAGGGCATGCATGCACTCGTGCCCGGCATGACTTTTAAGCAGCCAGGTCCAGGACTCAAACCACAGTCAACTCCAAGGGAGTCCAGCGATGTAACCATTCCTCCATCTGCTGATCCCACTCAAGAAAGACTCTTTTCTAGATGTCATTCCTTTTTATAATCACCATCCTGATTGTAATTTGAGGATGTTCTCTTTCTACTCTCCCTTTTCTTTGATCCTTCTTCCTTCCTTTTTTACTTCCTTCTATCTTCACATTTTTCCTTTCTTTCTGTATTCTTTCCTCCCTCTTTTCCTCCTTTCATTTTCTATTTTTTTTAAATCCTTTCTCTCACTTCCTATTCCTCTCATCCTTTTGTTTCTCTTTGACCTTTACTTTCTGGCTCCCTTTTCTTCCCCTCCACTCCTCCCTGCCTTTTTCCTACTCAGTTTCTCAAAGGCTGTAAAATAACTAGATTATTTTTAGTTCTTATTTTCATTGTAATGATCAAACTTGCCCTGATCATCATTGAGAACAGGTAAGAAAGAAAAGTCACCAACTTTGAATCACTTTCAAATGTGGCATGAATGACAGTTGCACTTTCATCCAAATTATGGACGAAAATGTTGAGCAGGATTGAGCTAAGTACAGAAACCTGGGAATACTAGAACTTTCCTCCACATTAAAACCGACCCATTAATCAACACTCTTAGTTATTAATATGCCGTCACCAAGCCCATGTGGAAAATGCAAACGATAATATAATCACCAGGGAATCTTGAAAGCTTGATTGAATATTTCAGAGAAACCAATTCATTCATTCATTCACTGAATTGACTACCCACTTAATAGGTAGCCTCAGCATTTTTAATGGAGTATTTTGGTCATGGTAGCTTTAATTGAGCTTTGAAATTTAAGAGCCCTCTACCCACTCAGAAGTTATGTCATTAATTTTCTGTTGGTTTTGATGTGTCCAGCTAACATGCCATAGCCAACTGACCAGTACTGACCAGTTTTGCACTTGGCGCCAGGTCCTTCTGCTTTATCTTTAGAATTGCCAGTTATCGACTCAACTGACATGGAAGTGCATCACTACAGCAGTTGCTTCCATCTTCATTGCTTAAATGAAATGGATATTGTGACGATCTCTTTTCATTAGATCAGCTGTGCTGCTTTATCATCCCAGAAGCAGTCAATGCCTGAGAATGCATGGCTGGCCAGGCCTCTGTGAATCATTGACAGAGTTCCTAGATCCTTCGCCAAGGGAGCAGCAGGCCATCATTCCTAGCCCCTCTGCAATGTCTGACTTAAAACTTAGTTTTTCTAAAAAATATGATGGGACACACTTCTCTCTCCCAACTCTTATTTACGTAATTCCCAAATCCTGTCATTTCTACCTCTTAACCTCGAGGTAGAGGTGTATCCCTCCTAGTCCTCCTTTATCCAAGCCATCATCTTCCATCTGAATTGCAGTCAGAATGTTCTACCTGTCTCCCTTTTTCCTGCCTTGTCTCCTCCGGATATTGTTCACATTGTACCCACAGTGATATTTCTAAAAGGCCTATCAACTCAAGCCATTCTTCCGCTTAAAAGTCTTCAGTGGCTCCCTGTTACCTAAAAGCTTAGGTCTAATCTTCTATCAAGATATTCAAGGCCCTTTGTGATTTGGTTCTAACCTTCCTGCCTTTCCCCCCTTCTCTGTATCATTTCTCTGACTCCCTCCATGTCCCCAAAATATTACCCCATTGTGACTGCATTGGCTCTTGTTCTCCCTGAATACTCTTCTTTCTGTCTCTTCTTGGTGAATGTCTGAGTTTGCTCAGACACACAAGAGAAGCTCTCTGGACCATATTCATCAGTTTAGATTATTGATAGTAATCAGTTTAGATTATTGATGGCTTGAGGCTAGGGGCTATGTTTTACTATTCTATATCTTTAACAACTAAAACATAGCAGGTAATTTGCCTACTAATTATTTACCTACTGAATTAATGAATTCATAAATACCATCATACTAGAAAATTCTTATATGGTCCTTAGTCCACATCTGGCAATGTTCTAACCACTCCATATTTGCCTCATTTGAAAGTTAAATATGTACAGTCAGATGACCTTCTGGCCACTAGGCACTACATAAAAGGAGCTTGCTGCTCAGTCCCAACCTTATCTGCATTTACCATAGTAGCTTAAATGTGAGGAAGGATTATTTTTGCCTTTATTTGGCTTGTACCACAATTCTTTTATTTTAGTTTCTAGTTTTTGCTACGGGTGCGTATGCTTGCCAGAAGAGAAAGAGAGAGAAAGTGAGAAATCACGCCCCCCCATCCCTGGGGGGATGGCCATGCTGCAGCCTCCTCTCCTCTAGACTCCCCTCGGGGTTTTTGGCATGCACACACATGCACCCGGTGTGATTTTCAGGCCACCACATTCACGATCCTCTCACAGCTTGGCCATATGGGATCCAGCACCTTAACCTCTGTGCCACCTGCTGGCTGGTTACATAATTCTGTTTTGTTTTGTTTTCTTAAAGAATTATTTATTGGGGCCAGCAGGTGGTGCAGTGGTTACATCGCTGGACTCCCACATGGCCAACTGAGGCTCATATCCTGGACTTCGTGGCTTGAAACTCATGCTGGGCACGTGTGTGTGTGTGTGTAGGTGCTTGAGAACCTCGGAGGAGAAGGAGGAGAATGGATTGCAGTGTGGCCATCCCTTCTGGAAGTGGGGGATTCCTCACTTTCCCTCTCACTGTTTCTGTCTCTCTACTCCTGGCAAGTACACATGACCTAAGGCAAAAATCTCTTAAAAAAGAAAAAAGAATTGTTTATTTAATTTTAATTTAATTTTTAAATTACTATTATTTTTTAATTTGACCAGCGAGAGACAGGGAGAGAAAGTGAGAAAGCAAGCTGCCAGCTCTGAGACTTGAAGCATGGTTGGTCATGGGGGAGTCCAGTGCCTTAGCCACCATGCCAGCTGCTAACCCCAGCACAGTTCTTTTTAAAACCTGTTTCTTTGATCACATGTTGTGTGCCAGACATAAAACCTTCCTGTAATACTGAAGGGTACACATCATTATTCCTCTTAGATGAAGAAATTATGCTTCTGAAATATTAAATGATTGTCTCAAGGTCAAATAATCAATAAGTAGTGGAGCCAAGATTCAAATAGGTACCAGTCTGACTCTAAACACCAGGGTCTTTCTCTACAAATTGGAGGAGAAAATACTTGGGACAAGCAGAGAGGTATTTCTGGGCCGCTGGAGGAGGCTGAGTTTATAACAACTGTTCAATCAATATTCCTTGCTTTAGATGTTGACCCAGTATTGCTGCACAGGCCTTTCTCATTGATTGTGGTCAAGGCAATTGTCAAATTATGAAGTGGAACCAATCAAAAACTTCCCTGAAATGAATGAACAGGGAAGGTCTGGCAGTTATGTGACTGTGGGCTGCCAAAGATGATAGAAGATGTGGTTAAAAACCCATTCAAATCCAGCAAAAGCCTTACTGATGCTTGAACAACTTTCTTCCAATAGATGAGGGTATTTAAGTTTGGTATACTGGTGTAAATTCTGTGTAAACAGTGGTGTGCTCCAGGGCTCCCCTGAAGATTACAAAAAGCAAGGAGACAGCAGGTAGACCAGAACATTCTGCAAAGGTAGTGACATGCCAACAGTGTTAGGAGTAAGGCTGTGTGCTGTAGTGACCCAGTAGACCATTCTGAAAATGCATACCATCATCAAAAGGGAAGCAACCAGAATAGTTGCTGCTCCTGATCATTCCAGCACGAGCTGGTTACCAATGTGTACTGGGTACAGAAGCCAGTATCTGAACGAGTGAGCATATGACCGAATGAGCCCAGGGATGTCTCAATGAGCCAGTGTGATCATAGTAGGTATGTGTAATATCCAGATATGTATGAACAGAGCAAGAGCCCAGTGGACACATCTCTCAGCTAAAAAAGGTAGAGAACATCTAAATAAGCATGTGAATGCACAAGAGTGAAGTGAATAGTTTAACAAATGTAAGATGTAAGTAAGCACTGTCAACAACACAGTGATCTTTGCGTCATTTCCCTGGGTGTGTGAGTTAGCTAAGGAAGGGTGTGATAGGTCAGGTATACTATCTGGATAAGCACATCCTTAGTCTGAATATCAGAATGTAATCTTGGAGCCGTTTACCTTCTCAGTGACTATTTTTTTTTAAAGCTAGTGCATGTAATATATTTATGAACATGTGTATTATTTGCATGAATAAGGGAATGATCTGAACAGGTGAATGAGGATATGAATCAAATAAATCAGTGGTTCTCAAAACTGAGCATGCCCCAGAATCACCTACAGGACTTGTTTAAAGACAGATTGCTGGTCCTTGTCCCCAGAGTTTCTGCAGATGAGGGGCAGGGAGGGCAGGCTTAAGAATTTGCAGTTTCAACAAGTTTCCAGGTGCTGCTGCTGCTGGTCTGAGAATCAGAAACAACATTCTAAGTTTGTATAACACTTAAGTGTAAAATGCCCAAGTGAACTGATTAACATCTATGTCAGACCTCAGTGAATACATGTAAGTCATACTTAAGGGACACCTGCATCATCTGAATAAGCATCATGTTACCTATTTGTGTAGATGGGACACACGGAACATTTGAATTTGTTTAGAATGTAAGCAAACTTATGTTACATCTTAGTATGTCTGTGAAACATCTGAGCTAGTGAGTGTAAAATCTGAGATGTGGAATATCTGAGTAAGTGCTAGCATCTTCCGATAGATTTACTATATAGGAGCTGCATGGGACCAGCAGGTGGCTTAACAGTTACATCGCTGAATTCCCACATAGTCAACAGTGATTTGAATTTGGCCCCGGTGGCTTAAAACTAAATGCTGGGTTCGTGTGTGTGCATGCCCAAAATCCTGAGAGGAGAATGGAGGAGAAGGGATTGCGATGTGGCCATCCTCCCTGGGGGGAGGGGTGATTTGTGGCTTTCTGTCTCTCTGGCCCTCTCTGTGTCTCTGGCAAGTGCATGTGCCCTATAGCAAGAAAACTCTTAAGATAAAAATATTTACATAGAAGGTGTATATTGTGTTTTACAGCTGAAAGTACTCATTGCTTATGAGAATCGAAAGATGTATACACAGTCGCTGTATATTGTGAAAAGTGCAATAATGAATGTACGAGGAGCAAAAATACACATAAAACAATAGCTACTTTAAGACGAAGCCACCAGAAGAGGAGGTGAGGGTGGAAAAGATGACGTTTGAGGTCTATTTGAAAAGCAGATCAGAAAGAGGTGGATGGGGGAGGTGTTTCCGTAAGATGGCCCAGCAGAGGCAAAGGTATAAAATAAAACAGTTTGGCATGTTTGGGAAACTTCATGTAGTTTGGGATTTCTAGAATATGAATAAGAGGTTAGACCAGGGGACTGTGGCTGGAGAATTTGAGGATGAGATTATGGAAGTTTTTGTGTGTCATGATCCAGAATGTGTTTTTGTTTTTGTTTTCCCCCTCAGTAAGTGATGGAAAATAAATGAATAGTTTTAAGCAGGGAAGTAATGTGATTGGTTTATGTTTAGTAATATCACTCTGGAGGCTGAGTAGAAGATAGATCGGCAATGAAGCAGGAAACCAACTGCAACATCTGTTTATGGCAAATGATGAGGTTTTTAAATGATACCAAAAATAGTGGAAAGTAAAGGACAAAATAAAAAACTATCTTAGGAGGTAAAAACCAACAGGACTTGTGGGTCATGAGTAACAGAGAGAGTGAATGAGAGAGATGGGAAGGAGGATGGGCTAGAAAGAATGGCACAGTTGGTCTTAGTCAATTTAGGCATTTCTGTGACATTTGGCATTTCTGTGACATTCGGAGGGGCTGTGTGTGTATGTGTGTGTGTGTGTGTGTGTGTATAAATGAGGTAGGTAAGAGGAGATGCTGAATAAAGCATGTTATCTCATGAAGCAGTGAGTCCCTTAAAAGAAGGTAAAATCAGGTAACTTAAGTGACTTACAGATGGTTCTGGATAAAGTGTGTGGTTCCAGAGTAACCGACTAGGAGCAGGGAATCCTGCGCTGCAGCCTGGCCACAGCACTGGGGACTTCTGTGGGCTTGGTTCATTAATTTGAGTCTCTGGACCTCAGTTTTTAAGTGTGAATAGTTAGAAGGCAGTCTTATCTTTCAGGATAATATCATATATTTCCACCATCAAAGTGTAAAACAGTCTTGAATATGAGAACAAGAGCATGGTACCTTCTGTCCTGCGTGTGGATGAAGGTTTAGAGGCTGTCCTTTACAGCTGTTACAAGGGCAGACTCTGGAGTTGTTCAGTTCTGGATTCAAAACCTGAGTCATCATTTATTAATCTTTGACTCTGGGAAGATTACTGAATCTTGCTATGCCTCGGTTTCTTATAAAGAAAGTCAAATAATAGGGAAGAGAGAGAGAGAGGGAGAGAGAGAGAGCGAGAGCGCGTGTGTGTGTTTGTGTGTCTGGGGGGCATGAGTCGTATTTAAAGAGATAAACCATATAAAGTGCTTAGTTCAATACCTATTACAGATTAAGGGTTGAACCAACCAACCAACCCAGCATTAGCAACAACTAAACCCTATGAAAATTATGATGATGGAGGAAGTTGAATTAAATTCTCTGAAGTCACTCCTAGCCCAGCACTCTTTGCC
>NW_006159624.1:471505-498832 GCF_000334495.1 Tupaia belangeri chinensis
TGTGTGTGTATGTGTGTGTGTGTGTGTGTGTGTATAAATGAGGTAGGTAAGAGGAGATGCTGAATAAAGCATGTTATCTCATGAAGCAGTGAGTCCCTTAAAAGAAGGTAAAATCAGGTAACTTAAGTGACTTACAGATGGTTCTGGATAAAGTGTGTGGTTCCAGAGTAACCGACTAGGAGCAGGGAATCCTGCGCTGCAGCCTGGCCACAGCACTGGGGACTTCTGTGGGCTTGGTTCATTAATTTGAGTCTCTGGACCTCAGTTTTTAAGTGTGAATAGTTAGAAGGCAGTCTTATCTTTCAGGATAATATCATATATTTCCACCATCAAAGTGTAAAACAGTCTTGAATATGAGAACAAGAGCATGGTACCTTCTGTCCTGCGTGTGGATGAAGGTTTAGAGGCTGTCCTTTACAGCTGTTACAAGGGCAGACTCTGGAGTTGTTCAGTTCTGGATTCAAAACCTGAGTCATCATTTATTAATCTTTGACTCTGGGAAGATTACTGAATCTTGCTATGCCTCGGTTTCTTATAAAGAAAGTCAAATAATAGGGAAGAGAGAGAGAGAGGGAGAGAGAGAGAGCGAGAGCGCGTGTGTGTGTTTGTGTGTCTGGGGGGCATGAGTCGTATTTAAAGAGATAAACCATATAAAGTGCTTAGTTCAATACCTATTACAGATTAAGGGTTGAACCAACCAACCAACCCAGCATTAGCAACAACTAAACCCTATGAAAATTATGATGATGGAGGAAGTTGAATTAAATTCTCTGAAGTCACTCCTAGCCCAGCACTCTTTGCCTTCCCTTTTAGTCTATGGTCCTATGAACTATTCAGTCAATATTTAAATATTGACTAGGAAGAAGGATTGTTTTCTTGACTCCTGACATATATATTGTACAGAGGAGAGAAAATAATTACGATAAAAAAGAACGAACCCAGCATGAAATGCAAAGACTAAAGAAAAATATGCTCCCAAGAAAGTGCCCCTCCTCCTCTCCCCTTGAGGCAGCGATAAAGCCTGTACTGCGTGGGATGAAAAGAGAATCTCCCACTAATGACCATAATAAATTGTTTCCTAGATCCAGTCATGGGGACTGTGATTATTTGTCTCTGAGCGTATTGCAGAAAATGAAAAAGAATGGTGAATCTGAAACAAACGTAGTGACTGATTTTTCCTTTATCACATTTAGTCAGAGGGTCTCATTGCTTCCTTCACAAGAGTTATATTGTCAGTATTTTATTTTTCTTATGAGCGATATCTAGAAAAGGGAATTCTACTATAAGTGGATATTAATATGGTCCCCCCACTGTATTTAGGATCCAGCAAGGTGGAAATATAAGAGTCTGACTTAAAGCATGTCACATAAGGAAGTGAGAAGATGAGATCTCACCTTTGGGGTGACAGTGACTATTTTGCAATGCAAAACCATTTCATCTTTATTTGCAAAGGCAGGCTAATGAGACCAAGTGGATGAAAGGCTGGACTTGGGAAAGGAATAAGAAATAAGTTGCACCTTCTAATCACTCATTTTTTTATTTGTGAGATAACCTAAGATTGCATTTTCTAGATATTATTTAAGCAATCTTCCTCTCTGTCTTCCACTTAGCTCTTCGGACTCTGCTTAGCTCACCTGCTTGAAATGTAGCCTCAGTGCTCTTAATTACCGAAGATACTATAATTCTAGAAATATATTTTAGAACATACATTTTTATAGGCTAGCACTTAAGAAATTTCAAGGAATTATTTTCTGATAATATGGAATAAACTTAAAGACAGTTTATTGGAAATTATTGATGCTTTTGTTCTGTGTGTCAGAGAGAAAATTTGTAGAAAATTTGTAGAGAGTTTGCTCATATTTATTGAGTACTTAAAATAGGCAGGTGTTTTCCTAAATGATTTACGATTTAATCCTCATAATTAGGAGGATTATGATTCCTTCCATAGCATCATATATTTATCATATATTTCTGCCGTCAAAGTGTAATTTAAGCACCCTCTGATTGTCTATCCTTGTATCACTTTTATGTCATCTCCTAATACTAAATACTTCATCAAACAAACCCAATCTTCTCCTGAAAATGTCCTAGTGTTTGGTGTAATGGCTTCTAAATCTTCACTGTTGTATGTCACCTCTTGGTCAGCTGCACCTCTAGTTTAGCTCTGGCCAGTGGTCTACATAGTTAATGAGGATAACTTGAGGTAATTCCAAAAGGGGGAGGGGACAAAAACTAACAATTGGACATCAGATATATGTCTCCCAGAATTTCTTATTGGATGCTTTACTCAATATATACTCATGATCTTCCTTTTGGACAGATAGAATAAAAGGATGAATGAAAGAATGACTATAAACCCCCTTTAGATATTAATGTTAAATTTTTGTACAAAACTGTAAATTCCTTAAGAGAAGATTATTTTGTCTGTATTCTTCACCATTCTACCTAGAAACTGATGCTCAAGAACTGTTTGTTGAATATACTTAAAGGATAAATCCATGAATCCAAGAAAGACAAAACTTCTACAATATTTACTACAGAGACAGATAAACACCATAATTCTACTTCTACAATATTTACTACAGAGACAGTTTCACACCATAATTCTACTTTCCCCCACCTTTTAGCTGGCCAAGATCATGTGCACATACGCCCAGCACGTACCAGTTGTATTTGGGAACTGATCCTTGATCTCCCATATGGCTTCCAGCATTACAAAACAGACTACCACACTGTCATCTTGGTTGGACCAAATTAACTCCTCTTGTTTAAACTTCTTCCTTTAAAGTAGACCAGAAATTCTTTTTTCTTTAATTAAAAAAATATTTTATTTTATCTATTTATTTATTTTGCTATAGGGCCTATACACTGATAGTAGAAAGAGAAAGAGAGGAAAAGTAAGAGGTCAACCCCCTTAGGGGGAATGGGCACACCACAATCCTTTGGCCACTACTCTCCTCTCGGGATTTTGGTTATACACACGTGGGCCTGGTATGTTTTTCAAACTGCTGAATCCAGGATTCGAACTGTGGAGCCAGCCATGTGGGATCGAGCCACCTAAACCACCACACCATCTGGCTGGTCCTAGAAATCTTTAAAGGGTATGTTCAAATGCAAAAGCAGTATGAGTCTCCCCAAAAATTCTGCCATCGCCTTTTCTGTTCTGTTCATAGAATATTATCTTTCCCACTTATTGTGTTTCTAGTTATTTTTATATAATTGTCTTTTTTTAAAATCTTTTGAGAGATTTTACTATAGGGTGCATGTGCTAACTGGAAAGACAGACAGAAAGTGAGAAATCACTCCCTCCCTATAGTGAGGATGGCCACCCAGCAATCCCTTCTTTTCCATTCTCCTGTGATCTTGGACACATATGCACATGCCCTGGTGTGAGTTTTAAGCCTCTGGGTCTGGGACTCAAACGATGATCGACTATGTGTGAGTCCAGCAATGTAACCATTATGCCATCTGCTGGCCCCATACTTGTCTATCTTTTCTACTAGACTATAATCTTGGAAACTTTATGAGGGTAGTGACCACTTTCCTCTTATACCATTGCATTCCCAGGTTTTAGACGGAGGTACTCAGTAAATATTCATTGAAGGGGACTTGTATCAGTGAATAGATTATTAAATTAGTCAATTGATCCATGTATGAACTAGGGGTTATCTCAGGCTCTACATACCTTGCAGAGCTTAGTCTTCTTTAAGTTCCTAAATAGCATAGACTCTGGTATACAGTAGGTGCTCAATAGATGTTTGAAACAAAAATATGCACAAATGATAGTATGGAATAAGTAGTATAACTAGGTGATTTATTGTCTCATTTGGAACCCTTTGTTTGTAAAAGCAGGCTCCACAGAAATTATACCACGATAACAGACATATAGATAAGAACTGCTCAGACATACAAGAAATTTGCTAAGTCTATGGATAAAGATGATACCAAACAAAGTAGGCAGGTTTTTGTTTGGAGAAAATAAAAGTCAACAGCACTGTAGTATGGTTCCTCTGAACTCCCCTTTTTAAAACCCCCATCCTATGCCATAAATTAACCCCAAACAGTTAAGCTATGCTCATTTTCTCGTTTGGAAGTTCTAGTCTCATTCCCATGTCCAAGAGGTCTTGAACAGTCAGAGGCAGGCTGAAAACATTCCAAAGAGCAATAGGGCATTTGTCTGGTGGTCTGAGGAAATAACTGTTGTAACGACTAGCATCTTTGGTTTCCTTGATATAGGGGGAGAGAATACTACTCTAACACTCTTGCTTACTGAAAAATTTCCTATCCTCCTTTGGTTTACTTTTTGGACCCTTCTGGATCAGAGTACAACTTACACTTAGAGCTAGAACCAGCCGGTCTCTAGATCAATGGTGGTGGGAGTGAACTGTGGCTTGTCTTTTTAATCCAGTTTATAGACCTCACCTCCTGTATGTGAACTGCATAATCCTTGATCAAATTAACCTCCAGTCAGTGTAGAAGAGCAAACTTCAGAGACTGGGTCTGAAGTTCTACTTTGCCATTCAAACTGTGTAAACTTGAGAAACTCCTGTAACCTTTCTGAGCCTCTTCTTGGCCACCCAACAAGAGGTATAAGACCTCATAATATAGGTATTATGAAGATCATTTGAGAAGGTGCTTTATAAATGGTAAGAACAAATAGGGCAACTGCAAAAACCTACACACAGCTAAGTGTCCCATAGCTGCTCTGGATATCATTAATGATGGATCACTTTAGGATGCTGCCAGGTTCTAGGCTAATGTATGTCTTTCTCTTTAGAGAATAGTTAAGAATGTCAATGTAATTCAGTAACCATCTATTAATTTTGCCTGTTTTTGTACTTGATATAAATTGAATTATATGTATATAAAATGAATTAGATGTCTTATTATTATGTTCCTGCAATTTCATTATGTTTCATAGTGCTCTGTTTAACCCAGACGTATTCATAGTCGATATTCAATTACTCATATTAGATTTAGTATTACATTGTTTATTTCCCCTTTTTTGTATTATAAGCCATATTCCAATGAACATTTATATACATTTGTTCTTGTGTAAAAGTATGAGATTAAGGGAAAATTTTGAGTACTAATGCTCAGTTATTTTCTTAAATGGATAAAATAAATTTACATACCCATTAGGAGCACATGAATTTTCTGATTCCTACACATCCCCTAACCAACAATTTGTTGGATACTACTGGTGAAATTTTCTCCCAACTTTGATTTCCATTTTTATGGTTTTTGTTGTGTTGGTATGCGTGGGAACACTTTTTAAAAAATTTTCCTGTGATCAAATTTAATAACTCTTTTTTTTTTTTTTTTAATTTGCCATAGGGTATGTGTACTTGCTGAAAAGAGAGGGGAGAGAGAGAGAGACAGACAGACAGACAGAGACAGTATCCTCCCTGGGGGTATGGTCGTACAGCCAATCCCTTTATTTTCCTTTCAGGATTTTGGGTAAGCTCACACATGTGTCACACTTGTTTTTCAAGATGCTGGGTCTGAGACTCAAATTGCACAGTCAGCCATGTGGGATTCAGCTGCTTTTACCACCAGGCCATAGGTCCAGCCCAACTTTTTTTAATGATGCACCTTTTTCTGTGTCTTAATGGAAGAAATAATTTTCTACTCTAAATTCACAAAATAGTCTCCTTGTCTTCTACAAGCTGTAGACATAACTTTTTCATTTAAATCTTTAACCTACCTGGAATTAATTTTGGTGTCTGATTTGGGATGAAAATTTGATTTTATGTTTTTCCTATGGATAATTAGCTGTCCCAAAGTCAGTTTTTAGGAAGACCATCATTGGAAAAGTCTATTGATATTACACTGCCTGCTCAGTCTACGTCAGGTTTCCAGCTGTCTGCAGGTCTGCATCCAAACAGCATTTCAGAAAGAGACACATCATCATCATCATTGCAGCTCTCATTTATCAAGAATTTAGTATGGGGACCAGCAGTTAGCATAATGGCTATGTCGCTGGACTCCCACGTAGTCGACTGTGGTTCACGTCCCAGACCCAGTGACTTAAAACTCACGCCGGGCGCCTGTGTGTGCGTGCTCAAGATCCCGAGAGGAGAATGGAGGAGAAGGGATTGTGGCATGGCCATCCCCTCTAGGGGGTTATTTCTTGCTTTCTGTCTCTCTGTCTCTCTCTGTCTGTCTGGTGAGCGCACACGCCCTATGGCAAAAACCTCTCCACAAAAAAAAAGAAAAAAAAAGAATTTAGTAGGGACTATGCAAAAACCTTTCTGTGCATTGTTTTAACACACAGATAATCCTTTTGAGATTGATGGGTGCTTTTCATTTCATCCCCATTTTACTGATGAGTAAGCTGAATCACATACATAAATTAAGTAACCTACATTTCCTAGTAAGGGGTGGAAAATGGAAATAAACTCTTTAATAAAAATAGGTTTATTTTGCAAGACATTTTGGCTTGAGAAACCACAGCGTATCCTTAGAACTCTGACCCCTTAAAATGCCCTTTTAGACTTTTAAAATTTATTTCAAATATATTCTCAGTTAGAGAAATAAATATGAGCATGGATTTTGACCCTCTCTGCTTCTGCTGTGCCACTTATGAATGCCTTTCATAAAGTATTTCACCGGAGCCTACACCACTGATAAGGATTAATGAGTTCATTGAGCTGTGTAAACAGAAGTAGTTTGCTGACATAAATTCATGGAAGGAATGAAGCAAAACTATTTATTAGTAATCACTGATACATTAAGTGGGTTATCCAGTCAGCTTTATACGGCCTTCCTATTATTTTTGACCTAAAAATTAGAAATGAACTGAATAGTATTAGTTTTAATCTATATCTGGAAATCCCACTGGACATAAGAATTTCTTTAATAATTATAGAAATTCCATCTGTAGTGGAAATGAGTAGGGGAAAATAGGCTTTTGCTTTTTGAGAAATGTGCTCATGTTTTGGTTCTGCAGTCAAGAACTGTTTTAATAAGAAGTCTTAAAATGCATATACTCATTGATCCAGCAGTACAACTTTTAGGAGTTAATATATATATATTTAATTTTATTTATTGATTTTGTTTTTGAGAGGTTTCTGCTATGGGTGTATGTGCTTGCCGGAAAGACAGAGAGAGAGAGACAGAGGGACAGAAAGTGAGAAATCACCCCCTGGCGGGATGGCCACACCGCAATCCTTTCTCCTCCATTCTCCTCTTGGGATCTTGGGCACGCACGCACATGCACCTGGCATGAGTTTAAGCTGCTGAGTACAGGACTTGAACCACCGTCAACTACTTGGGAATCCAGTGACGTAAACAATACATTATCTGCTGGTCCCAGGAGTTAATATTATTGAAGTAATTAAGTATGTATGCAAAGCCCCCATCCTAAGATGTTCTTTCTGCATTGTTAATAACCGTGAAGATTTAGGAGGAATGTAAGTGATCAATCACAGAAGATGGGTTAGATGAAATGTAGTACCTTATTAAAATAATAGAAGAATATTCATGATACATCGTTGGATGATTGTCCTAGAAGTATCTACAGAATAACTCTAATATTTAGCATAAAATTTACCAAAACATGACTAATAGTGGGATAATGGGTGATTTTTATTTTCTCCTTTTTAAAAGAAGTCTGTATTTCCTTAGTGATCGCCAAAGAACAGGCATCACTGCTGTTAAAGAAAAATAGCAAAAAAAATTTTAAAAATGAAGCAATGCAAGTCATTTTTAGAAATTAAAAATAAATCCTAAGAAGATATGCCTGCTAAGCATAAATCAATCTCCTTTTAATGTCATTAGAATGCCAAGTTTTATATTTTTTATCCCAATTCTATTTCATAGTTCAGTAATGCTAATACCTGCATTGCTAACATGCAGTAGACTTCTTACATTACTGATGTGTTCATAAGACCCTGTTATTAAACACTCAATCCTTTAATAAAAATATGGAGATTTTATGGTGAAATATTTGGGGGAGATAATATTTCTCTATTAGACCTATATTTGCACACCTACACCATGTTAAATAATTGATGGACTTCTATATGACTTGTCAATATTCTTTTGGTGCTAGTCTGACATTTTATAGTTTATTTACTTTGGTAAAATATATCAACTCTGAAGTACTGCCTTTGCGAAAATCTCAGATACCAAGTGGTGAATCTATAGCAGTATAGCTGTACAAACTTTTCCTTACTATTTTCTGTGTCAGCCTGAGCACAAAACAGTGCAGATACTTGAATTTTTCTCTACTTGATCTGATTGAGCTGTTTCATTTTAAGGAACCCATCAACTCAACCCATCACTGATAATGAGATAGTTAGAAGGGCACCTGAAAATTAGAAAGGCTTTGTAGCAGAACCTAGTAGAATGTATTTTCTTAAATAACAATACTTATAAAATAGATACGACTTGGAATCAACAGATGGCATAATGGTTATGTCATTGGATTTCCACATAGCCAACTTGGTTCGAGTCCTGGATCCAGTGGCTTAAAAGTCAGGCCGAGTGTCTGTGTGTGTGTCTGTGTGTGTGTGCATGTGTGCACAAAATCCCAAGAGGAAAATGGAAGAGAAGAGATTGGGGCATGGTCATCCTTCTGGGGGGGTGGGTGGAGGGTGATTTCTTATTTTCTGACTCTCTTTCTCTGTTTCTTTTTCTGGCGAGTGCACATGTCCTATAGCAAAAATCCCTCTAAATAAATAAATAAAATATATACAATTTTGCTCCAAACTTAACTCTTCCTCCTCCAGCCCCATGCTGTGCTTTGTTCAAACAAATAGAAATTGAGAGGACCTATCATTCCCCCGCATCCATGTATACACTTTGTCAACAGTCCTGCCTGGCAATTGATAATCATATTTAAAGAAAATGAGTTTTATAATCCTATTTAAACATCCTACCTACCTGCATATTACCTCAACCCTTAATTTATCACTCATAGACTTTTGTACCACAAAAGTATTTAGGATGATAAAGAATGTGTCAGATGCCATTATTGCTATATTGTATTATGAAGAATATGTATATATGTATACATATCTAAACATACAGGCAACAGGTACTCCACACATAGAACTTAAAAATGAGTAGAGATAGACATAGTCCACTTCTATAAACAGCATTTAGCTGTGATTGGCCATATAGGAGGTCTTTACCCATTGAATTCTCAAGTCTGTAGTCTGATAGAATGTAATTTTGGATTTTAAGTGTTTGGCCGATGTTCTCATCTCATAATATCCCAGTTTAACAGCTTTCAATGCCATCAGTGTTGTTAGCAATAATTGGGGAGCTTTAGCATAGAAGCTATCTCTTCCTGCATTTAATCGTTGTCCGCCCCTGGCATGCAGAACCCATGCATCTTTCCTTGGTTACTCCATGCAGAGCAGAGCGGAGTAGCAGCGCAGAGCTGGTAGTTTCCGTATGCAACTTCACACTTTCGGGGAAATGTGGGAATGGGGAATGCTGAGTGTGCACTCTCATGCCTGTCACTTGAGCTAGGAAGTGGTGCTGACAGATGTCTAGCTGTGGAGCATCCGCACAGATGTGTTAAAACTTTATCTCCACACTGTCAAATGCCAGGTGGTGGCGCTTGCTTGCTTGTTTATTTATCATTTCTATTGAAATAAACCAGCGTGTCAATTCACATGAGGCGAAGCAAAAACTGACCTCACCATTCAGATGTCTCTTTGAATATTCAGGTGTTGGAAAAGTCATGAAGTATGTTTGCATACAAAACCAGGAAAACACGTTATGACTTTTCCAATCACCTAATACTTGGATATTTGCAATGAACACAGTTGTGAGCTTGAAAGATGGGTCTTCTTCCTTCCTTCCTTCCTTCCTTCCTTCCTTCCTTCCTTTCTTTCTTTCTTACTTACTTACTTAGTTCTCTTTTTTGGGAGCTAAGAAATCCTGAGCTCTAACTATCTGTTGTTAATTGTTTATGCTTGGAATCTCAATAGTGGCTGTCTCATTCTTTTGATACAGCCATTTAAGTTCAGAAGGTGCCAGAATGACCATCAGAAATGGAAAAAGAAGTGATAAAACTAATTTTATGCTCTTGCTGAATCCTAAGCATTTTTTTTTTTTTTTGGAGAGATTTTCACTGTAGGGTGCGTGCGCTAGCCAGACAGACAGAGAGACAGAGAGACAGAAAGCGAGAAATCACCCCCCAGGGGGGATGGTCACTCCGCAATCCCTTCTCCTCCATTCTCCTCTCGGGATCTTGGGCACGCACGCACACGCGCCCGGTGTGAGTTTTAAGCCACCAGGTCCGGGACACGAACCGCGGTCGACTACGTGGGAGTCCAGCGACATAGCCATTATGCTAACTGTGGTTCCCCTGAATCCTAAGCATTTTAATCCTTTCTTACCCTAGAAGATGTCTCAGTAGCCTCTAGTATAAACACTAAATACAGATTCTGAATTACTCACAACTAACACAATCCAAACCAGATGAAACCTTGAGAAATTAGGTTAGTGTTTTTGTACATTTGTGACTTCATACTCTGTAAATACTGTTTGCCCTTTAGACAAGAAAGTGATATGCATAAGGGATATATGACTATTATTTGTTTTTCACTTTTCTGTAGGAAATGGATCTCTCATAAGATGAACTGGAAAAGGTATCATTCCAAGATGTTTACAAATCAATATTCAAAGATATCCATGGAAACACAGTTTGCATTCCTAATAGAAACTTTCACAACTTTTTAAATATTCCAGATTTGAATACGCTTGGGGGAAAATGTAGGGGTGTTAAGTACAGAAAGAAAATCAGACTCTATTTTATGCTGTCACTGAAGATTTTTCACATGCAATAAGTAAATGAATACCACAAAAATAAAGCAAAAATTCCTGCACTGTTGATAGACTAGTGCATTTTTTTTCACATAAAAAAAACGTTAAAAAAGAATTTTTATAGTTCTGCAAAAAAAAAAAAAAAAATGAGCCTCTTTGGCTCTTTTGCTGATATGGCAAATTGTGGAGAGGTCTGTGCCCAGCAATAAGTGAAAATGACATGGAAGGGTTATCTGCAAAGGTTATGGCCAAGAGGAAGGACTGGAGCTGGAAATGGACCTCTTAGGAGATGATGGGTGAAAGCACAGCTAGGGAAGGAGGAAAAGGCAGTGACGTGGTAGATGATGGGGGAATTCAGGTAGCCTCGTAGGATATTAGGTAAGGAGCAATGGAGGGGTCCTGAAAGGCAGACAGGAGTCTAAAACTATGTAATACTGACAAAATTAGGACAGCAAACAGTAACATCAAGGCCCAGGGTTCAGCGCCTAAGCTCAGGTTTCCCATTGCACCATAGCATAAAATCCCAAATCCTTATCAAGGCCTGCATAGTCCTACACAATCTGGCTCAAACTTTCCTTTTTAGTCTCATTTCCCTCTACAGTAAAGCTCACTATACCCATCAAGTGTGCCTGCCCATAGTTCTTCAAAAATGTCAAGTTTTTCCCCAACTCTGGGCCCCTCCCTGTGCTATTTCCTCTGCCCAGAATCCAGTTCCCCTAAAACCCATTACTTACCATCCACTTTTACTTCTGACTGATTCCTACTTCTTCCTTGAGTCTTAACTTTAATGTACAATAATTTTCTTCAGAGGTCCTTCCTAATCTAGTTTAAAGGAGAAACCTACCCAGTGACAGTGTCACATTCTTCTTGAACCCTGTTTCTGTTCTTTGTCGTACTTATTACAATATTTGTTTGTGATGTCTGTGTTCCCCACTTGACTGTAGGTTCCATAAAACTCAAACACATGTGTGTCTTTTATGACTATATATCATTGCCCAGCATAGTAGCTGCATATACTAAATATATTTTGGATTAACCAGCTAATTATGAGTAAATGAAGAAAAGGAAGTGAAAGTATAGGTAAAAGCAAAATAGATGCCTGAGATACCTGTATGATTCAGAGTGCGACTTCCTACTTGGCAGCAAGGCAAATAAACTATAGCTGGAATAAAGGAACAGGATAACGGTTAGGCCTCCAAAATTCTTGGTTTCCACAACTAAGGAATCTGGTCTCAGTGGGAATATCTTAAAATAAATAAATAAATAAAAATTGATGCCCAGTTTCTTTTCTTTTCTTCGAGAGGTTTTTGCTATAGGGCGCGAGCGCTCACCAGAAAGAGAGAGACAGAGAGACAGTAAGCAAGAAATCACCCTGCAGGGGGGATGGCCACGCCACAATCTCTTCTCCTCCATTCTCCTCTCGGGATCTTGGGCATGCATGCACAGGGGCTGGTGTGAGTTTAAGCCACTGGGTCTGGGACTCAAACTGCGGTCTACTACATGGGGATCCAGTGATGTAACCATTATGTTATCTGCTAGTCATGATGCCCAGTTTCTTAAATGTTGAATTGGATCTTTAATTTCTGAG
This sequence comes from Tupaia belangeri chinensis, assembly GCF_000334495.1. Lineage (NCBI taxonomy): Eukaryota > Metazoa > Chordata > Mammalia > Scandentia > Tupaiidae > Tupaia > Tupaia belangeri. The sequence goes on from NW_006159624.1 coordinate 483,879, forward strand.
TAAAGACATAACTGATCTCAGATTCCAAATATGATTGTGGTGGGAGGCAAGGAATCATATGACCTTAGAGAGAGAAGGGTATCGAGCAATTATCAAAACTTTCTGTGAATATTCTTTTTCTTTACAGGTTTTTGCTATAGGGCGTGTGCACTCGCCAGACAGAGAGAGACAGAGCAACAGAAAGTGAGAAATCACCCCCCAGGGGGAATGGCCATGCCACAATCCCTTCTCCTCCATTCTCCTCTCAGAATCTTGGGCACGTACGCACAAGTGACCAGCGTGAGTTTTAAGCCACCAGGTCTGGGACTTGAACCGTGGTCAACTACATGGGAGTCCAGCGACATAGCCATTACGCTAACTGCTGGTCCCTCTGAATATTCTTTTTGATCATCTCTCCTCTAGTAAGCTTTTTGGATACATCATCCTTTCACTAAGCTTGGGCTAAACAGTCTTCCATCACATTTTTCTAGAATTTCCTTCTATTGGAATATTATCTTGCACTACTCTCTCTCTCTCTTATAAATATCCATCTATTAACTCAATTTTCATTTTTATATCTCTGGTGCTTAGCAAAATGCCTACATGTAAAATAAATGGTGCATTCTTCCTTTTGCAATTACAGTTTCATTTACAGTTAAGAGTAGCCTGATCTCCTTGTTTCATCCTTTTTTCTTTGTCTTTCTAGCTAAATGATAAACTCTTAGGCATTGAGGTGGATTATGTCTAATCTATCATTGTGTCTTTCACTTGGTCTAGGAGAGTGTCCAAGCTGAGGATATGCTTCAGTAACATCTATTGACTAGTTAAGACCAATTGGGAAGGTACCATGGCCCACCAGGCAGAGAAGAACAGGGATTCTGACATCATCACTTTGTCCTGGGTGCACAAGGCAGAGACTTTAAAATAGTCACAGCACTCCTCCTTCCTGATTCCTTCTCAACACAGTGTTCTGGTAGTCACCACGAATCCATCAGAGTTGTCATTCAAGGAGAAAACAGGTTGACCTTTCTAGATGAAAATCTTAACCAGTAGGAGGTTTGATTTTACACTTGGGCTTTGAATCTGACCTCCTTGAAGCTTTGGGTTAGACAAGAAACCACTTTAGTGGTTCATTTTCTATTTAGGAACCTGGAAGAAAAAAAAAGCTATCCTTGTCTCATGTTATGCCCTGAAGATCAGTAAGATGAGGCATAGAAAGTACCTGCATAGTTATTTTATTTTGTGCTAAAGTTAAAGAAAAAGACTGAGACTGAGAGAGAGAGCAAAGCCAAGCTGAGGATAAGTGACAGGACTCTGCCCTAACTGACCTGTAATAATAGTAGTTAACTATTTTGTTGAGCTCTGTTCTGACTGCTTTAAATGTGTCACTTAATCCTCACAACACCCATGGTACCTAGGTATTACCATCATCCCCAACATAAATGAGCAGCCTGAGACCCAGAGAGGTTTAAGCAAATTGCCAAAAATAAAATAAATAAATAACAAAAAACCACACACACACACACACACACACACACACAGAGTGGTAAATGGTGTACTGGGCAGGATCCCAGTAGGGGCCAGAGAGTTTATTATTGAAGATGACTTTGAATTTGAAGATCCAGGAAGAGGCAGGGTGGTGTGGAAAAGGTTACTAGCAAAAAACAGCTTTGAGGAAGGAATAGAGCCAGCCTATGGTGACCATGTAGGGAAGGAGCAGGGCGCAGAGATACCAGACTACACTCTCTCTCCCTCAGCCTCCCAACAGTGCTCCTTATTGGGACTGGAAGGTAAAGGAGCCAGCTGATGTCAGCCCCTGTGTACAGTACAGGGTGGGAAGGTGGATCCAGAGGCAAGCAGGAGTGAGTGGTACAAGGACTTGAACTTTATCTGGTTCCAGAACAGATGCTCTTAACAATTACAAGTCTGTCTCTCTAAGCTGAGTACAAAGGGCCTGTCCCGATTTAATGAAGCCCTGAGTGGTCAGAGAGGGATTACTGTTCCTTCAGAACTCATTGAAAAGCACAGTAGGTGGATGCTGCTAAACATGCCTCTCTACAGGGAAGAACTAAGGGCCATTTATTAACGGTCTGGTGTGATGAACTCACTCAGTACTTTTAAGAGGTGGCAAAGAGTTCTCCCTTTATTTCGGAGTTACTTATAGCTAATTGTATATCTCAGAACAGTCTGAGGCCTGCAGCTGCTGGAGGCGACTCTCCAGGTAACTTCAGCCTCACACCCTGGGGCCAGCCTGCTTTAGATTCTCTGCCTGGTCCCTCAGGCCAATCTCTGCAGTACAGAAAGGACATTCATTTACAACACCTCATTCCATTTCCACAACAAAGCCCAGGGAAACAAAGTGCCTTGCTCACTCCTGGCACAGGGCTTTCTTTTTTTCCAAATAGAGCATGAGGAAAAGAGGCAGCCAAAACATTCACATATGTCTGTGCTCCAGGATGACTCACACTCAGGACCAGCAACCTGCTTACAAGGGCAGTTGTGACAGTTGTGAGAGAATGGTGACTGATTTCGATTATGCGATTATTTATTGAGGGCTTGCCGTGGGCCAAACACTGGAGTACAATGATGAATATAATAGATGTGGTCCTTTCCTTTCAGAATTTTCCTTTTGAAAGTACAAATTGACAGTGTTGAAGAATGTATCTTTTTCTCCTTTAGGGAATATAAGAGAGAACAAGGCATCTGGCTTAAAAGAAAGCGTAGATGTGCAAGATATTAAAAAACGATATTGCGTAATAGCCTATCAACCATTACTTGAAACCTGACGTGAAATGGGCACATACACCATACGGCAAGTGTACATCATGCTTTTTATCACATAACTTGAATGTGCACTTAGCTGCAACCCATATTCATGAAAGGGAGTTCTTGCTTTCTTTATACTCATAGAATTCCCTTTAGGTTCAGGGAGAAGCGATAATAATAGCAACAATAATAGTAAGTCACTCAATTAAGGACGATCGCTTTATTCTGAGTTTCAGATCCCTCTCACTATTGAATAGTGGATCTTAGACTCTGTTCAAGTCCTTATAATTTCCAAAGAAGGAAAAGGAAGTTTCTGTAGATGTGCAAAACTTTAAAGATTGTCTAGGAATCACTACAGATCCAAATGTGGCTCTGTGATCAAATATCGGTAAGTATCATCTAATAGTCATGGAGTCCTTATGATCTCTAAGGCAAGCAACAGCAAAACTCATGTGGTAAGAATATAAGCTCGGATACCAGCAGTGTGAAAACTTCAGGCAAATGGCTTAATCTCTAGAAGCTCAGTTTCTTCACTTTATTTGTTTGTTTGTTTGCTATAAGGTGCAGTGTGTTCACCTGAGGGAGGGAGGGGGAGAGAGAGAGAGAGAGAGAGATCACTCTCCTCTCCCAGGAGGACTGGGGGAATGGCTCTGCCACAATCCGACAGAGACAGAGACAGAGACAGAGAGAGAGAGAGAGAGGAAATCACTCTCCTCTCCCAGGGGGAATGGCTATGCTACAATCCCTTCTCTTCCACTGTCCTCTTGGGATTTTGGGCACACACACACACATACACACACACACACACACTCACACACAAACCTGGAGTGTTTTTCAAGTTTCCAGGTCTGGGACTTAAATCTTGTTGCAGGCCATGTGGGATCTGGCAGCCTTAACCACCACACCACAAGACCAGCCCAGTTTTCTTTACTTTAAATGGAGATTACACCTCCTCTGAAAGGTAGATGTGAGGATCAATAACATAATGTACTTAGAGATTGGCACATCCCAAGCACTCAATGAACATTATTAATCTTAGCAGTATTTTCACAATAATTAAAATTTTGTCTAATTTCCTTCTCTCAAATTAAGTGAGGCTCTAGGACATTGAGGTTAACCCTGCACTGGGGTTGCTCTGTGGCAATATCAACACAGACCAGATTCGTAAATCTAACAGTTTCAAGGGGGAAATAGAATGGAATGATCCAGATGCTAGCCAATGGGTGAAAGAAGATAAAATCAAATTTTCAGAGGTGAGGGTGGAAATTTAGCCCAGAGATATTATCCAAGGTACTGTGTAGCTGCAATAGCCTCGAATTATCACTAACATCCTAGGACACAGATGGGCAGGAAGCTGAAAAAGGCAAGCACTGACCTGCTGTGGGCAATAATGTTCAAGATTGTAAATACCACTTCTCAGATGGGTCTTAGGTGCTGCCTGGCGGGGTTCTTGAAATATGAATTTAGTGGAGTTGAACTGAGAGAGCCAAAAAGGGAGATTACAGTCATGCATCACTTAATGATAAGGACACACTGTAAGAAATGTGTCATTAGGTTTACCCACTGTGTGTGAATGTCATAAAGTTTACGTCCATAAACCACCTGGTATAGCCAGCATACACCTAGGCTATGTGGAATGGCCTGCTCCTAGGCTACAAATCTGTACGGAGTGTTATTGTGCTGCATCCCACAGGCAATTGTAATGCAATGGTATCTGTGTATCTGAACATAGAAAAAGTGCAGCAAAACACAGTCAAAAAGATATAAAATGGTGCGCTCGCATAGGGCACTTACCATGAATGGACCTTCCCCTGGGTGAACCAGGGAGTGCCTGGTAAGTAAGCATGAAGACCCAGGACATTATATACACCACTATAGACTTTATCTCCGCTACTCTAGACTTTAAAAACACTGTTCACTTAGGCTACACTAAACTTATGAAAAACATTTTTTTTTTAACGTTAGCTCATGGTAGCATTTTAACTTACTATAACTTTTTCTTTATACACATTGAAAGTTTTTAACTTTTTGACTTTTATTATAGTACTAAAACCTAAAGGAAAGTTATCCAAAAATAGTTTCTTATTTTTACGTCTTTATTTTCTAAGCATTTTTCTATTTGAAAAAATTTAAATTTATCTTTTTGTACTTACTTTTTAAACTATTTGTGTTAAAAACTAAGATAAAAACACAGAAGGACACTCTAAAATAATAATTAAAGGTATAGTGCGGTAAGTACATAAACCAGTGACATAGTAATTTATTATCATTACCAAGTATTATATGCCGTACATAATTGCTTGTACTATGCTTTTGTGGGACTGGCAGTACCGTTGGTACTCAATATACAAGTACTGCATTGTGCTGACATGAAATGGCTATAACATCACTAGACAGGAGGAAAGTTTCTGCTTCAGTATAATCTTTTGGGATCATGCTTGTCTATATAGTTCCTTGTTTACTAAAATGTCATTATATGATCATAACTGCATAACCATTGAAGAGAGAGACTGTGTCCGGAGTCACACCGGAGAGACCAAGTTTGCCTTTCTGAAAGCAGGGTCTGAAAGAGAGTCATGGAGCTAGCAGCAGTGGCATAGTAGTAATGCCATGCTCTGTGGTGCTGGACCCCTATGGGAAGAGCCTGCGTTTGCATTTGGACCCCGTACATGTTGAGCGTACATGCATGCCTGTGGTCCAGGCTGGCTAAGGCTTGGGCTGGGGGTGGATCATGTTGTGAAGAACTTGTTGGGGATGACTTGCTTTCCTTTTCTCTTTATCTCTCTGTAATGGAAGAAAGAAACTTTTTTAAAAAATAAAAACTTTGAAAGAGAGTACTGAATAAATGGAACAAGAGATGAAGAGAAATTAAGAAGGAAGTGAAGCAAAGAAGACCTGGGACTTGTCTGGAAAGGATTGCCTTTAACCCTCTGAGTTTGGCTACACGTTGTTGGAGATAAAAATGCATTTCACATGGACCAGCAAATGTTGGCCATGAGAGTGACTATTGAGGAAGGTAGGGGAAAGACTACGAAGCTTTATGTAGATCACACTAAAGAGCCTCTACTTGAGCCTATAGACAATGGAAAGCCATGAAATTTTTCCTACTTCCTTTCTTTCTTTTAAATATACAAATGACACAATTAGAGTTCAGTTTCATAAAGTCAACCCTTATGTGCTTTTCCTTAACCACGAAGTCTTAATTAGTTGCTGTTTTCTTATTTCCACACAGCTTGGTACTTATCGGCTCATGACTTATGTTTTTCCTTGACTATCTTCCTCCTCCTAATTCTGAAATTCCTTGAAGACAGTTCCTGTGTCTTGTACTTTGATGCTGTTAAAATAAATAATGAATTAAAGAAAAAAAGAATAAGAACAAAGATATGGTAGATAAATTTTGGGTGTGGGTAATATTCCATGAGAAGTGTGTTTCTGGAGACTCCTGAAGTACTAGGTCTTGGGGCTCAGGTAGTGAGCTTCTCTCCTACACTAGAATCTACACTACACTGTGAATACTATGGCTATGACATAATCAGGCATACAGCACCAGAAACTTCCCAAGGGTTCTTTTTCTCTGCCCTTTTGATCTCTCTTCCCAGCCTTTCCATGTTCTTAGCATAAATGCAGTATCCTCAAAGAGTTCATGGAAATGTGCATTATGAAAAAAAACCATGCATGGATTTCAAATTTTTTCCTACCAAAATAAACTTATATTTTAATTCTATTTTTCTATGAAATTTTCAAAGTCTTCGTACAACATTCAAAATGTGTTTGGTAAATCAAAGAGTTCTACCTTTTTCTTTGAAGGACCACCTTTGGGTGGGGCTGTCTGAGTGGTGCTTGCCCCTTTGTCCCATACCCTTGTGTTCCAGGGTGGTAAGCTGCTTTGGCAATGTGGAAGCTCACCTAGTCTTTTGGCAGATGTTTGGAGAATAAGACATTTCACACTATAACACCTAAAACTGAATAGCCCTGACTGTCAGATGTGGCCAGTGGGGGTCAGCAGAGGACTGTAGAGCATGGTCCAGCTTCCCTCTGGGGGCCATTGAGCTACAAGGAGATGTCTCTCTATGTGAGGGTGCAGAATTGATAGGGAAATACCCACAGGCAACCAAGAAGACCCATGAGCTCTTTGGGAGCAAGGTTAGGCTGTGGAGAAATTGAGGAACTGGCACTTTGAAAACCCTGAAATAAGGAATACCAGCAGGAAACTGGGAACTTTGGCTGAGCATGTGGAGCCTAGTAGCATATAGTAATCCTTTTGTCTTCTGTGTACCTTTGGAGACCTTGGAGAGCTCGGAGAGACATCTCTGGAGGACCTCAAAAAGAGTCTCAGTTGGTCTTTAGACTCTTTATCTTGCTTAGAGAATGTAGTGGTTCTAGGTTCTTGAATAATCTGTGTCCCCATCGTTCTTTCCCACTTTTTCACATAAGCCACACATTTGTCTCCTCTATTCTATGGTCAGCTATGGAGGCTAGTTCTTTTTCTTTTAAAAACAAATTTAAAAAGGAACTACTGTATCTGAGCACCCTGAGAAAGAAAACACTTGCCTTTCTCCAACTTGGTCACTATATTCATGCTTAGAAATAAGTTGCATTAATTATTAAAAATATTTTTTTTAAAAATTGCCACAGAGTGCATGTGCTTTCCAGGGAGAAGAGAGAGAGAATAAGAGAAAGAAATCACCTCCTATAGGGCATGGTCATGCCACAATCCCTCCTCCATTTCTCCTTTCTATCATGATTCTGGGCATGCACCTGTGTTTAGTGTGTTTTTCAAACCACTAGACTAGGACTTAAAATTGTGCTCAGTTGGCCATGTGGGATCCAGCCACCTTAACCATCACCCCACTGATTGGCCATAGGTTAGTTCTGTACTTAGATGAAAACTTGGATTTTCATTCGCTAATCAACAGCTTCACTAGTGTCCATTGAACCTCGGTTTAGGGCTATGACTAGCACATATCAGACGATATTTCTCCCCACCTTTAGCCTGTGCCTTATTAAGTAGTTGTGTACTGATCAGAGAAGTCTCTGGGTTCTTTTGGCTAGCTGATTTAAGCCCCACATCTTCACCTCTAAAATGGTATTCCGATCTCCTCTTACTATGGCTTCCAAGAGAAAAAAATATTCAGGCATGCAGTAATAAGAACAATCACCTGCCAAGTATGAAAAGAAGAATATAAAAATCTTGCAATTTACTTTTCATTTTGCTCCCCCCTGTTGGTGCCTTTACTGTAGCTGGAGCAGCCAATGGTATCAATTGTTGTGAGTTCCTACACTATTATTGACCTGATGGTTAGAATAACTGACATTGACATTTGGCTTTGTGTCTTATGTAGATGAGAAATAACTTGTGAATGTACACATTTATTTTTTTCAAGTTCATACCTTTATGTTTTTCTCATCTATTTTTCTTTTTTCTCAGAGAAGCATCATGCATGTCCTTACTTGCTAGTCTCATGGCAAAGTATATTTCTAAATAACTTATCCTTGCCCTTTGCATAGGTGGTTAGCATCAAGTACTATTGAACGAATGGATGCTGAGTGCCTATTATCTAAGAAGTATCATCTCCCTTTTTTTATCCTAGGACCTTCCCATTTTTCTTTTCAGGTGAACAATGGAAATAGTTACCATCATATTCTTTCCTCTATCAATAGATGTAAGTTTAGGGGTCATCACCAAAGGAAGGGTTTGAACACTGGTTAGCTCAGCACTCATCCCACTCAGCTTAAGAACCTCTGTCCCCTGGGAGAGAATATGACCCTATGAGAGTCTTCCTCTTCTGGGATATGCAGAGAGTGTGTTTGTGCTCACCAGGGAGAGCAAGAGATAGAGAGAGAGAAAGAACCCTCCCTCCATTCATGGGATGTGGTTTCACTGTGATTCCTTTCCACTAGTCCTCCATCCTATCAGATCTTGGGTACCCACATCCATGCCTGGAGTGTTTCAGGCTGAACAATCTGGGGATTCAAACCATGATTACCATGCGGAATCTGGCCACTCTTGAGAAGTACATTACTGCTACACCACAGAACCAGCCCTGGGCTCAATTTAAAGAAAGATATCCTAATAGTTAAACCTGCCTAAAGATAGATGGGGCTGAGTCGCAAAGTGGTAAGCTGCAATCACGGGGGGTTTAGGTAGAAACTGAGGGCTGCTTGTCAGTTCTAGTTTTCTCTGATGCTCAGACTCTTTGTTTATAAAGTCTTCTACAGTATGCAAGACACGTGCTTATAGGCTTCTGCAATGGGTTTCTAGCGAGTTCCTATTGATACCTGCAAACTTAGCCTGCACAATGAATGGTACAATACATTTTAAAAAGAGTATTTAACTTATTTTTTTACAAGACGAGGACTAAATTAGCATTCTTTGAGCTCCTATGTACGAGGTACTGTGCCAAGGGCTGTATATCCTTCAATGTTCACAACAGCCCTGCTGAAAAAGGTTTATTTATTTATTTTTTTCACTGCACAGGTAAATAAACTAAGACTTTGAAGGTTTAAGTAACTCATCTAAATTCACGTCATAGCAGAGCCTAAATTGGTAGCCAGGTCAATGTGAAAATCTATCTTCAACATACCAGATCATCATTTATATAAAGAAATAAAAGCTGTGTTTACCAAAACTCTATCCCTCTAATATTACCACTCGATATAGTTGTAAGTTACATTTACAAAGCAATTTATAAATAAGCAGCTTGTAATTTTTTTAAGTTTTTTTTTTTTTTTCCCCACACTGGGCATGTGCATTCCCTGAAGCAGGGAGGGGAGGAGAGCAGAAGAGAGGAGAGGTAAAGTGAGAAATTACCCCCCAGCGGGGATGGTTACACTGCAATCACTTCTCTCCTCTCCTGGTGAGATTTTGGGCATGCACGCATGCGTGCATTCCATGATTTTCAAGCTGCCAGGTCTGGAACTTAACCCATAGTCGGCCATGTGAGAGTCCATTGCCTTAACCACTTCGCCACCTGCTGGCCTGTTAGGTTGTAATTTTTAACCAATGGACTACAGGGTAAAACTAGCTCCACTTACTGAAGCTACATTCACCACAGAGCATGTATAGTCAGACAGTTCTCACTCTCCCTGTGAGCAAATAGTGAGTGTGGTGCTCAAAGAAGGTGAAAAAATAACTTGGCCATCTTAGGTTTACAAGAGTTGCAAGGATTCTATAACCAACTATGCTGTGAGAATTTGGAATGTGAACAACTGAGAATAACAAATTGTTCCAGAAGGTAGTAGCTTTTACCCTTGCTGTTACACTGACTGAGCCTATTTTCCCTTCTGTACATGGAGGATAGTCACTAGGCAAACCTTTTGAGGATTGGTTACAAATACAGCCATGACAATATGGTTAAGGGATTTCCTTAGTTTTTGGCTTGAAGAACAGAGAGGCCAGGATCACCCCCTGCAGCCGCCCCAAAGAATATGGAGTAGCTTTTGCCGGTGCTGTCAGAAAGCTGGAACACATCCAGTCCATCTTTTGATATTTATTTCCTTCACGTGAAAACAGACACTGATACTTGCTTTGCATTCATTTGTTTTCCAGGCTAGCTCTTGCAATTTGCTTTGAATGTGCATAGAGGGATTTTTCAGGAATAGCATCTGAGCCATAACAAGGAATCTTATTTGGCAGTCTCCCCTGATCTGTCACTGCAGGCTAATCTCACCACGGGAACACTGTCATACATCATAAAGATATAGATACCTTTTCCAGTCCTTTAAAAACCCATTTGTCTTTCCTTTGTTTTATAAACATTGACATTGTCTACAACTGTTGGTTTCTAAAATAGTACTAGCAAATAGGTAATTGCACTTGCTACATGCCTGGCATTATTCTAAGGGCTTTTTAATTTTACTGGACTCTATGATGATTCTCATGTTCCAGAGGTAGAAACTACATCAAGCTTATTATTTTTCCCTTAATAGACCAAGAAAAAAGAAGTTGAATAAAAACATAAACCCCCCATGAGCTTTAAAATAGATGTTTAACTTTAAACAAGCAAAACAAAAATGGTTTTAAATAAATGTATTATAGGAGTTATTTGTAGATTTATATTTACTGTTCCCCTCAGTGTTCAATCTTGTTTAAAAATTTCTGTAGCTATTCAGAATCAATAGATCCACTTAACTAAATCTATTGGGAAACAATTGGGATCCCTATGAAAAATAGACTGTTGCAAAACTGACCCAAGATAAACTCTGAATTGGAATCCTTGCCTTTTGAATACAACCTACATTTCCATCAACATCAATACTGTCTTCCTTCTACTGATAGTACCTAGTTAGCAACTGATACTGTCAAAGACTGCTGGCTTTCCATTCTGTCTAAAGAAGCTAGGTCTTATACTTCTACATCTGTTTTCAGAATTGCAAATAGTGATATTTAATATAAATGGCTTTGTCTTAAGTGTAATGTTTTGGGGCCTTATAAAAGCACTTTGGTTACACCTGAGTTTAGTTTTAATGTGATAGATTCACCTGGGTTTATGCCAAATATTTTCAAAATGCAAAACAAGATTCCATGCTATAACTAAACATTATAAATCTAAAAGTTCCCTTAAATTAGGAATGGTGAGTAACTCTATCTAAGGTCTTCAAGACCCTAAGAAAAGGAATATCTTTATGGTTAAGCCGCCAAGCTTTGAAATCAAAGCTGGATCTTGGTCTACCAGTAAGAGCAAATGTGAGCTACTATAAATGTAATATACCCAGAAATATGAGTTCTTGTAGGATAGTAGGGAGTCCATAGGAGGGCAGGATACAAGAGATGAGTAAGGGTAAGTAGGGTGTTGGAGGATCATTTCAAGGTGGTGAAGGGTAAGAAGGAGAGAGTAGGAAGAATTAAATCACATTAGACACGGGATAGGGGATATTGGTCTGGGGTACAGGTGAGCATTAAGGTTGATGGAATTTCTAGGAATAGTAGTTTAGAGATTTTTATGGGATGTAGAAAAGAATAAGCACTTTGTGAGAAGCACATAGTGAAAAGCTTCTTGAAGAACCTGGGTGCTACAGATAAAATTTAAAGAAAAATGGAGACTTCCTGCATTGAAAACCTAAGAATTCTGTTCCATAGAGTCGAATACCACTAGAACATCAGTTGCAGAGAAATTCTGGCACAAGAAAATATTGCTGGCATCATGATTCTTTCCAACCTGTCCTTATAGCTTTTGGGTTAAATTCAGAGTAGGTGTTTCTTCAAAGGATGAATTATTGTTTTTAAAAGTGAGTACAGGGAACAGCAGATGGTGTAATGGTTATGTCGCTGGACTCCCACATAGTTGACTATGGTTCAAGTCCCAGACCCTGCAGCTTCATACTCATACTGGGCACATATGTGTGCGTGCCCCAAGGTTCCGAGAAGATAATGGAGGAGAAGGGATTGTGGTGTAACCATCCCCCCTGGAGGATTATTTCTTGCTTTTTGTCTCTCTGTCTCCTGAGTGAGCACATGCGCCCTAAGCAAAAATCTCTCTTAAAAAAAAAAAAGAATAAAAAAATGAGTAAAAACATTTTTTCTTTAAGATGTAATAGTCTTACTTACTCTTGCCACACCCTTGTATCATCTGATTCAGTCTGTGGCAGACGATGTCCTGGGTGCCATACTGTTTCCAATTGCTGCTTTGCAGACCTAAACCTGAATTCCCTTTAAAGCAGCAATTCAATACTGTGTTTGACAGGGGCAAATTTAGCATGACAGGAGGATGGGCTTCCTTCTGTTGGTACGCCCAAATTAATCTGTGGTATTTCTCCAAATACATAGGTGATCATCAATTTTTTTTTTTTTGCCAAGCCCATTTACATACTGCAAGGTCGACAAACTTCGGCAAGAGTTTTGGAAGTAGATGTGTTCTGTCTTATGGTTTTATAAGGGTCTTTCATGACATAACCCTCTATTAAGAGGAATAAAGAGGTTAAAGAAACTAACAATCCAGTCAGTGAAGGATTTGGAAGCACCATTTTTTTCCTTCTCTCTAATTGCAGACCCTGTTGTTCTCTCAAGATTGACACAAACTTATCTCTTCTCAGAAGCTAAACCTGACCAACTACTCTTAATCATGTCCAACCTATAATACAGATAACATAATAATCCTTCATATCATGTGTTACAGATTATAGATACAGATATACATCTGTCCTAAAATTGCTTTAAATACTTCATCGTCCTCTCAAATACATTTTGAACTCCATGGTGCAGAGTTTCTTGTCCTCTAACTCTTTAGTGTTCCAATGCCCTCTCTCATGGTACAGAACACTCGGGGTGGACCCAAGAAATCCTTGTTGAAAACTTAAAAGACTGACTATATCAAACATGCAGAAACATGGAGCAATTGCAACTCTCATTCACTGCAGCTGAGAAGCAAAAAAGTAGACCTACTTTAAACAGTTGGGAACTTGGTTTTTGTTTTTGTTTTTTTTTTTTAAAAGCTATACATACATCTACCATGTGACCCAGTCATTTCATTCCAAGTTAAATGAATGCAATGACCACCCAAAGAATGTTCACACTGGCTGTATTTGTAGGAGCTGGAAACAACCAAAACATTTATCGGTCCGTGGGTACATGGCTGAGCAAAGTGTATATTCATTCAGTGGAGTACCACTCAGCAATAGTAATAAAAAGGAACACACTATTAATGCACACAGTGACATGGATAAATCTTAAAATAGTTATACTTATTGAAAAAGCTGGATAACAAACATGTATACTGTATGATTGCTTTTATGTAATGTTCTAGGCGGTGCAAACTGATTATCATGACAGCAGGTAATGCCGTTACCTGGGGATGAGAAGGCGGAGAGCAGTAGATAATAAATGGCAATGCTGAAACTTTTTGGGGTGATGGTTATGCTCATTCTCTTGATTGTGGTGATGGCTTCCTGTGTATATACATACATCAAGTGTCATTAAATGTACACTTTAAATGCATTAAGTGTATTGGTCAATTATACCCCATGAAGCTAAAAAAAGGCAAAAAAAAAAAAAATTAAAAGGCACTAAAAACTTCTCATACAGCATTTTGCCTTCAGTACTCACTACTGCATGTTTCCGAGGTAAAAAGTTTCTGCTTTAAGACCGGCATGCAGGATGACATTGAATAGATTAGGGGCATTTAGGTCAGATAGAGTTTTATTGGTCAATTATCCCCAAGAAACCAAAAAAAAGGAAAAAAAAAAAAAATTAAAAGGCACTAAAAACTTCTCATACAGCATTTTGCCTTCAGTACTCACTACTGCATGTTTCCGAGGTAAAAAGTTTCTGCTTTAAGACCGGCATGCAGGATGACATTGAATAGATTAGGGGCATTTAGGTCAGATAGAGTTTTGTATAATCCAAGTTCTGCTACCTAAAAACTGCATAATCTTGGGAAAAATCACTGGCTCTTCTTACATCTCAGTTTTCTCTCCTATAAAATGGAACTAACCATATATCAACTTCAGTGGGATGTTTTAAGCATTATTTTAGATAAAAACGATGGCATTATTATATATGTGTATTTGTTATTATATTAGCATGTACCTAACAGCCTATTTTTATGAGTTTGGTGCACATTTACTGAGAATTTTCTCAGTTGATTTTAATTCTTGCTGATTCCCAAACAATTACTGAGAATAAAACAACGAACAAAAAAAAAAAAGAGCAGAATGTCCTTGAAAATATAAATAATACAAATAATACAAAATCACTTCTGGGCGCCTATCCACTTCATTCTCTATCATTTGTACTAAGCTGAGTTGGCAGCATATATGTAAGTATGTTCAAATGTTTTAAATAGAAAATAGATAATGCAGGGAATGAATATCAGGAGCAAAGTGGGAATTGATCAACTGAGCAGTCAAGAGGCACTTGGAAGAGTATGGGTTGGTTTCGCCAGATCTTTCAATGTGAGTTCAGCTGCTTACTATTTATAGGTAATGCACTTGCATTTACTCATGTGTAAACTGTAGATAACAGTCTATCACAAATTTGTTGTAAGAATAATAACTATATTAATAGTTAAAATAATTTAAAGGATAAATAAGCACATAATGGCTTGTACTCCCCTTATTGTTCTGGATAAGGTCAACTGCATAGTTAATAAAGATACACATGTAACCTAACTTGACCTTGATGATATTTTAACAAAATTACCTATTATCATACCCTTGTAAGCTCATTCTGGAATAATTGTGTGTGTGTGTGTGTGTGTGTGTGTTGGAAGCCT
>NW_006159624.1:498941-501141 GCF_000334495.1 Tupaia belangeri chinensis
TGTGTGTGTGTGTGTGTGTGTGTGTGTGTGTGTAGAAGTGAGATTACCTAATCTGTTAAATCTTCCTACTAATTTTTTTTTTTATTTTTATGGGCAGAATCCTGTTAAAAACTTCTAAGTGCAGGGAGGTTACTAGAGTGATAATTTTATTTAAAAGTAGTCCAGGCAGGTACCAAAGTCCAAGCCTTTAATTCCTAAGGCTATCTCAATTGCTTTGGACTCAGCTGAGTCTATTGTAGGATCATCAGGTTTAAAGAGGCCATCTGAAGAGAATCCTTTAGGGCTCAGAAGTTCAACTGGGACGTGGAGGTAGAAAGCAAGCTAGGCAGAGCAAGAATGTGAGGCCTCTTTCCAAAGTGGGATTTACTTGTCCAAATTGGCAGACTCTCTCAGACACCAGCATCTGCTCTTGGATATGAAAGGTTTTCCACAGCTCACCATTTTTTTTTTTCCTTAGCTAACTTTTCACAGAAATTATTAACAAAAGTGTTACAACTGTAGACTCTGTACTCAGATGACTAGATTCAGATTTTAGCTTTGCCATTTACTAGCTGTATTTTTCTGGTATCAATTACTTAACTTTCCTTTGTTTTGGTTTCTCCATTTACAAAATGGTGCTAAAACTGGTAGGGTTGTTGAGAACATGACATGAACTAAAAGCAAAGTGCTCAGAACCATGCCTGGATCTAGTGAGAGTTACCTCTGTGTTGGGTTTAGTTTTTTTTTTTTTTAACCTTTGCTACAGGAAGTTTTGCAAGAACAGGAGCTTTGGGGTATTAGGATTATCCTGGAGTTTCATAATTACATTACTAGTAGACTATTTGGCTAGTAATATCTAGTGACATTGTAGTCATTTTGAAAACAGAGGTAGTTTGGAAACTGAGGGGACTATATATAAAGAATTTCCAAAAGATGTTTTCTCAAAAGATTGAGATCAGTAAACATTATTAAATCTCTAGACGTGAGCAGGGTACAATCTCCGAAGGATGCACTGGGCTATATATCTAATTAGAATGGCCAAAATGTGGAGTATTGACAACCCCAAATATTAGAGAGGATGTGGAGCAGCAGGCGCCATCACTCATTGCTGATGGGATTGCAAATAGTGTAGCCATTTTGGAAGATAATTTGACAGTTTTCAACAAAACTAAATATACTCTTACTTAATGGCCCAGCAACTATAGTCCACGGTATTTATCCAGAGAAGTTAACAATTTATGTGCACATACACACACAAAAATATGTAGTTGTTTACAACAGCTTTATTCATAATTGCCAAAACTTAAAATCAAGATGTCCTTCAGTAGGTGAGTGAGTAAATAAACTGGTACATCCAATGGGGCATTGTTCAGTATGGCAAAGAAATGAGCTACAAAACCATGAAAAGATATGGTGGAAAGTTAAAATAATTGGAATAATAATAATAATGATTGGGAAAAATAAGGAAAAAATATTGAATGATGAAGTGGGGAGATTAATGTCTCTGTATTGACTGACATGCATGGCATTCCCTTTTGAAAAAGCAGTGTAATACACTGTAAAGTTATATGCAATCCAATGTAATATAAACAAGATTAAGATAATAAATAAAATTAGCAAATGTAACATGTATAATGTGGAATATACTTGGTCAATGACAGATGATAATATGTGTTTAGATATCTGGTGATGGAACTATGCTCTAAATGTCTATGTAAAAGAGAGAAGTACATTGTAGATTATAAAGATAGATGATTCATTAAAATATACTTTTATACCTCCCCCCCAAAATTAAATTCATATTACTAAGTAAAGCCAGTCTGACAAAAGCTACATACTGAGTGATTCTCACTATGACATTTTTGAAAAGGCAAACTATGAAGATAGTCAAAACATCAGTGGTCACCAAAAGTTGAGTCTGAGAGGAGGAATGAGTTGACAGAGTACAGAGGATGTTTATAGCAGTGAAAAAACTTGGTTTGATACTGTGATGGGTACAGTCATTACCCATATAGCCAAATCTAGGAAATGTACAATACCAAGGTGAAACCTAGATAAACTATGGACTTTGGGTGGCCATGGCATGTTTAATGTAGGTTCATCAGTTTTAACAGTGTGCCAACCTTGTGGGGGATGTTAAAAGCAGGAAAGGCCGGGACCAGCAGTTAGCGTAATGGCTATGCCACTGGATTCCCACGTGGTCGAACGCGGGTTTCGTCCC